>NW_020838000.1:3178322-3212936 GCF_003676395.1 Aethalodelphis obliquidens | reverse complement strand
ATATATATATATATATATTCTTTTTTTGTCTTCTTTTCCATTATGGTTTATCATAGGATATTGAATATAGTTCCCTGTGCTATACAGTAGGACCTTGTTGTTTATCCATTCTATATATAATAGTTTGCATCTGCTAATCCCAAACTCCCACTTCACCCCTCCCCCAATCCCCTCCCCCTTGGCAACCACCAGTCTGTTCTCTATGTCTGTGAAAACTAAAAATAGAATTACCATATGATCCAGCAATCCCACTCCTGGGCATATATCCAGACGAAACTATAATTCAAAAAGATACATACACTCCTGTGTTCATAGCAGCACTGTTCACAGTAGCCAAAACATGGAAACAACCTAAATGTCCATCAGCAGATGAATGGATAAAGAAGATGTGGTACGTATATACAACGGAATATTACTCAGCTATAAAAAAAAAGAATGAAATAATGCCATCTGCAGCAACATGGATGGACCTAGAGATTATCATGCTGAATGAAATAAATCAGAGAACGTCAAATACCATATGATAGTGCTTATATGTGGAATCTAAAATGTGACACAAATGAACCTATCTATGAAACGTGTTGGCTTTTTTAGGGAAGTCGTCTTACAGAGAATACCAGAGGGAAAAAGACAAACCCAGAGCAACAGGCTTCAGAAGCCCTGAGGTGTGAAGCTAGAAGATAACCCAGGAGGTAGAACTAAAGAGTGAAGGAACAGTGTCAGGAATCACAGATTGTAGCAAAGACTAGACTGTAGACGGGGGAAAAACAGGAGTGGGACAGAGGAGAAGGGGAGAGATTGCCTGCATCAAAGAAAAATAGGCATGAAAATTTTAAAAGGAAACAAACCCGTGTAATTTTCATTAGATAGAAATAAAATGTAAGGAATCCCTCATAATACAAAACATTCCTTCAGTAAAACTCACAAGTAGTTCTTGAATGCTTGCCAGGAAGGCCAGAAGAGCTGTGTTGCTGGTAGCCCTGCAGTTCTTGATATTTTTTTTTTTAGGGGGGAGGGGGTGAGGAGGGAAACCAATATCCATCCGAGGACGCCTCAACCCAGGGGTCACTCAGAGGAAGAATTCTTGGCGCAGGAAGTTGGGGTGAGCAGATGCAAACTATTATATATGGAACGGATAAACAACAAGGTCCTACTGTGTAGCACAGGGAACTGTGTTCAGTATCCTGGGATAAACCATAATGGAAAAGAATATAAAAAAGAATGTATGTGTATGTATAACTGAATCACTTTGCTGTACAACAGAAATTAACACAATGTTGTAAATCAAGTATAGTTCAATTGAAAAAAAAGTAAAAATTTTAAAAAAAGAATGGTTAACCTTGAGCTGTGAGATATGTACCGTCTTTCTTTTCCTGTGTCTGTCTCAGCAGGAGGCCTCCAGCGGGTGATGAAGGCCGTGATCAGAAACGGTTTTGCAGCCATTTCTGGTGGTTCTTTGCCTGCGGTGCTTGGTCCCTCCTTTCCTAAGGACCCGCTTCAGATTGTGGCCCGAGCTGCCCACCTTTCCTCCCTTCCCACCTCTTCTTTTTTGTCACCTATATCTATTTCTCTCTTGATTTGGTCAGCTGTTCAGACAGTATACCAAAAACAGCTTCCACACTGTTGATCATAGAAAAGCCATTTTATGAACTTAGGAATAAGTCAGTGTCATCAACTGTAAAGGATTCGTTCCACACGGGGCAAGTTTAAGAAGAAATGCTGTTGTAGCAACCCTATTACAAATTCTCCAATCCCCTGTCATCATGGCGCTCCTCTGATCAAAACCTACAGAAGAGACCAGCTCCCTATTTTATCTCTGAACACGCAGCTCCCCCGTCCTTCCAAACAGACCTCAGTCATATTTTACTTCTCAGGCAAGTTACCTGGTACAGTATCACAAGTATCAGGCCCCTTCGTTACATCTGTTCCCCACAGATGTTTGAAGAATACTCACTAGGATATTCTAAATGGTGAGATTTAAATTATTCAAAAATTAGATAACTCTAAGTGACAGTTTTCAAGTCATATTAAAACGTTTGTTTATCTTTTGTTGACTGTCTTGGTTTTTCTTGCCTTCAGTAATCTCACAGAGATGACAGGTCAGTTTGCAGAGTAAGAGCAGTCACGATAATAGCGTCGCTTTTCTTCTCTTTGCTGAAAGCACTTTACATGAATTCTCATCGTACCAGAACTTGATCCGAAAAAGCTATTGAAACCGTGTATCATGAGCTTTTCCGTCTAAAGTCAGACCGTTGAGATTTAGAATTCATGTAAATGTCTTTATCCTCTTCCTGTTTTCTTCTGTTATTTTCAAAAAACTCTTAGGGGTGTGGGTTGTTTTCTTGTGTGTGGTTGTTTTGGTTTGTTTTCATCTGTTTCCTATTTCCTTCCTCCTTGTAACTTCTTTACTTTCTCTTGGAATTGCCTCAGCAACGAGCATTTGAGTTCCTCCGAAGCTGTGTCTCAGTTTCTTTATCTGTAAAATGAGACTAATACTAATACCTGCCTCACAGGTTGATTATGTAATCAACACACATCAGTTAGAACGGTACCATGGCACATTGTTAGCTGTTTCTAATTCATTATTCTTAGTAGTTGTAGTTATCATTTTCTGTGATATACGTGACATACTTTTTAATTTCATGGTACAAACATGGGGAACCAGTTACCCCCCCCCCCCCAGTACACACGCAAAGTTCAGGAACTTCTGTGGTATTTATGAACGCTCTGGCACTTTCAAAGGACGTCTCGTGTGTGTCATGTAGCACTCACTGAGATTGTGGGCATTCAGCCAGCTCTATAATTGCTGTTAATTTACTGTATCATTAACAGAATTAGTCATTGTTTCATTTTAGACTGTTAAAATATAGTTTACTTCTAGACTGTTGTGGGCTATATGAAAAACCAAATTGCCCCTTCCAGCTAGCGATGATGAATACTTTGTATTGTGTTGTATGGATGCTGAATTATTAATCTCTTAAAATGAATAACTGCCGCTTCGTATGTCTACAAACATGAAATTGATTACTTCTGCTCCAGAGGATAAAGGAGGTCTGTATATTACTTCCAGTTTTACCCTTAGCAAAGCTGTAAATAGGCTACATCTCATAGAATTGCCTCAGGTAATGTGAGTCCTGTAAAAATGTAAACAAAATACAAAAGAGGGCATTCTCCTCATGTTTATGTTCGTGTCACTGTCTTTAATTGAACAGCAGCTGTCATATGGTTGGTCATCTGTTACGCACTTTACACGGACCCCGTTAAGTATCTCAGCTGTTAATGCTTCGTAATGAATTGTCGTTATGTAGAGACACGTTTGCAGTTTTAAAGCAGAAATGAATCATGTTGTCTTCCAAGTGTAGGTTCGGGTCACCGTCGCCCCCACACGATGGTTTGAGGTTCAGTATCCCCAGGAATAGCAGCCTGTGGGATTTAGGCTAGACAGCAGGAGGACTTCCCACCAGCAGGCTGCTGGAAAGCCCGCGGGGACTGAGAAGACACCGGCACAGCCCTCAGCGTGGTGCCTGGCACACTCAGCGCCCCGACGGGACACAGCTTTTCCCCGAAGAGGATCTTCTTGGGCTTGGCCACGTTCTCCCCATCAAAGAGTTGGGGACTACCAGTGGACAGCAACACATGCTTTAATTGACATTAAAAAGCATACGGTAGCACATCAAGAAAAAAAAGAGGTGGGAGGTGATGCCTCTTAAGGGAGTATTCAACTCAGAGAGCTTTGGGGTCTGCTTTTGATGGACCCTCAGGCATTGGTTGAGTATCTACTGTGTCTGTGTGCTCAGTGAATGAAAACAGTAGGAACGTTTAAGTGATACTTTGGGCAGACGCTTCTGTTTAGACACCAGATCATCTTCATTTCCCCCTCCACTGTTTGGGATTCAGCAGTTTTGGAATCCATGTATGACTATATGACTGGAAAATTTGTCCAAGCCATGAAAACCCATTTGTAGAAAACTCAAACAGTCAGATTTTTAAGAAATTTCTTAATTGTTTGAAAGTACTGTATTTCTCTTTTCAGTGAACTTTAAAAGGCTGTTAAAATCCGAGTCTTCAAATGGTAAAGTTGTATGTACTCCTAGGAATGTCCTACTCCTAGAGCATTGTTAAATTTCTGTATTTTCCTTTTTTTTTTAACTGATTTGAGGGAGGAGACGTCTATATGCATGCCAAACAAGAATTGACTGAGCTGATCTCAGGCTACTGTGTCTTTAGCAGATAGTATCCTGTTCTGTTCAAAATAAAATAATCGAGACACTAAATATAAGAGATTTTTCCTTTAGACTTTTAAAAAAAATTTTTTACAGTAGTAAAAGTCACATAATATAAAACATACCGTTTTAACCATATTTAACTGTACAGTTCAGTGGCACTAAGTACATCCACATTGTACATTCACAACTCTCAGCATCATCCGTCTCCTGAATTTTTCACCCTCCTGAACTGAAACTCCATCGCCATTAAATAAAGGTTTGACTGTAAGTCAGCTCTTCCTAAGCGGTGACTTTACTGCTTTACATTTTGGCATGTATAATACAATCTGCGCTCACACTAGTGTTGTTCTTGAAACCCATGAAGAAGCAAATGCAAAACACTCCACCAACCAAGGCGCATGGGATTTCTACAGAAAAATAAATAATGTACACGGAGGATGAACTCACACTCAACAGTTACAGTCCACACTCTGATACAATCCTGCCATAAAGGAGAATCTGCTGGAGACCATTACTGAAACCTGAGACAGTGGAACGAGTCAAAAGAGACAAGATAATTGTTTAAGGAGTACAAGGCGGAAAAGAAAGCACAGTGAAAGAACAAGTCACTGATAAAAAAGAACACACAAATGCGGAAAACCAAATTGCGCCTCATTCACTATAGGTATGTTCCTGAAGCATTCTACACAAATTGAATTTTTATAAGAAGGAGTCTAATGATTGGTCCTTAAGTCATTGCAAGCATCGTGCCTTGCAGGAGGTAGGAGTCATCCATTGCTGTGTGGTTAGAAATTGGGAATTGAATACGGTGTCCCAACTCCCAATAGATTTGCTGCTCAGGATGGGGGAAAGTTTCTAGTTGCATCTTTTTCTACATCTATACTTCCAAGGAACTGAGAAAGACCTTTTTAAACTTCAGTGTCTATGGGATAAAGTGTTTTTATTTTTAATCATTTAAATTGTGCTTGAAGCTTTTCCAGCGTAGCTCTGGCCCGCAGCCAGATGGAGCGTGCTCTGTGGTCTCAGTCACAGCAGGGCGGGGATCATGTTCACACGTTGTGGTTTCTAGGTGATGTTTCATTTTCATTCCCTTACTGCCAGTCATTCAAGGTGAAATCTACTTCCAGTTTTTTGTTTTTTGTTTCAGTTCAGGGAGGGGTTTTGTTTTGTTTTGCTGATGTGTATTTCTTAGCGTGTCTTTACGATTTGTGATTCCCCTCCCTTAGAATGGATTTTTCCAGTTTTTATTTTGCTGCTAATACTTTAAAATAATCTTAGGATGTGTTCATTGTTGGGACAGTGCTCTTAAGTCGGTTTTAAGGAAAGAGCACTTGAGATCTCTAGGAGGGTGGTAGGACTAACATTTTTAAATGTGCACTAAAAACTGTTCAGATAAAGAGTTTCATGGTGAGTCTGTGGCCAAGATCCACTTGAATCATGGTAACCCTGCTATTTCGGGGCCTTTGTTACATGATTCACTGATTTATGGCACAGGGGCTCCAAATATTTCCTCTCTGGGTCTCCATGGAAAGTCTTTTTAAGAGGAACGTATTTCTCACTGATCTCATACTTCCTCAGTAAAATCGCAGTGCCATTTATCTCCTGATCAAAACATTTTTTTGAAAACTGGAAGCTATGTTAAAAATAGAGGTTATTACTGAAATCTTATTTGAATTGATTATTTTTACTGTCCTTATCAGCTTTCCGGCTTTGAGGTGTTTATTTGCTTTACGACATTTTTCTAAATTATGTGTAGACTCCGTTGGACAGAAATACTTTCTTAAAATATTTTCTTCTCTATCTCTATTCGTACCCTACGTGACCTCTCTCCCCTTTCAGAGCAGCTTTCTGTCTGTGGATGGCATGTTATCTCTGCTCTAGAGCAGGGGCATGGGAGAAAGAAAGCATGTTTAAAGTTCAGGTGACGGGGAATTATTGCATGAACACGTGCATCCTGCAATGATCTTGTAGAACTAGGAGAGGTGAAGGAGGGAGAGAGGATTCACACTGCTCCAGCTCCTGCTGGGGGCCAGGCCTGGTGTTAAGGGTTACCTTGTAGTACAGTCATCACAGCCCCTATGGGGATAGCTGTTGTTTCCCCATTTTTGCACATGAGGAACCTGAATCCCAGAGATGCTGCGTTGATCTGTCCAAAGTCAGGATTCCAGCCCAAGTCCAGCTACTCCCAAAACCATATATTCTTTTTACAGTACAGCTCCTGGATCTTGGTACTAGAATGGGCCTTAGAAATCATCTAGTTTAAGTCTCTCACTTTGTCAGGAAATAGAGGCTCAGAGTAGCAAGCAACTTACGCGAGATCATTCGCTACCTAGTAGCATTCTTCTGTGCTGTAGTCAACACAAAGAATCTTATTACCTGTTTCTAAAATTATTTTTGTAATAAACCCCAGTCTCCTCATCTTTTTTTTTTTTGTCTGACTTCAGATCCTATTTTTTTAATACACAGTTTTTAAAGGTTACACTCCATTTACAGTTATTACATATGTTGGCTATGTTCCCCGTGTTGTACAGTACATCCTTGTAGCCTGTCTTACACCCAAAATAGTTTGTACCTCCCCCTCCCCTGCCCCAAGTTGCCTCTCCCCACTGGTAACCACTAGTTTGTTCTCTATAGAGGTGATTCTGTGAAGGATGGAAGTAACAGAGCTTTTAAGGTACCTTTTTTAGATAAAGGAAGGAGGCAACTGGAAACTATATATCCAAACATGTGTTTTTTTTCCTGTAGCTGCTGTACCAAATTAACTCAAACTTTGTGGCTTAAAACAACTGCAGTTTCTTTCTTACAGTTCTGGAAGTCAGAAAACTAAAATTAGGGTGTCAGCAGGGCTGCATTCGCTCTGGAGGTTTCAGGGGGAATCTGTTTCCTTGCATTTTCCAGCTTCTAGAGACCCAACGGCATCCCTTAGCTCATCCCTTAGGCCTCTTCCCTCACATCACTCCGACGCCTTCCTTCTGTCATCACATCCCCTACTGATCTTCCTGCCTCCCTCTTATAAAGCTGTTTTGATTATATCAAGCCCACCAGACAATCCAGGGCAATCCCCCCTTCTCAAGGTAACTTAATCACACCTGCAAAGTCCTTTGTAAAGTAGCGTATTCACAGGTTCCAGGGGTTAGTACAGGGACATCTTTGGGGGGATAGGGCTTTATTCTGTCCAGCACACACACACTCACACACACACGTACACGTGTGCACACACACACATATGCCTGTGTGGGTATTTATGTATCACACATAAATTAAGACCCCTCTCATCCAGAATTATCTGGGAATTAGCCGTTCTGGATAAATTAGTTTTCTGGATCACTATATGCAAATCACGTTTTAAAACTTTCTTAGTATATGGAAAATGTCTGAAATGTGCTGTCTTCCTGTCTTTAAAAATGGGATCCTCTGTAATTTTCCCTCTCCTTGAGGAATTGAGGGCTACCGTTGTAAAACATCAATATTGAGCTGAGCTTCAAATACAGCGGTAAATGCAAGGGCAGGAACAACCCTGTGATAATTTTGGGAGGACTAGAAGATCTGCAAGGCCGTAAAAAACACTGACGTGGCTTGGCCTGAGGTTACGGCTGTCACCGTGAATGGGGTTTGGAAGAACCTTTGCCCACAGTTTGTTCACGCTTTTCGTGGATTTGAGAAGGTGAATGAGGAGTCCAAAGAGGTCGTCAGCAGCGTAGTGACCCTCAGCGAGAAGCCGGAGCCAGATCTGCAAGGGGACGACTTCATGGAACTCCTTACCGTGCAACACGAGGGGCTTACTAATGCAGACCTGATGGAACTGGATCTTCATCCAGCAAAAGGATGAAGAGAGACAAGAGGAAGAAGAAGTAACTGAAGAACCGAAGGGATTCACGACGCAGGAAATGGCAGGGGATTTTCTTTATCTGAGGCGGCGCTGTTAGTTTTTGAGGCACAGGACCTGAACGTAGAACAGTACACGGAGGCTGCAGCAGCCGCTCAGAATGCAACCCAGTGCTACCGTGTCATCTATGCCGAGAAAAAAAGAGCTACTACCCAGACATCGCTGGATCGATTTTTCAAGAGGGTGGATAGAATTGAATCCAGCAAGGAACCAGATCCTGCGCCATCAGCGTCAGGCGTGAGTGACACTGCAGCTGGCCCTCTGCCCCCTATTGCTGACGATCCTTCAGCTCTGCCATCTCCCACCTCCCCTCCCTCCTCCAGTCAGTAACTCTTCTTGCCTGTTCCCTCGATGCCAGCCCCTGTGTGCCAGCTGCTGTACTGCACTACTGTTCTTTCCAAGGTACTGCACTGTAAGATGTAAAATGTTTTTATTTTTTGTGTTTGTGTTTTATGTATTATTTGTTTGAAAAGTATTACAGCCTATTATTACAGTACAGTACTATGTAGCCAATTGTGTTAGTGGGGTACCTAAGCTGACTTTACTGGATCTCGCAACACATTCCGTTTGTATGTAAGGGACTTACTGTAATTAGAAATTGGCAGAAAACATACACATCCTCTCTCATGGAAGAGAGTATCCAGATAACAATTAATCACATGAAAACGTGTTCAACATCATTAGCAGCTAAGGAAATGCAAATTAAAGCCTCAATGAGGTATCACTGAACCCTAGCGGAATGGCTAAAATAAAGCACGTTGATAGCACTAAACGCCGGTGAGGACGCAGAGAGACTGGATCACTCCGCTGGCGAGCATGTAAAATGGTACATCTGCTCCGGAAAGAAGTCTGGCAGCTTCTTATAACGCTACATATGAGCTCACCGTACATCCCAACAATTGCACTCTTGGACATTTGCCCCAGAGAAATAAAAACTTACGTTCACACAAACACAGAGAAACGTTCATACCAGCTTGATTTGTCATAACTAAAAACGGGAAGCGATCCATTGTCCTTCCGTGGGTAAATGGTTAAACAAACTGGTACATCCATATCGTGGATTACTACTCAGCAGTAAAACAGCGAAGTCTTGATACATGCAACGACTTAGACGGATCACAAGAGTATTGTGCAGAGTGAAAAGCATCCAGTTTCAAAAAGTTACGTCCTGTATGATTTCAATTATATAGCCTTCTTGAAATGACAGAATTAGAGAGAGAGGAATAGAGTTGTGTTTGTTGGGAATTCAGAAGTGGGGGGAGGACTGTGGCTAGTGAAGGGTCTCACAAAGGATGTTTGTGATGGACTGTTCTGTGTCTCGGCAGCGGTGGTGCGCACACAAATCTACCCGTGATACAATTGCGTAGGAACACATACATCCATCAGTGCATGGATCCATCCTCTGTGTCGGTATCACTCTCCTGTGATACTGGGGGAAAGTGGGGGAAGGATGTAGGTGATCTGTCTGTATTCTTTCCTACAACCGCATGTGAATCTGTACTTAGCTCAGAATTAAAAGTTTTTTAAAAAAAATAAAAGAACAGGCATTGAGGCTGAACGGGAGAGCATGGACTTTTGGATCAACAAGGTTGTGTTCAAATTCCGGCTCCACCACTTACAAGCTGTGGGACCATGAGCCAGTTCTTAACCTCTCTGTGCCACAGTTTCTTCATTTTTTTTTTACCACAGTAAGTTTAGTGAACATTCATTATCTCATATAGATCCAAAGTTAAAGAAATAGGGGAAAATAATTTTATTTTAAAAATGTATTTTTATTTTCATAAACCCTTAGGATTTGCTCTCTGAACCACTTTCATACATAACGAACAGCAGTGTTTACCATATTGTACATTATGTCCTTAGTGCTTATGTATCTTACTGGGAGTGTGTGTCTTTTTTTTAATTTTTTTTGGCTGTCTTGGGTCTTCGTTGCTGCGTGCTGGCTTTCTCTAGTTGTGGCGAGTGGGGGCTACTCTTCGTTGCGGTGCGCGGGCTTCTCATTGCAGTGGCTTCTCGTTGTGGAGCATGGGCTCTAGGCACATGGGCTTCAGTAGTTGTGGCACGCGGGCTCAGTAGTTGTGGCACGTGGGCTCAGTAGTTGTGGCTTGCGGGCTCTAGAGCGCAGGCTCAGTAGTTGTGGCGCATGGGCTTAGTTGCTCCGCGGCAATGTGGGATCTTCCCGCACCAGGGCTCGAACCCGTGTCCCCTGCATTGGCAGGCGGATTCTTAACCACTGTGCAACCAGGGAAGTCCCTGGAAGTGTGTATCTTTTGACTGCCTTCATCCAGTTCCCCCTCTGCCCACAAATCTGATCCTTTTTCTGTGAGTTTGTTTTTGAAGTATAGTTGACCTACAACACTGTCTTAGTTCCTAATACACAATATAGTGATTCAGTATTTCTGTACATTTCAAAATGATCCCCACAATCAGTGTAGTTACAATATGTCACCATACAAAGGATATTACATTACGATTGACTATATTCCCCACACTCTACATTTCATACCTGTGACTCATTTATCTTGTAATTGCAAGTTTATCATGTACCTTTAATCTCCTTCACCAATTTCTCTCCTCTCCCCACCAACCTCCCTTCTGGCAACCACCTGTTTGTTCTCTGTATCTGTGACTGCTTCTGCTAAGTTTGTTCATTTGTTTTGTTTCTTAGATTCCACATGTAAGTGAAATCATACAGTATTTATCTTTCTCTGTCTGATTGATTTCACTTAGCATTATACCCTCTAGGTCCATCCATATTGTTGCAAATGGCAAGATTTCATTCGTTTTTATGGCTGAGTAATATTCCAGTGTGTGTGTGTGTACACTACATCTTTATTCATTCATTTATCGATGAACACTTACGTTGCTTCCATATCTTCTATTGTAAATAATACTGCCATGAGCATAGGAGTGCATATATCTTTTCAAATTAGTGTTTTCATCTTCTTCAGATAAATGCCCAGGAGTGGAATTGCTGGATCATATCATAGGAATATAAATTGGTGCAGCAACAATGGAAAACAGCATGGAGATTCCTCAGTTTCTTTATTTAATAAAATTTTTTTGTTTTATTGAGATATAATTGACATATAACATTGTATTAATTTTAGGTGTACAACACACTCATTTGATATAGGTATATATTTTGAAATAAGTACCACAGTAAGTTTAGTTAGCATCTACCAACCTCACATACTTACAGCTTCTTTTTAAAGTGAGTACAATAATAATACTTCCCTCCTTTACTCATTTTGGTGATTAACTGGCTCAGAGTAGTCTGAGCTAGTTTTTTCTCTTTTTTTACATTTTATTGGAGTATAGTTGATTTACAGTAGTTAGTTTCAGGTGTACAGCAAAGTGATTCAGTTATACATATATATACATATATCCATTCTTTTCCCATATAGGTTATTACAGAGTATTGAGTAGAGTTCCCTGTGCTATACAGTAGGAGTTTGAGATTAACATACACACATTACTATATAAAATAGGTAACCAACAAGGATCTACTGTATAGCACAGGAAACTCTACTCAGATAGGTTTTAAAAATATGGTATTATAGACAAAAGCCACTCATCACGTACACTGGGTCATAAAAGTATTTTGTCTTTTCGTCTAGCACTTAAATAGCTAGGTACTCTCACTTCTCTGCAGAATTTTAATATCACAGGTATTCTCTATTTTATTAACTTCTGCCCATTCCTCTCTACTTTCATGGGATTTACTCTATTCTTTTTTCTTCCTTTGGGCACAACTCAGGAAACTTCTTCCTTTTTAATATATGCATTTGAAACTGTAGATTTCTCTTTCATTAACTGTTTTAGGCAAATCACAGATTTTGGTATTGGCAACCCAACATTTTCACTGTCACTCAGTTATAAACATAGCTGATTTTTTTTCTTTGATCCAAGAATTATTTGAAAATGTATTTTTCAGTTTGCAAATGTATGAAGGGGGACCTTAATAGTCTTAATAATTTTTGGAAATACGTTAAGCTTTCTTTGTGGCTTAGCATGTGATCAGTTTTTATAAATGTTTCTTACGTGCTTGGAAAAGAATAAGTATCCTTTAGTTGTTGAGCATGGAATTTCATCTTCATTCAGTACCTTAATTTTGTTAATTTGGCTTTTCATATTTTCAGTATCCCATTCCTGGGCATATATCTGGAGAAAACCATAATTTGAAAAGATACATGCACCCCAATGTTCATTGCAGCACTGTTTGCAATAGCCAAAACATGGGAGCAATCTAAATGTCCATCGACAGAGGAATGGATAAAGAAGATGTGGTACATATATATATGTATATATGTGTGTGTGTGTGTGTGTATACACACACACACACATATATATACAATGGAATATTACTCAGCCACACAAAAAGAATGAAATAATGCCATTTGCAGGCACATGGATGGACCTAGAGATTAACATACTAAGTGAAGTAAGTCAGACAGAGAAAGACAAGTATCATGTGATATCACTCATATGTGGAATCTGATTTTTAAAATTGATACAAATTAACTTATTTACAAAACGGAAACAGACTCACAGATTTCAAAAACAAACCTATGGTTACCAAAGGGGAAATGTGGGCTGGGAGGGATAAATCAGAAGCTTGGGATTAACATACACACACTACTATATTTAAAATAGATAACCAACAAGGACCTCTACTGTATAGCACAGGGAACTCTACTCAATATTCTGTGATAACCTATATGGGTAAAGACTCTGAAAAAGAGTGAATATATGTTTATGTATAACTGACTCACTTAGCTGTACACCTGAAACTAACACAACACTGTAAATCAACTATAATAAAATTTTATGAATAAATAAATAGTGTGTCTATTTATATCAACTTTACATTTTCTTCTAGGTTACCTTCCGAACCAGAATTTATCACTGTAATATTAACAGCCAAGGCGTGATCTGTCTGGACATCCTGAAAGACAACTGGAGTCCGGCCCTCACCATTTCTAAAGTTCTCCTGTCCATCTGCTCTCTTCTTACAGACTGCAATCCCGGTAAGAGACTTGTAATCCAGTGTAGAATTGGAGCTACTCAAGGCTTGAATGTCAGACCTTAGTAATTTGTTTACCACCGCCAATACTACCACTAGCACTATTATTTTTATTCTTATTGATCTTAAATTTTCATAGTTTGTAACTGCTTTCTTTTTCAATTCAGTCTGGTCATTTGTCTTTCAAAAACTTATTATTTGCCAAGAAGGAAAAAGCATAGTGTGATAAGCATGAATGAAAAATCATTTTAGATGGGGAAGTGCATTTAAAGAATGCGTTACAGAGGCTTCCCCGGTGGCACAGTGGTTGAGAGTCCGCCTGCCGATGCAGGGGACACAGGTTCGTGCCCCGGACTGGGAAGATCCCACATGCCGCGGAGTGGCTGCGCCCGTGAGCCGTGGCCGCTGGGCCTGAGCTAATAATAAAAATTCAAATTGAATAGCTAGATGTTTAATTAGGTGCCTACCAGAAGATGTTCATTTGGGAAACGTGGGCTATTAAAATCTGACAGCCACCAGGCAGCACCACACAGACGTCACCATTTTCGCATCTCAATAATCGTGCATCCTTACAAGCTATTAGGGCCAAAAAACTCCTGAACTAGGAAATACCCAAAAAGTCAACGAGGAAATACCCAGAAAGTCAACGAGGAAATGCAGCTTCCCAGGAAACCTGAAAAGAGCCTATGGCCAAGCCCCTGAGGCTCGCTGGTATGCTTAATGCTGAAAATTCTTACTTCCTGTCTTCCTAGATGCACGATTACACGTCTTTGACCAGCTTCTTTTAACTAAAAGACTAACCAACTGCCAATTTTTTTACATATTTGGGTGTATTTTGGAAAATACAAAAATCCAAAGGTTTTTCATTGGGGTTTTCATTGATGTTCTCAATGAGAAATTCTTCATTGAGTAGTTAATTAATAGTCTTAATGTTTTTTGAGATTCCATCTACCATGTTCAGGAATGAACTCACTAGATAAGTGAAGTTTTAGACGAGAGAAATGGCAAATGGGAATCGAGGTCTCTCTTAGGTCCCTGGCTGGTTAATAAAACGTGAAGAAATTATCATCTTTTCCATTTTTGTATGTTTGTTGTTTTTCAATAATAAAAATTTTTTTAGTGAAGGCATTTAAAAGCAATCTAATTAAATCGTGATATATGTAGACTATATATAACAAATTAATGGTTTTAACACCAAAAAGAAAATATAGTTGTGCAAGATCATTATAAAATATTTTTTAAATTAATTCATACTTCATGCCAGATAGTGAAGTTCAATCATGATGTACTAATTTAAAACTAAACGACAAATACTTTGTTTTTTCAGTCTCACTATTCCTATTTCAGTCCTATTTATCTCTGTGACTGTATAACCTCATTTGGAGGTCTTGTCTTAAAAAGGCTTTTTGTGTGTGTGATATTTCCTTTCGGAAATGTTGCAACGTGGGACTATCTTCTGGGGTTTGCTGAAATTTGGAGACGAGGGGTTTTTCTGTTTTTTAGAGAAAAAATTTATTTTGAGAGGTAAGTCACTTATTCAGGAAACTTTTGGTGTCAAGTTATCATGCCGTACACCTTAAACTCACAGTGTTATATGTCGGTTATAGCTCCATAAAACTGGGGAAAAAAGAAAGAAAGCAAAAAAAACTTCTGAGACTCTACTGTTTATGAGGCACTTCTGAGCCTCACACAAGGTGAATAAGAAGTCTTCACTTCTTATACATGGAATAAGGTGTCACTTCACACTTAGAGAAAACTTGGTGCTGAGGGGCAGTCCTTACCCCAGAGGGAACCACGCGAGCTGGAATGGACCCATCACCTCATTCTCTTCTCTATGGAGGAGACCCTGCGCTCCCCCAGAGCCTTCTCTCAGCAGTCAAGAAAGGTTTCTGTTCCGTAAGTTAGAGTTTTTTCTGTGTCTCAGAAAATTAGAGACACATTCTGCAAAAAAAATTAAAAAATCACCCCTGGCTAAAGCAAAATCACATAAATAGGATAAATAGATTTTGAAAATTATGCTATGAATAGTAAGAAAAAACCTAAAGCTAGTCATGTCCCTTAAGTGTCACCAACTAGAGACAGCCTATCTGGTATAAGAGTAGAATACTCTCTGTACAATACATGGTAACAAACTAAGTGTTCATACTTTAACACACATGAAAAAGGTTTCTAATCGGCACATCATTTACAGGTACGTTCACACTTCTGGGGTTTTAAACAAAGTTATCAAAAACAAGTCCAAAAAGCCCATTGTTTTGTTCAGTGGATTTATTTCACACTGTTTTCTGGTACACTTCCTTCTAGTCTCTGTTGATTTTTCTCCCTAGATTGATGTTAAACTTCAATCTAACCTATTTTCAAACAGTCACAAATGTAAGTTTGATAGACTATGAATAAAGATTTTCTTACACTGAATCTGCAGACCTATTTTAACACCAGAAGTGCTGTCAGCTCAGAGGCAGGCTTTGCATGAAGACACAGATTTAGCCAGCTTTATAAGGGCTCCCACTCTTGTTCCTGCATGAACTGGGGGGTTTTTTTCATCTTTTTTCATATTTTTCTCATAATTTACATTTGTCTCTTTCAAGAATTTTCGGTCCATTCAGAACAGATGTTTTGTGTTTCAGTGTGGGGCTGCACACCCTTTCTTGCATGGTATTGATAGTCAGCAGATATAGATTTAAAAACCAGCTCCACTGTTTATTACCTGTGTGACCTGGTACCAGCCATTTAACTTTCCTCACCCTCCGTTCATTATATCAAATGGACATTATCCTCAGCTGCACCTAAATCACAGGAGTCCTGTGAGTTTAAAATGAGATGGTGTATGTGAAAGCCCTCTGTCAGCATAATGGATTGTTCTTGATGTTATCTCTCAGAATATTTAGGACTCCAAATGGGCATCCATTTGATGTGATAAGTACCCACTCAGCTGCATTTAACTGAGAGAAGATAGTATTAAATAATCTCTAACAAGCACCACCTCCTCAGCATGGACCCTCTTGGATTTTTTAATCTGAAAAAAAAAGCCTAGTCCTGAATTAGTAGTGCCGAGACTATATTATCTCTTGGGAAGGATTATCTGTCAGGTGGCAGATGTCCAACCGTTACCAGCCAGTGGACGGGTGCACCAGGGGTAACTGTTCTGTTCCCAGCAGGTCTGTTCTAGGCAGGTCTCCCTGTTCACACTTCACAGGGGTGTTTGTTGGGCCTGCCGTGACACTCTGCCTAGTCAGGCATAGCTGGCTGCCAGAGTATGGCTGTGACACACTGCTGGGGGCACAGGGACAGCCAGAGGAGAGGAGGTTGATGGGCTCAGAAGGTCAGCACCAGCCTCCCGGATCCTCTGACTGTGGTCCTGCTTGGTGAACATGATCTAATCCATGAACTGCTGAAGTTTACAGTAGGAAACACATTTCCATCTTTCATGGCAGAGCTCCTGTTTGTAAGCACTCTCTTCTCAAGCGTGTATAAAACTTAAGCTCTGTTCTATTTAATGTCCTCTTTCAAAGTTGGTTTTTGCTGTTTCGTGGTTGTCTTTTCAAACTCTTAGCTGTTTTAGCATATCCTTTATATGAAATCTGTTGATTTATTATTTAAAATCTGCCTATATAACGGTCTTCAGGCCTATTAATGGGTATTTTCCCTCATACAAAATGAACTATACTGAGAACACTGACAGTTATGAGATAAAATAAGGTCAACAGTTTTCCTGTCCCAAATGCTTTATTCACAGAGTAATGTCCAGAAATATTACTAATTTTTTTTCATATATCTGCGTAACATCTGGCATCATTAATCTCAGTTCTTTCTGCTCTACTACTGTTGCTTTCTAAAGTGTTATGAACTTGTTTGATTCTTTTGTTGTGGTGGTGGTTCCCTAAGTGCTGAAATGGAAGATGTTGGCATTTCATAATATGGGGAAATTCTGAAAAGACAACTTGGTAGTTATAAACTTTTTTGTTCCACACTCTCCGTTCATTTGTACCGAAGCCTCTGTTTCTGTGGTGTGTTCTTAATAGAACCATTCAGGCCTTTTTTTTTTTTTTTTTTGCTGCAAATCTCTACTGAGCTGCTAAGCTTTCCCCTACATTCTGACTGTGACCATCAGGCTACTAACTCCTCTCTGCCTCAGCCTTCTGGTCTGTAAAATAGGCATAATGATAGTGCCTACCTTAGGAGACATCATGAGATTCTTGTGAACTGGTTTGATTCTAAATGTGATTCTGACACTGTATCATGCAAAAACTCCCCCCCCCAAAAAACATATACAACTTAGGAGATAATCGGCAATTGGAAAACCAGGTATTGGATATTGAGGAATGATTGCCAGAAATTTTTAGGCATAATAAAACAGAATTGTGAGGCTGAATTTTTTATCTGTCCTCTCCTTTTAGAGATCCATACTGAGTGCTTTGCAAATACACTCTGTGGATTTCATTCCCTGATAATCTGCTTCACACTCCAGGCTGCCTGCCGTGAGCCTGGCCAGCAGGGTCCCGCGTCCATAAACAGCCGAGAGGTCTTCGTCCACCGCTTTTCAAGCAGGCAGAACGCCCCAGGCCAGGTCACTTGAAGATGCTCTGAGCACACCCACAATCGTCACACTCCTCCCCTCCCCCCCTTCATCTGCCGAATGAAATCAAGGATCGGGTGCTCCCAGTCTCAGATTTATGCAGATCTTTATTAGAACAACAAGTGGAGCTAAGAATGGCAGCTAATTAACCCTCCGCCTTACACAGCGATTAAGCCAAGGGTGCACGCAGCTGCAGCTTCCCTGGCGAGAGTTCCGTTCTTCCCAGATGCAGCAAACGGAGGGAGGAATCTGCTCCCCGGGACCCTTTGATAGGGTTCAAATGGCCTCCTCCTTCCCCAGCATCACAGCCCTTAGCTCCAGATCTCTTATGGCCTGTTTTTAAACAACTAATACAATCCTTATCCACCAATTGTCTCAGATACGTTAACTTTGATTGTTACCAATTGCTTGCCTTTGCCCTGGTTATGATTCCATAGTAAATTGTGTTCCTATTAAATATTAAACTTTTTGATAGTGACTGCTGAGGGGTGGGGACCGTAAAATAGGATTAATTATTTCAACACAGATGTATTTGGGTGGATTATTTACACTGAGTTTGTGAACTCTTAGGCTGATGCAAGGTACACAAATGGAATTTAAGAGAATTCCGTTGCTTACAACAGCAGCGCAAACCTTGCTTCCGCATACCCCATCCTACTCCTACACTTGAGAACTGGCAGAGAACAATTTATTTAACTGAAGTTGAGGGAAAGCTGTAAAAGTGATAAGCCTACCTGTTTTCAAAGCAGGCTATCTTAACGGGAATGCAAAAAAAAAAATTTGATTTTTCTAGAACAGACATTACACATGGCTACGTAGACATCAGATATCTACTGATACCTATGACTTTTTTTAAAGTGAGAAACTTATAATGTAGAAATACACGGTACCACATACAGCTAACTTCAGGCTGTTTTCCTTGTTTGTGAAGAATTGGCTTCTCTTCTAGAATATTACATGTTGAATTCCAAAAGCCATTCCAATCAGTACTTCCAAATATAGACGTAAATAAACTATAATTTGTAGTCATTTATCTTCCCTGATGCCTTATACAAGAAAGAGAACGCTGTAGTTATATGTAGTTAATTAAACTACCTGGTATTTTAAATACCAGGAGTTAAATGGGGACCAAAAAAATGTATAAAGGGCTTTGGGTTCTGGCTCAGAGTTCGCTGTAGACTCCTGGGGTCACTGCCCCGTCTTGCCCCATCGGTGCCCATAAGCTTACTCAGATCAATTTGGAAATATGCTGTCTAGGGTGTGGAGGTTCTAGAAGAACTGAGGCTTCATTGAGAAGGATGAATAAAACCAGGGAATGTGCATCATTAAAGAAAACGACGTTTCAGTTTTGCGAATGAAAGATGTTTCACAGAAATTATTCTGTACCATCATAAATTAGGTTAGAAAAAACCAGAAAATAGAAATTCTGAGATATTCACCTTGACCTATATATTTATAATTGTGACTCTTGAATGCTATTAAAAGGATTGTCTCCCTACCTTGTCACTCTGTAAAAAGAAACCCTTTATAGTTATCTTACAAGGTATACTGGCGTATAATAATGAAACTGAAAGATCCAGTTGTAACATTTTGTCAAAGGATGATTTTCTAGGAAATATAGAATGATAAAGGAAACTTAAAATTACCTGATCACGGGTTCAGACTTCGGATTGCCATGTAGTGAAACAAGGGAAAAGGATTCCTCTTTGAGACAAAGAGTTGCCAGGTAAGGATTGGGGGCTTTAGTGTGTAGGTGAGAGACAGAGGTGCAGGTGTCCTAATCAGCCTTTGGTGTTTCTATTGATGCTTCATGTAGGCAAGTCGTTTTTTTTTTTTTTTCTGCCCGTAGACATAAAATAAACTTTATTTTTAGAGCAGTTTTAGTTTTACCGCAAAATCGAGCAGCAAGTACAAAGTGTTTTCATATACACACACCCACAGCCTCCTCCACTGTCAGCATCCTGCACCAGAGTGTGCATTTGTTACAGTCAATGGACCTGCATATAGGGTTATCCCTCAGTGTGCGTAGATTACGTTAGAGCTCACTTCTGGTGTTGTACACTCTACAGGTTATGTCAAATGCATGATGATATGTACTGTTACAGCACCACATAGAATAGCTTCACCGCCCTAAGAATCCTCCATGCGCCACCTGGTCATCCCTTTCTCATCCCAGCCCCCAGCAACCACTGATCTTTTTCCTGTGTCCATAGGAAACCTAGACACATTGTGCCTTTTCCAGAAGGTCATATGTTGGAATCATACAGTATTTACCTTTTCAGATTGGCTTCTTTCAATTAGTGATATGCATTTAAGGTGGCTCCATGTCTTCTCATGACTTGATGGCGCATTTCTTTTTAGCTCTGAAAAATATTCCATTGTGCGGTTGTAGCACACTTTATCCATTCACCTACTAAAGGACACCTGGGCTCTCTGTTATTTTCCATGGATCTATTTATCTATTCTTTCACAGTGCCACACTGTTTTGATTACTGTAGCTTTATAGTAAATTTTGAAGTTGGAAAGTGTCCGTCCTGTGACTTTGCTCTTTTTCTTTAATATTGTGTTGGCTATTCTGGGTCTTTTGACTCTCCATATACTTTAGATTCAGTTTGTCAATATACACAAAATATTGATAACTTGCTGGGATTTTGGTTGGGATTGTGTTGAATCTGTAGGTCAAGTTGTGAAGAACTAGCATCTCGACACATTGAGTCTTTCTATCCATAACACAAATAGCTCCATTTATTTAGTTCCTTTTTGATATCTTTAATCAGAGTTTTGTAGTTTTCCTCGTATAGATCTTGTACACGTTTTGTTAGATTCATACCTAAGTATTTCCTTTTATCGGGTGCTAATGTAAATGATACTGTGTTTTTAATTACAAATTCCACTTGTTCATTACTGGAATATAGGAAAGTAATTGACTTTCGTACATCAACTTTGTGTCCGGTAGCATTGTTATAATTACTTATTATTTCTAGAAGAATTTTTTTGTCTCTCAGATTTTCTACCTAGACAGTCATGTCATCTGTGAAAAAATACAGTTTTATTTCTTCCTTCCTAATCCGCATACTATTTTTTTCATTTTCTTCTTTCCTTCTTCTTAGTTAGGACTCCCAGTGTAATGTTGAAAAGGAATAATGAGAGGGGACATTTTTGCCTCTTTCCTGACCTTGGTGAGAAAATGAAAACTTCCTCACCATTAAGTATGATGATTGCTGTAGTGTTTTTGTAGATTCTTAAAATCAAGTTGAGGACGTTTCCCTCTATTTCTAGTTTGCTGAGGGTTTTTTTCGTGAATGGGTGTTGGATTTTGTCAGATGTTTTTTCTGCATCTGTTGATATAATCACATGATTTTTCTTCGTTAGCCTGTTGATGTGATGTTTTTACATTAATTCATTTTGTAATATTGAACCAGTCTTACGTACCTGGGATAAATCCCACTTGGTGGTGATGTATACTTCTTCTTATATATTGTTGCTAATATTTTGTTGAGGATTTTTGCATCAATGTTTATGAGAGATATTGGTCCGTAGTTTCCTTTTCTTTTAATGTCCTTGTCTGGTTTTAGTATTAGGGTAATGCTGGCCTCAGAATGAGTTGGGAAGTATTCCCTCTGCTTGTATTTTCTGGAAGAGATTGTAGAGAATCGTTACAATTTCTTCCTTAAATATTTGGTTAGAATTCATCAGTAAACCCGTATGGGCCTGGTGCTTTGTGTTTTGGAAGGTCATTAATTACTGGTTCAATTTCTTTAACAGGTATAGGCAGTAGGCAAGTCTTTATCTAACATAACCTTCACTTTGCTATCTTTCCTGAACAGCCAATGTGTCTAGGTTAAAAAGAACATTAGCTGCTTATTATTCTTTTGATAGATCATTGTCCAGAAATGCTGACCTCCAAAAGCTTTGTTGCTTTCATAGTTAAATATATCTCCTTCGTAGGTTTGGTTCTTTTAAAGATGGTAAAACCTAGACTTTACCATATTTGTTGATATATGGGGTGAGATGCACTTAAAACGTGCCCATAAAGTTTCACCTTCATAACTTAACTTAAGAAAAGGGCCATTGGGGAAATTGCTCCCAGTGGTAAATATGAAAATACAGCCTGGGATTTATCATCTTCCTGTTTTTTTTCTGGCTTCCATTTCCTTACCTCTGACCCAGGGAAGAGCTGTGACCAGGGAAGAGCTGTGCTCTGGCGTTCCTAAAGCAGGAAGGTGAATCCCAGGGTCGCAACTGCAATTCCGCTCTCTTTTTAACCATTATGGAGTTGTCCACTCATCCTTTGTAAGGATTCTGATTGGTGTGTCCCACGACAGCGTGTACAGTAAAAATCTCACCATTTCAGTATAATTAAGAAAAGGCCAGCCTGATTAGTTATTTTTTAATGAATTGTAGGACATTTTAAATGAGTGAAGACCGAATACTTTTAAGCACATATAGGGAACATTAGTAAAATGTTTAGACTGGATGCCCTGTAGACTCTGCTTTACCAAGGAAAGGGGTGAAAGTGGGTTTTTCACGTTCAGAAAAATACAGAAAATGGTTATAATGAACCCTAATATATCCCTCACCTAATACAGATTCAAAACTTACTTTTATTTAGGGTTGAGGTATTATTACAGGTTAGCAAGTACTCTTTTAGACAGGCTAACTAGTCTCAGATAATATTGCTTTCCACCATCCATTTTCATGGCAACCCTTTTTAAAAGGGATGAAACAGTCAACTTCAGGACGGGTTGTTGCCTCACAACTGAAGGGTGCAATGTGTGTTGCTGTGGACAGTAGGCCACTGAGTGAAGTCGTTTTTTTAAGGAGAAATGACGGTAGACTATTTAAGTAACACATGTTTGAAATCATTACCATGCACTGTAGTGTTTTAATATGGAAACTTTAGAATTCTGAAACATACTAAAACACCTCTAATTGTCCAGAAATGCACTTGTGTGGACAAAACATTGGATGATTAACAGTTTGCCTTTTTAATTTGGATATTTGAGATCGTATTGTCTGGGGAGAAATATCATAATTATGGGAATTTGAAGGGTTAATGTAGCCCTACCAGTGTCTGGCACCCTTAACGGATCAGCCGTCATCTTTACTTTTCCTTATTTTCTAACTCAGCCTTCCATTCAAAATTGGGCCTGGGAAGGGGCTGTCAGTAACAGCATGTGCAATAATTCTTATATTAAAAAGAAGGTGCTTCTAAAATGTCAGACTTATTCCTACCCAACAGCAATAACTTCTTTCTCTTTTTCTTCTCTTTCTGTTTGTCCTTTAAGAGGTCCTGGAGCCTCATGCTCATTATGGGTGTTGAATTTCTGGTTGTGTCATGTTGGTGAAGAATCCTGTACTAAGCAGTACAGGACTTCCTTTAAACCACAGGCATATGTCTTTCCACGACAGGTGTGTTCCTGGGAAAAAATTATAAATCAAAATATTTTTGGTGTATTTGAGGAACTTTTCTGCTGCAGAGTAGCCTATGGAGGAGCGAAATGAAGCACTTTTAAACTTGAGTAATGAACACCCCCATTTGTTTTTTCTTAAAAATGCAAGCGTTTTTTCCCCCTAATTCAGCACTGCCTTTCCTTTGAGGGCATTTCCCCAAATTAGTCATATTGTTTGTGATATTCAGGTGCCTAGGCCAGCTGACAGAAGCCTGCCAGCCGTGTGCCCAGTGGGCAAGCATGTAGGTAGGACCTTTTGGGAGGACTTCACATCAGTGAAGAGCTTCGTGGCCACACCTTACCCCGGCGACTGACTCTTTTGTGCAGACTGGCTCCTGTGATGGAAACGTGTTCATCCACAGTCTAATTCAAATACATAAGGGAAATTAGGATAAATGGAGACGTAGGGGACATGTCTTTACAGTATATTGAGCTTTGGATGCCAGCGTTAGGTTTTTATAAGAAAAACTCTAGAAAAGATCACTCAGCTACAGTGCATGAATAAATAACCCGGCTTCACTCGGGCAATGACACATAAGAGTACCAGCCACCCCTGGTCCTATGTAGAAGGGTGCATTTACCTGAGGAATGTGTGTGGTTTTTATCTAGGCAAGGGTCACATAGGGCTGGTGTATAGTAACTTCAGCCTTATCCGGAATAGTTTTGAGCCTGCAGAGAACACATGCTTTCAATGGAGTTACATTCCAAACACCGTGGAGAAGGAATTCCCTGGCAGTCTGCGGTTAGGATGCCGAGCTTCCGCCCCAGGGGGCCCGGGGTCAGTCCCTGATTGGGGCACTAAAATTCCTCAAGCCACGTGGCGTGGCCAAAAACAAACTAAAAACAAACCAACACAAATACTGTGGGTAGCTTAGAGTTGGGATTCATCACATCTGAGCTCAAAATAGCCTGTGTCTAGTTCGGTAAAAGTTTTTAGTGAAAGATTACTGTTTGTGGGAGGGTTTTGTTTGCTTGTTTGTTTAATTCTCTGGAAAAGTGATTTCAAGTTGCAGTTATTCTAACCAGGCAAAGAAGCCTTTGATTTGCATGCGAGAGTTGCGTTTGGGGAACTCATTTCTAGCCATGGGTATATTCATAGTGTTCATCGTGGAAGAGGGTATCTAAGGTGAAAAAAAAGGGGGTTATAGATGCATGTACTGCTTGATTATGTATCTGTAGTGGCTTTTTCTTTTTTCAAGTGGAAATATCTTTAGTGTATTTTCTTGTAAAAATAATGCATGCTGCTTAATTTTTTCTTAAATCAAATGTCCTTTAAAGGTAAGTATTTAATTTTCCTTGGAGGCTCTTTGCTCTGCAGACTCCAATTCAGTGGGACTCAGCAAAGTATATTTGTCAGTTAAATTTGTCTCATTATAATATGGTGTAGATTTAGACTCACTGACCTCAACTTTTTAGCCCTGGCTTTCACCCACTTCTGCTTAGCATTCCCCGTGCATATTTTCTTATCCCTTAATTAATACAAATCTAGACATGGATTAGCTGTTGCTGCACATTTTGTTATAAAGTCATCTATTGCTGTCCCTGCAATAATAACCTGTAATTTATTGGTTTGGAAGTTGATCTCATTAAAAAGTTGCTGTATATATTAACTCGTGATGGAAATTCTCTTCGATCTACTTTTTAGAAAATGTCACTTGAGGGTTTTCCTTGTTAGAAATCAGCAGTGATCTATTTTTTCTTTAGAGAAACACAGAGGAAATGATGGGGTGGTCTGAATCAGTACTTATCCATTTCTACACTCTCCCCAAACTGAAGTCTTCCTCCACTAAAATCAATTAATGAATGTATTTCTTAGTGTCAGAATTTAGTAAATTGTCTGTTTTTGAGGTGTTTTTCTCCCCATAAATTGTCTTTAAATCTTTAACATCTGATGGTCTTTTGGGAATTGGGTAAAGCTGTTGAAATATCTGTTCTGTCCTTGTCAGTGAAAGGCTCTGAAAACACAAATAAGAAATTGAAAAGTGAAGCAGACCCTCGGTATAAGTAAACACCATCTTTACTCGCATGGAAATGTGTCTTTTACTCAGAACTCTTTAGCCAAAGAATGATTTAAAGACTATCTTTCCTTTACTTGAGTAACCTCTGAAGAGTCGAGGACATTTAGGCTAGATCTTAATTAACTTTTTCTTTATTTCTTAAATGAAGGTCATTTAAAGATAAAGATTACAGTGGTGGAAAAAGGGCTCATTAATTCTGCTGAATCTAGAGTAAAGCAAGATTTGTTTTAAATGATAGGGAAGGAATTATGCAAGACTTGTATATTTTAGGTCACAGGTCTTTCCTATTCCCCTAGATAACCTCTCCCAGTGGGTTTTTGTTTTGTTTTGTTTTTTACAGTTTAGAACCAGTAATAAGTTTCTCACTCTTTAAAATGAGCCGCCTTTCCTTCTGTACTCCCGTCTTTTTTTACTTTGGTCATGAGGTAGCACAGCACTGATTTAATGCTTAGTCACATCACTCCATTAACCCGTATAATGAATATGCGTACTAATTATACGTGCTGCTTTTCTGTACCTCTGTCCATGTTCTTTATTATGACTTACTCTGTTTCTGTTGTGATCATTTTATTGAGCATAAGTATTGATATTTTATTGCCAATCATTTGACTCTGTTTGGGCAGAGTAAGGTATATATAAGAGATTAAAGTTCTGCTATGGTAGGTTCACGGGGAACATTGAGATTAAAGTTCTGCTCTGGTAGGTTCCAAGGGGAACGACCCAGCATTCGCTGTTTGGCTTTATTGAGAGCTTCAGTCAGGAGAAACGTAACTGCATCAGGCTCTGCTAAGTGGTTTCGTTCCAACAACGAGAGGTATTTTTTTCTGTCTGTTGTCCAGCTGTCCTGTGGTCTCTGGGTCTCCACACACATAGAAAGGTACCCGCTCTTAATGCCAGGCAAGGATTTGCCCCAGGTGTCTTTTCTATCACTTAGAATATGTAGAAATTATGAGATGATTACGGAGCTGGGAATAGTCTGTGTAATTCTCTTAGATCTTCACTCTTTGCCACTCTTTTCGTTTTGGGCTGCACCTCGCAGCCTATGGGATCTTGGCTCCCTGACCAGGGATTAAACCCGCGCCCCCTGCATTGGAAGGCGAAGTCTTAACCACTGGACCACCGGGGAAGTCCCTGAGTTATGGGGTGGTGGTGTTTTTCTCTATATGCCACTTTTGAAACTCCAAGTGCTATTTCTTGGTTGGTTAATTTCTTTTGCAATTCAGACTTCTCTCCCCATTCAGTCCGTGTCTGTAATGTCGTGGTTTGTTAATTACTTGTTGGTGGTCGATGGGACCATTCTAACATTTACTGTCAGAAACACCTGTACCTGGTTTACGAATGACATAGCATGGATTTTACCTACTGTAAATTTTATAAGCGGATACATGTTTAAAATGTGATAACAGCGTGAAACACCCTCCAGGATGTTGACTGTCCCCCCACCCCTGCCTCCCCCACTCGGAAGGACCCCCCAGCCCAGAGGCCATGGGCCCCTGATAGCTTTTCTCTCGGCCCAAGTCCCCGTGTGGCTGTCACATTCCCCGTTCAGGTGACCCTTCCGGGAGGACCACCTCTGAGCTCACTGACACCACCCTGGCACACCGGGGAGGCCCCTCTGTGATCACACCGGCTGTTAAAGAGTCTTTACGCACAGAGGACTTGTTGATGAAGCAGCTCTGTGAGCAGGCTGGAGGGAAGAGCGATGCTCTTGAGGGAGAGCCCTAGACTCCCTCCTCCTGCAAACAGAAGCAGCCAGTGTCCGGTGAGCCACACTCCCACAGCGGCCTGTTCATCACCGCCTTCGGAAGAGCGCCCCCTTCAGGGATCCTAGCAGAAAAAGCGGTCGAGGAAGAGAACGGACCACATCAGAGGTCGTCCAAAAAGTAGTGCAACCCAGATCACCTTTTGAAAGAGACAGATGCTGGAGCTTCACAAATGCTTTCTTCCTCACCTTTGACCCGCCCTCATTAGCCCAGGGGCTCTGCTGCACTTTACTTCCTGGGCTTCGTGATATAAAAACAGAGCACCTCTGCACAAACCCCGCCTGGGCCCCAGGCTCTGATTTGACTCCTCACTCAAGCGTGAAGGGCCCCCTATCCTCCGAAGCGATCACTGAGCTGGGTGCAGGGCGAAGTGAAGGGGACCAGCCACATACTTGTCTCTTGAGGACGGAGCTTTGTGGTGGGTGTCTCCTTGGTTATTCCTTCTCCTTTCTGCCTTTTCCTACTAGGCGGTCTCTTCTCTTTTATATGTATTTCCGGCCTCTTGGTTTTTCCGCTGATTCTTCTCTTTTTCTTTTCTTTTTTTATCCCTGTTGGTCACCTGCTGCCCTCCCTCTTTTTTTTTAATTGAAGTAGAGTACATTTGCAGTGTTAGTTTCAGGTGTACAGCATAATGATCCAATATTTTTATAAATTATACTTCATTTGAAATTATTACACAGTATTGGCTGTATTCCCCATGCCAGACAGTATATCCTTGTAGCTTGTCTATTTTATACATAGTCATTTGTATCTCTTAACCCCTTCCCTTTTCTTGCCCCTCCCCCATCCCTCTCCCCACTGGTAACCACTAGTTTGTTCTCCATATCTGTGAGGCTGTTTCTGTTCTATTATATTCATTTGTTTTTTCTTTTTTAGATTCCACATGTAAGTGAAAACATACAGTATTTGTCTTTCTCTGCCTGACTGACTTCACTAACTATATAGTGTTCTGTAAGTCCGTCCACGTTGCTGCAAATGGCAGAATTTCACTCTTCTCTGTGGCTGAGTAAGGCTTCATCGTGTACATATACCACACCTTCTTTATCCATTCATCTGTTGATGGGCACTTAGGTTGCTTCCCTATCTTGGCTGTTGTGAATATGCTCTTATAAACATTGGGGTGCATGTATCTTTTTGAATTAGTGTTTTCATTTGCTTTGGATATATACCCAGGAGTGGAATTGTTGGGTCACATGGTAGTTCTGTTTTGAATTTTTTTAGAAACCTCCATACTGTTTTCAGTAGTGGCTGCACCCATTTACATTCCCCTAGGGTTCCCCTTTCTCCACGTCCTCGCCAACATTTGTTATTTGGTATCTTTCTGATGATGGACATTCTGACGGGTGCGAGTTGATATCTCATTGTGGTTTTGATTTGCATTTCCCTGATGATTAGTGATGTTGAGCATCGCCTCATGTGCCTCTTAGCCATCTGTATGTCTTCTTTGGAAAAACGTCTACTCAGGTCTTCTGCCCATTTTTTAATCAGGTTGTTTGTTTTTTGATATTGAATTATATGAGCTCTTTACATATTTTTCATATTAACCCCTTATGAGATGTATCATTTGCAAATATCTTCTCCCATTCAGTAGGTTGTCTTTTCGCTTTGTTGATGGTTTCCTTCACTGTGCGAAAGCTTTTAAGTTTAATTAGGTCCCATTTGTTTATTTTTGCTTTTATTTCCCTTCTCTGAGGAGGCAGGTCCAAAAAGATCTTGCTTAGACTTATGTCAAAGAGTGCATTGCCTATGTTTTCTTCTAGGAGTTTTATGGTTTCCTGTCTTACATTTAGGCCTTTAATCCATTTTGAGCTTATTTTTGTATATGGTGTGGGAAAATGTGCTAGTTTCATTCTTTCCCATGTAGCTGTCCAGTTTTCCAAGCACCACTTATTGAAGAGACTGTCTTTTCCCCGCGCTGCTCCTCCCCTTAACTTTTTTAACCTTTCTTTCACCCAGCAAAATGTTAATTTAAAAAAAAGAAGAAATGAAAAAAGAAGGAAATCCAAGCTATCTTTTTGATTTATTTTTGTTTTGAAAGAGCTTTATTTATTAGTATCTCTATAACCAGATGACTTAGCTTGTAGTGTCTGTTGGCCTAGGGTAACCTTGGAATATTCCATTTCACTTCATGTGCCAAGTGGTGACTCTTGTTCTTCTGGTATGCCAGGGCAGGAGTGGCCCGACAGCTCTCAAAAGGGCTATCGTGTCAAGTCTGAAACTGTGGCTGAACACTGTGAGTGGTGTCAGAGCGGGCGCCGTTCGCAGCCAGTACATACCTTCTTAATACCATGGCCTCTTTCTCCAGCTAACCAGCTTCTTTTTATAATCTAGTCTGGAAAATATATTAAATACAAAGTCCTACGCTCTGTAAGTACCACTGCCAAAGCCATATCATGCACATAGCACAATGATCTCATTTTGATGTTCATAACATCTTTGTCCTGTGTGTGGATGGCATGTTTGAACACAATGAAGGTTATACTTTGCCACGTTAAAAAAAATATTAACTCAAAGGCACCAGATTATACCGAGTTTTGAAGGTGTCAGGAAGACAAGAGTGTTGCCCACCTCTTTCTCTCACTAGATAAGTCGGTGTACTCATTTATGAATTGAAGACAGTGCTTCTGACCCTGACTGTCTTGCAGTGTTATTGTAAAGGCACAAGGGGCTATGTATCCGTAAACACTTTGAAGGCTGAGTATTGTTGTACAGAATGTATTGAACTGAAGGCCCATGTTAACTCTGCAAGGTGTGATGACCTTTGAGATGTCTAAAAAAACAATTTTGTTTTTTGAATAAAATCTTTAAATTGCTCCTTCATAGTTCTGTGAATTTGGAGTTTCACATGTGACAGAATTTACTTTCTAGAAGGAAAATAACAGGAGGAATGAATCATAAATCAGGCTTGACTTAATGATTTCAATCTGCTTTAGTCTCCCATCTTTATAATCCAGGTAATTTAAATATTCAGTGCTATCCTCTGTCATGTATTAAATGAAGTATAAATCTGCTTCTTTATTCCCAGCACCCATAATGCACAAACTGTATGTCCTCATGCAACCTCATCCAACCAAAAAACTCTCCAGGGAACTTTGTCTTATTTCAAGCCCAAGCCTTTATTAATCTTTACTGCCACCCCTCATGTTCCTTTGCTCTTACCTTGTATAAAATACAAGTCTCAGGTCTAAAGACAGCTTAAAACATATCAGAACATTATATAGGATGGCAAACTGCACAGAGAGAAAGTTCCAGAGATTGAAAAGGGATTTGAGTCTGCGCATGTATCAGAAGAAGCCACCTGGGACCAGCGAAAGAGCCTCCACAGAGCAGTAGACACAGTGATTCCTGGAGCTCACGCAAGACTCCCTGTGAATGGAAACACCTCGCAATAAACAGGAAGTCCCCAGAAGACATTGCCGTAATAGTAAGGGTAAATTAGCTTTGCAGCAAAGGCTACTCTGGACCTGCCCTAACAAAGTTGAAAAGCAAGCGTGAAAGGATCAAACTTTGCTTAAATAAATACATGCTAGAACAAAGTACAGCATTCTTTAAGGAAACAGAACAAATTCCACCACCCAACAGTGTAAAATTCACAGTGTTGTACATCCAAGAAAATAAGACTGGGCATTTTAAAAGCAGGAAAATGGAACCCATAACCAGCAGAAAAACTAATTCGTAGAACCAGACCCAGAAACGATAGAGGTGATGGAATTAAGTAGGCAAGGACGCTACAATGGCTATTATAAATAAATTCTGTGTGCTTAAGAAGGTAGGGGAAAATGCAAACATGATGAAGAGAAAAAGTGTTAAAAAGATGCAAATGAAACTTCTAGAGATAAAAAAGAAAATACAGTATCTGACATAAGTACGTTGGATGGGAGTAACAGCAGATTAGGTGCAATAGAAGAAAAGATCAGTGAAATTGAATGTAGTAATAGAAACTGTTCATAATAAAACAAGAGAAATAAAAGCCTAAAAGAAATAAAATGAACAAAGCTAGAGTGAGCTGTGGGACAACAGGAAGCCATCTAACATACTTGGAATTGGAGTCCCAGAAAAGAGAGTCAGGAAAGAAAAAATTTTTGAAGAAACAATGGAACTTCCACTTCCAATAACAGGGACTGGATTTGCCCTCCCACCTAAAACGACCAAACAGATTTGACTGCATAAAAATTATTAAATTCTATATGGCAAAAACGCCACAAATTGTTGACAGATACCAATCTTGCAACATATACCATGGGCAGAGAGTAGTTACTGTCCCTCATATAGGAAGAACTACAAATCAACAAGTAAAACACCAATGACTGAGTAGGAAAAAATGGCCTAAGCAAGCAATTCATAGACCAACGAACTGTGACAGAGAAACGTTGGAAAAGATGTTCAGACTCTAGCAAATACTGACTAAAATGAGATTTCCCTCTTTAATCACTGGATTGACGAAAGTAAAAAGATTAATGACATCCTATATGGGGAGTGTATAAGGAAAGACACAATTATACATTGTTTGTAGGACTCTAGATTGGGACACCATTTTTCAAGGACAATTTGGAGGTACCTGTCAAAATGTAAAATGCACATAACCCCTGGCCAGCAGTCTCACTTTGGTGAAGCCACCCTGTATAAATAGTCACATGTGCTCATGGATGTACATACAAGGAATAGTCCACAGCATTGTTAGAGCACAGCATTTGCCATTATGAGCAAAATACTGGGAACGTTCTTAATGTGCATCCTTACAGTATGGTTAAATAGATGCTTAATGTAGTCATAAAAAAGGAAAATGCACAATATGATGTACTTCGATCTGTTTTTAAAAACTGACCTTACACACACACATAAACACCCTCAGACATATGTGTTTGACTATAAATGCATAGAAGAAGTGTGGAAATACACATACCAAACTGTTAAAAAGCAGATACTCTTGGGACTTCCCTGGTGGCGCAGTGGTTAAGAATCCGCCTGCCAAAGCAGGGGACGCGGGTCCGGGTCCGATCCCTGGTCCGGGAATATCCCACATGCCACAGATCAGCTAAGCCCGTGCGCCACAACTACTGAGCCTGCGTGCCTAGAGCCCATGCTGTGCAACAAGAGAAGCCACCGCAGTGAGAATCACGCGCATCACAACAAAGAGTAACCCCTGCTCGCCGCAACTAGAGAAAGCCCGTGTGCAGCAACGAAGACCCAACGCAGCCAAAAATAAAACTAAATAAAATTTTTATTTAAAAAAAGCAGATAGTCTTTGGGGAGTTAGAATTTGACAGTGTAAGGTAGGAGAGAAGGATTTTCATGATTTACTATTACATTTGTTTTACGGTTTGAATTTTTAAGTAAATAATTTAAATTTTTATATACCTAAAATTTTAAAATAAGTGTTGGTAAATTAAAATGAGAAAAGCTGAAGTTAAATTTTAGTTGATAATGGTTAAAATAGTATATTTTATATTATGTGACTTTACCACAATAAAAAAATTTTTTTTAAATTTTTAGTTGATAGAAAGGCAACCTTTTAAGTTAGTTTATGAAGCATTATTGTAGTTTTTAATTAATATTTTCAGATTTATTCAGCTCTTTTCTTCTTCATATGTAAGCGCTTAAGAATTGACTAGCATGGCTTTTGCTTAATTAGAACCAAAATATTACCTGTTAAACTGGTCAGAAATTTATGTTGGCTGTAGTAGAAATGTGCAAATATTCAGACTTGCAGTAAGTTGTGGTTACTTTGTAAACATTCCCGGTACCCTTCATAATTTTAAAGCATCAGTCTCTTTCCATTCACTCCAGTCACTGATGATTCATTCCTAAAATTACGAAGTTTCCCTCTTTGTCTTGAGGAATTAACTTCTTTTTTATAAATAATTAGTAATGTGTGTATTTACTGTTCACTTGTACTATGTTCAATTTACAGAGAATTAGAAACTCATTAGGAAATAAACATAATAACGCATTTCAGAATTACAGGGGAATTCATTTCCACTTGCTTCAAGGGGTTTTGGTAATGAAGTGTCGCCTCAGCTCCTCTTGGCCGTCAGCAAGGTGACTCCTCGGGACGGCCCCTTGGGAACAGGAAGCATAGGCACAGGCATCACCCTCCATCTGCTGGGCATTGGGAAGAAATGTAACCTCCTGTTCCTGTTGTGGTCTTCCTAATAGAGGATTAGAATGCTTTAGCAGAACTTTTCATTTTTACTTCCAAAATGTATGTTACATAGTTATTTTAATATAGCACCCAGTGACATACATTGCCATCGTAGTAATCAACCACAAGATAGGATGGAAAATTTTTTTCACACCAAGAAGGAAATCCATAAATGGCTATGAGGTTTTCTTCTTAAATGTTCTCTCATCTAACATTCTTTACATAGTTATAGAGGCGGTAGGTGTCATGCAGTTTAAGTCACCAAATAAGTGACGGCATTATGATCCTTATGCTCTCATCTCTCCCCCTGAAAATCTGTTTACAGTGTAGATTTTCTATTTGTGGCCCAAGAGATAAAATTTAGGTCTGACTTCATGCCTTAATTACGCATGACCAGTTGGGCTTTCACCAGCCACTGTTGGATTGATTTCACTCCTGGTGAAAATAAATGTTTTTATGGCAGGAAGAAACTTAGACCAGGGTCTCAGTAAATCCTGCTCAGTACCAAGGTGTGAAGGCTGCACGTAGTACAGTGTGTGAACCGAAGGTGATCCTTAGGCATCTCCCAGGGACATCACTGGGCTCAAGAGGAAAAAGAAATGTCCTCCAGATTGTCCCTGGGAGGCCCAGAAATATTGCCTGTCAGGAATCACCATCCAACAACGATTTGAATGTACTTAATGCCACTGAATTGCACACTTGAAAATGGCTTAAAATGGTCAATTTTATGTTATGTGTATTCTACCACAATAAGAACACTTTTTCAAAGAATCACCATCCACTTTCTAAAAGCAGCTCCGTAGAGACACCAAACAGCTTACGCTAATGGCTAACCTGTCGAGTGACAGTCGGACCCAGGTTGGGAAAGACAGGAGAGGGATGTTGAGAAGCCCTTTCTGCCGCTGCAGCTGGAACGGAATCAACCCTGCAGCATGAACACCAGGCGGCAGTGAGGGGACTAGTGGCCGTTGACTTCTCCCCTTCTTTTGCTGGGTTTGGTGATGCGAATGGTGGTGAAAATGGTAATAACACAGCAGCAGCAGCTGGCCAATTTTGAACCTACTGAGTCCTGAGCACTGTATTTGGTGCTTCTCATTTTGTTTAATATATTTTTATACAATTTTTAAAGGTTACTTTCCATTTACAGTTATTACAAAATATTGGCTATGTCTCCCATGTTGTACAATACATCCTTGAGCTTATCTTACACCCAGTAGTCTGTACCTCCCCCTCCCCTATGTTGCCCCCCCCCTCCCCACTGGTAACCACTAGTTTGTTCTCTATATCTGTGAGTCTGCTTCTTTTTTATTGATACAACTAGTTGTAATTTTTTGATTCCACATATAAGTGATATCATACAGTATTTGTCTTTCTCTGTCTCACTTATTTCACTAAGCATAATACCCTCCAAGTCCATCCACGTTGCTACAAATGGCAAAATTTCGCTGGTTTTTTTTTATGGCTGAGTAGTATTCCAGTGTGTGTGTGTGTGTGTGTGTGTGTGTGTGTGTGTGTGTGTGTGTG
>NW_020838000.1:3119104-3178312 GCF_003676395.1 Aethalodelphis obliquidens | reverse complement strand
GTGTGTGTGTGTGTGTGTGTGTGTGTGTGTGTGTGTGTGTGTGTGTGTGTGTGTGTGTGTATGTGTATATATATATATATATATATATACACATCACATCTTCTTTACCCATTCATCTGTCAGGGGACAATAGAACATTCTCTAACACCATATTCAAAAATAAACTCAAAATTGATTAAAGACCTAAATGTAAGACTGGATACTATAAAACTCGTAGAGGGAAACATAGGCAGAACACTTTTTTTTTTTTTTTGCGGTACGCGGGCCTCTCACCGCTATGGCCTCTCCCATTGCGGAGCACAGGCTCCAGATGCGCAGGCTCAGCGGCCATGGCTCACGGGCCCAGCCACTCCGCGGCATGTAGGATCTTCCCGGACGGGGGCACGAACCCGTGTCCCCTGCATTGGCAGGTGGACTCTCAACCACTGCGCCACCAGGGAAGCCCGGCAGAACACTCTTTGACATATATTGTGGCAATATTTTTTTGGATCTGTCCTCTAAAGTAAAAAAAAATAAAAGCAAAAATAAACAAATGGGACCTAATTAAACTTAAAAGCTTTTGCACAGCAAAGGAACTATTGACAAAACAAAAAGGCAACCTACTGAAGGGGAGAAAATATTTGCAAATGGTATGAGCAATAAGGTATTAATATCCAACATATATAAACAGCTCATACAGCTCAACATCAAAAAAACAAACAACCCAACTAAAAAATGGGCAGAGCTTGAATAGACATGTTTTCCAAAGAGGAAATGCAGATGGTCAACAGGCACATGAAGAGGTGGTCAACATCACTAATCATCAGGGAAATGCAAATCAAAGCACAACAAATGTTGGCGAGGGTGTGGAGAAAAGGGAACCTTCATACACTGTCGCTGAGAATGTAAATGGGTGCAGCCACTGTCGAAAACAGTATGGAGGTTTCTCAAAAAACTACAAATACAGCTACCGTAAGATCCAGCAGTTCCACTCCTGGGTATGTACCTGAGAAAAACAAAACCACTAATCTGGGGCTTCCCAAGGCCAGAGCAGGAAGGAGGGAGTAGTTAAAATACTTAGGTTAAAGTCCCTGCTCTTGAGGACATTCAAGTACCAGAGTCTGACAGTGAGTGAGAATCATCACTGAAATCCAGAAGTTGGGAGTAGCAGGGGTGTTCACCATGAGGCCCACAGTGACCAAGGATGGAAGGCCCCTGCCGCAGGATGCCTGCTCTGCCAGGATGTCCTGCAGGTGGAAGCCACTCCCCGCCAACACAGCCCTGTGGCTGGAATACAAGGTGCTCCTTTTAGGGAGCCCAGAATGCCTTTATCAGCATTTCTACAGTGTCCACCCCTTAGGCTGGGAAGGAGACTCACAGCACAGCTGATTCAGCGGGTGGAGACGTGGGGGGCGGGGTATGAGGGAGCAGTGACTCAGCTCGTTCTCAGTCATCAGCCTCCCTGAGCAGGGTGGGTCCTTGACACCCAAACACATGAGACCCGAGAGGTGGACTTCCGCAGTTCATTCCCTGCCCCTCCATCTGCCCCAGACAAAGGGGCCTTGTCTCCTTGAGGCCCCCAGTTCAGAGGACCCTAGTGACCTATGCAAAGAAAGCATGAGGAGGAAGAAGAGAGCTCTGTGTGGGCAAGATCCCAGACGCTGGGTTAAGACCAGTCACCCTCACACGCGACCTTGTTATTAACTGATTCGTTCATCACAAGAGCCCACTGCAGCAAACTCACGTGCGTGTTATAAAAGGAGCACATCACACTCAGAATCTCCAGGAACACGATTTTCATGGCGGGCTCAGGATTGGCCAGCTCGGAGTGAGGCAGAGGAAGCTACCTCTGTATCGATAGTTCTGAAGTACGTCGGCACCTTCATACAACAGGAGTGATATATAAATGCTCCCCGCATATATTCCGTGCAGGGTCCATTTTTTCCTCAGCAGAACATCTGCCAGTTTTGACATCTGTTGAGTCCAGGGTTCCAGTGTCTTTTCCAAGGTCCCTCCAGCTACAGGACACCTTGCTCTTGGCATTGTACCAACTCTGCAAGGCTCTCTGTGAACAAATGTCCAGTGCTTAGCAGTCTTTTCAAATTATTCTTCATCTACCCCAATCTTTTAACAGTATTCCTCGACATACTCCCCTTCATACAAAGTATTCTCACAGATTTCTGAATGTAAAATAATGTTCCTGTTCACTTTTAGTCATTTAAAATTAGCCTATTAATAGCCTTTGCAATTATTATTAATTACTGTAATTTTAGAGAATCCTCAGTCACTTGAGTCAACAGATATTTATTTTTAGTGTCGAAAGTTGGGAAGCACTGAACTAGGCACTGCAGGGGGTTCTACAGGGGCTACAATCACAATGGCAGGAATATTCTTCCAGCCACTTAGAATATAAGGGAGGGTGGGTCAGAAATTCGGGAAGTACAGAAATAGCGTGCTTCCTCGTTGGACTTGGAGAGGGTACGATTGAAGAGGATGAGGCACCTGGGGGAGGGTTATCCAGAGGGCATAGGACGAGGAAAAGAGGGGATGCGGATGTGAGGACGACAGACCAGGGGGCTCGTGTGCCAGGAAAAGATGCTGGAGATGGGAAACATGGCTGCTGTCACCAGCCCCCTGGCACAGGAGCAATAGCCTCTAAGAGTGTGCTGTGGATGGAGCTATGTCCTCCCCAAAGCTCACATGTAGGAAGGAGCCCTAACCCCTAATATGACTGTATTTAGAGATGGGGCCTATAAGGAGGCAGTTAAGGCTAAGTGAGGTCATAAGGGTGGAGCCCTAATCCAATAGGATTAGCGTCCTTATAAGAAGAGAACTCAGAGAGCTCGATCTTTCTCTCACTGCCCTGTGAGGACATGGGGAGAAGGTGGCTGTCCACAAGCCAGGAGGAGAACCCTCACTAGAAACTGGATTGGACGTCTAGCCTCCAGGACTGTGAGAAGTAGATTTCTATGGTGTAAGCCACCCTGTCTGTGGTACTTTGTTATGACAGCCCGAGCTGACTAGTACAGGGCGTAATCAAAGCTCCCGTCAGAATGTTGGTAAAAATAATCTGCATCGTTTACCAGTTCCCAGGGGACTGTGGATGTTGACGAGACCGAGATTCCCTCAATTTACGGGGGACACAACAGCGTCTACTGGCCTCGAAGAAGGATCTGGTGTTAGTTTTCTTTCAAATTTTAGCATAAGGGCAGGAATCAATCTTCTGCCTCCTGTTCTTTCTTACTCCTAACATGATATCCAGCATTAGGAAAGGGTCATGGCAAACATCTGTTTAACTGAGTTAAGATGTCACTGTTATCGAGCACAAGGTCAAGACGGTCTAAACAAGGAAGGTCACCCAGGAGAGGTTTGGGGTTTGGACACTTCTGCATTTCCAAGAACTCGGTGGTCAGGAGACAGCACGTGCCTCCATGTGGACGTTTCCAGTCTGCAGCTAAGTGTCTGCACAGCCAGGAGCTTGGGTTCTCTACCTTATGAATAGAGTCTGGATCACTATTTCTTCTTTACAATAACTTCTTTACAAATTGTACTTTTGCACTTTTAAGAATATCAGGTTCTGTGCCATCTCCATTAGCTGGCTTCACCTCTCCATCCATTTTCACCACATGAATGCGAGCACAGTCTGACATGCTCTCCAGCCATCATCCAAGGCCTTGAACAAGCAGCTATGGCCATCAATCATCCAGAAAAACACTGACCTCTAGTTGACTACAATTCTAGAAGTCCGCTTTCCTCCGTTTCCTGCTACTTCCAGCCAGTCTTTTAACTACCAACACATTTAATGGTTCCAGAAGAGTCAGTCATCTTACAGCAAAATGAATTTTCCAAAATGTATTAATGGTATTTTCCACTAATATAAAATTTTAATTGTTTTAATATAAAGAAAAAAATTATTTATTTTCTGAATTTTAATAGACATCTTCTTGTTGATTCATAACCACCTTGGTTATATCTACCCTAGGGTCTTACAGATCAAAGTTGAAGATGATTTCAGGGGAAGAAAATGTTCTCTTTTGTTTCAGTCATAAAGTTAGCATGTGGACGAATATAACACATTCAGTAAATAACTTGACATGTTTCCATTGTTAGCATAGCTCACAATGCACTCTGTATTTCCTCTTTATGGAATGATAGAAGCCTTTGGTCACATTTTAGTAAAGTAAAATGCTAGGTCAGGAAGCAATGGTATTCATTCTGGTCCTTGCTCTCCTCTTAGGGATGCTGGATGGAAAAGAAAGGGAATAAATGGTGCCTGATAGTTGAAGAAAAAGAAGAAGCAATGCTATTATAAGCTTTGTATTTATAACCCTTTTAGAAAAAAAAGGATAACTGCACAGAATCACAACTTGGGGGCATGGAGTGAAGCAGTTTCCCATAACAGATCAGTGTCTAAGTGTTTTCAGTTTCTTGGCAAAATACTTCAGTATGCTGGTAGTCATAACCACGGGGCCTTTGTTTTGGTCAATGATTTTAATCTCCCATTTACATGTATAAACTGACATAGCTCTTAAAGTGGATCAGACATTCACCATTCAAAATTCAACATTCGTTTCTCAAGGAAATGGTTTGGTTTTCTAAATGCCTCTGTCCTTGTTTTTAATTCCAGTCATTGACACTAGTTCTTTGGATTCTTTCGGACGTGAGAAGGCTTTCTCAAAGCTGTACCAGACAAGACAAGGCTACCTCAAAAGTAAACATGGAAAGAAAGCAGATTAGAATTGTTGATATTGAGTCAGTGTTAAAAACCAGCTGATCCTAGATATAAGATGAAGCCAGTATTACGTACTTGCATTGTTTATATGAAGTTAAAGATTTACCCTTAAAATATGTAATGCACACGCATCGTTTAGAATTTTATCCTTTATGCCACTCAGACGCCTTAACCATGTATATCTCAGGAATCCAGCATTTTTTCCTCTGTACCATCAAAATTTATACCTTAAATTAACTCATAAGAATCCTACACAATTTTAAGACAAATACTACCATTCTGTGATTCTGAAATAGCACAAACAGAATTGGTATGTCCTGTAAAACGGTTCCTTTCTCTACCTATCAGTTATGTAGTCCCTACGATTGATGAGATTCAACTTCCTAATCATTCACTCAACTATCCAAAGATAGAGAGCATAGCAAGCCTCACCCATAACTGTTTCCAGAGGTAAGTTCTCGGTTCTCTATCAGCAAGTTACTCCGTCACTGTATTTCTCTACCCTCTGGTCCACAAATGAGGCTTAAGCAGTCTACAAATGAGGCTTAAGCAGTCTTCCTTGGAGTTTACAGGGATCTGACAAATTCCATTAGAAAGTCAATCTAGCTTTTTGTTTCTCTTGACACCAACATAGTAGGTCAGCCTGTGTCTGAAAGGAGCCTGTCAAAATGGCAGTCTTACTGCATTTCTCATTGTTAGTCTCTGGGGTGATACCCCTTGAAGGTCATATTATAGATGGTCCTATCAAAGGCATGTCAACAATAGTGACCGGCCAAGAGCTGGTTCCGCCTAATGAGATATGTCCTCCAAAGCCACTAACAGCCTGATGCCCTAACAAAACCTGGTTGCCTAAATACTCCACCGTGACTTCAGGCTAATCTCAAAACAAACCATGTCTGATCTGCACACTGATTCTCAGACCTCAAAAACACATTGCTTAATAGCTTTTATTCTCTAAGTCTAGGATGAAAGTCCAGATAAATGCAAGTATGCAAACAGTATTTCGCTTTAATATTGCCACTCCTCTGCCTCACACTTTTATACCCCTAAGCAGACACACACACAGGCGTATCTATAAATGTATACATACATGTTTTCAGTTTGATGCCTGAGTCTCAGACTTATTTAAAACCAAGTCTGGTAAATGAGTCCAGACTGTGAGGTTTGGACCATTCTCAAATCAGTCTCCCAGAAAAGGCGGTTCAGGGCACCAGCTCATCAGCAGGTTTTCCCTAAGGTGGACTCACTTGTGTTTAGTTTATAGATTGTCATCCTTAGTCTAACTTGTAGGAGAGTGTAGGTGGATGAGAGAGATGGCATATACCAACTTTCGGAATATGCCATCGTTTCCTCGCATCCATCAGCTGGATATTGCCCGTCCAGGATGAGCGTATTATTTTACCTGTTTCAGCACTTCTGGTCACTAAAATCTGCTCATCTACATGATATTTATTGACCAGTTCAAGCGCTGATGCCCAGCTTTTATAGACACCTTCATTCCCATGATAAGTTAAGTACCGCTTCCTGAGAAATTCTAACGCGATCAGTCAAATAAACCAGAAATCGGAAGTCTCAACACAAGCGTAACGTGATGACTTGCTACAGGTATGGGCTGAACCTCTTACAGCTTCACAGACTTCAGTTCTGACAGAGCAAAAATAACCAGCTAATGAAATTAAGCACTAAAGTTTCATTATCTCGTCCCTAGAGATACAATTATTCATTTTTAGTTTGGTTTATAACCTGATTATTATAGATTGAGGGTTGGCTTGTTAGTACAACCCTGCACCTTCTAAGGAATCCAAGTGCGTTTCATTAAGCATTTAACATCACTCCCAGGGCAGGCGGTCCCAAAGAGCCACTGGTCATGGAAGGCAGGAAACATCTGTTCTTCTGCCCTGTAATCAGCCTTGACCATGACCTGTCACCCCACACTAGATTACCTGGGGGCCGTTCTGTGTCAGATATCATGTACTAGAGACTTGAACTTAGTACAAATGAGAATTAGATTTAAATTACTGAGCTAACTTTCATTTCCGATTTTAAACAAAATTGAAATAAGAGATAGTCATGTTTAACCAATACCAGCAGCCCCGTCTGTCCTGCCATGAAGAGTTTATACATCCCTCCCTTTTTTTTTTTTTTTTTTTTGGTACAATGTCGAATTAAGGACACAAACATCTACTTGTCACTCCAGTGAGAATGTTAACGCCTGTTAAAATATTTCACATGAGTTGACACCAAAGTGGTTTGGTGCCACGTACCTTAGAAATAACCTCTCATTCAGTTAAATGCCGATGATGTTTAATTCTTTTGTTATCTTTCAGGGAATAGTTCTCCAGGATTATTTTGATTTGTTACTGATTTTTATGATTATCCTAGACTGAGTAATTTAAATATGTAAAGCCCTATAGGTACCTGCTGGACCTAATTTGCAAGGGAGAATACAGTCATTGTTCACGCAGGTAGCGGTTGTGTTCTCACTCCCGTCCCCTCCCCTCCCCACCCCATACCTCTTAATACGGAGCTGGATGTCTCTCCTGGTGTGCCAAGCACTTCATATTATTTTCTCTAATGATTTTCTCTTTGAAGCTCTTAACTTTCTGTTTTATCTGGAAGAATTAAAAAAAATTTTTTGAAGAATTCAGTAAATTTCAAATTGATAATTTAGGGATATAAGCAAGAATCCTCACTAGATATATTCTATGAGGGAAATGTTGGTACGTAGATAAAATTAAAAGGAACATCCATTCTATTAATTTTATCGGCCACAAATAGTCATTGAGGTGTATTTCCCAGAGGGCTGTGTATTTTGTTTGGTTTTTCTAAACCTAAGTAAGACAACATGGTATATGTTAATGCCCAAAATTTGCTTACTGGCCTCTGACTTAATGGGTCTAGAGCGTTGACTGAACCTTTTTAAAAATGTATATATTTTTATAATCATTCTTAAAAACAATCACAGTGTGTGTATATAAAGAATAGTTTTTTAAGCAAGGAAAACATTACAGGTACAAAGGGTGCCTAATTTTCAAGTGAAAATATAATTGTTCATGCAGATGTGGGTACATTCTCATCTAGGGGCAGTGGGTCTGTTCATTGCCTCCCCCCTCCCCTCCCCCCAAAAAAACAGCTCTAGACATATAATCACTATGCAAATCTAGTCAGCATATTTACACTGGAAACAAATGTATCCAATTCTAGAAAAATAGGTGGAGCTGTTTGAAGCATTCATTACATCTTTCAGGGCAAGGGGGTAAATTAAACTTTATAAAGCTGCTGTAAAAATAACTATTTTAGAAATTAAATACAGTTGTATCATTTACTGCTTGTTACTAGATTCCATTTTAACACCAAAATTTAGCTTCCAAAAAAATACTCCAAACGAGGCACTGCATCTGAGAACCTATGACGGTGTCCCCAACACGAGCATCTAAAAATTAGGGCCTCGGCGTGGCCCATTTCATGCCGCATCAAGAGTGGCCTTTCTATTTCCAAAAAGAATCCCACGGTTTAAGCAGTTGTGAATAAATATGGTGGTGGGTTAAAGCCCCTGGGGATGATGGGGGGGTGGTCCTGTCAGCATCCTCCACAGGGTAGAAAGCATCGTCTCTTCCACCCATTAAAGGTCTGCAGAATCAGAGCCAAGAAGCCAGCTTTCTGCAACCAGTTTCCTCACTTTTCATGATGTATCTTGGAGAAAGAATTAAAGTAGTATCATGAGTGTTACAGTGCCATTTGCAAAGCTAACGCATCAATGCGGGTCAAATTTTCACGAAAAATGATGCACTCATCCAGCTACATGAGGAGTAATCGTGAAAACCAGGCTTATGAGAAGGGGAGGGCAAAGACACGGTTGTGTGTCACACCCTGCGCTGTGTCCCTTCAGAGGCAGAGTCGGGGTGGCTTTCAGCTCTGTGATTTGAAGAACCCCAAACCCCTCCGAGTCAAAAGACAGAGCTAAATTATAAACCTAGTCCTTTGTTCCAACTGTTTTGTGTTAGTTTCATTTCTTTGTGCTAAATGGGGTCTCCGGAGTTCTCTTTGAAAATGTACACGCCCCTGGGAAAGATGACCCATTCGGGGACAGTCACACTGAGGTCAGATATATGGTCATCTCCTCTCAGAGAGAAAGATCTGGGAGTGTCAGGAAGGGGAAATAAATATGCCAGGGAGTGAGCCAAACGGAGAGGGAGGCAACCAAATACAAGCTGGATTTCCCCTGTTTCACCAAGGGGTCCTGCAGTCGCTTAGAGAGAGGCTCGATTCTGTGCGGGTTTTTCACTTTTTTTTTTTTATGAAGTATGGTTGCTTTACAATGTTGTGTTAATTTCAGGTGTACAGCAAAGTGACTCGGTTTTATATATATATATATAAACACATGCTTTTTCATATTCTTTTCCATTATGGTTTATCACAGAGTACTGAATATAGTTCCCTGTGCTATACAGTAGGGCCTGGTTGTTTATCCATTCTCTATATAATAGTTTGCATCTGTTAATCCCAAACTCCCACTCCGTCCCTCCCCCACCCCCCTCCCCCTTGGCAACCACCAGTCCATTCTCTATGTCCATGATTCTGTTTCTGTTTCATAGATAGGTTCACTTGTGTCATATTTTAGATTCCACATATAAGTGATATTACAGGCTGTTTGTCTTTCTCTTTCTGATTTACTTCACTTAGTATGATAATCTCTAGTTGCCTCCATGTTGCTGCATGTGGCATCATTTCATTCTTTTTTATGGCTGAGTAATATTCCATGTATATATGCACCACATCTTCTTTATCCATTCCTCTGTCGATGGACATTTAGGTTGTTTCCATGTCTTGGCTATTGTGAACAGTGCTGCTGTGAACATAGGGGTGCATGTATCTTTTTGGATTAGAGTTTTGTCTGGATATATGCCCAGGAGTGGATCATATGGTAGTTCTATTTTTAGCTGTCTGAGGAACCTCCACACTGCTCTCCACAGTGGCTGCACCAGTTTACATTCCCACCGACAGTGTAGGAGGCTTCCCTTTTCTCCACATCCGAGAGAGGCCCAATTCTGAATTACTGGACTCTCCTGAAGAGTGAGAAAGTTGGAGAGTTTGGGTGTATGTCCTTGTCGCAACATAGGCCTGGCACTTTTTTAAGGTGACAGAGGCTTGCAGCCGTGCTGAGAAGTGTTAAGGTAAGAATGGTCAGCAGGTTACAGAAGCCAGTGCAACAGGTCTTGTTAGGGGTAACCCAAAACCTGTTTAGGGGAGCAGTGGCCAGCAGAGGGCTGGGATTTCCACGCTGCGGAGGTTATAGGGGCCATGTGGCTCCAGAGAAGTTGGCTTAACTCTGCGAGGGTTTAAAATGCGGATTAGAAAAATGCCACAATGAGCAATTTGCTCTTTTCTCCCCTCCCACATATGGGACACGATGGTTCTCCTAAATAGTTCATTACTTTGGAGGAGTGAATGTGTTTGCAGTTACTGTGGTTAAGTGCTTCTGCCCCCTCCTTTCTTCCCTCCTTTCTGTGTTTTCAGCGCCCGCCTCATGAGATCAGTGGTTCCTATTGTCTTCATCCTCGGAGATTGGTCTGCCAGGGAAGACTAGCACAACCGTGTAGACTCACCCAGTTGTTATCAGGAGTTACTGCTCACAAGCCTGTTAATGTGGAAACCACTTCGTACTGATGAGTTGTTTTAATACATAGGACAGCACTTTACACTTCATGAGCATAAAGTTGTGAATCAAAAATCTTCCTCTGTAAACAATGATTTCACACTGTTCTATGTTATACTGTTCTCTCACCTTGCTTGCCTCTTTTGAAAGCTTCTATTTCCTCCAGAAACAGTAAGAACTAAAGAAGAGGGCAAAACATTGGAGCAGCCCCTATTGAAGATACAAGTATGATTAAGATACAGAAAAAATAATTTAATGGGTAAAAGACATCTGTGACATCAAGCAGGTTATTGGCAAAAAAGCATCTTTATGCATAGTTGGCCTTGCCCCTGGGGATCTCCTGGCAGGGGAGAGGGGACAGTGGGAAATGGAAGGTTTTAAAAGAGGGACCTTGTATGACCAGGTTTGCGTCTTTAAAAACTAAAGTTTAGTTTATTGGGGAGTGGAAAGACTGAAGACAGGGAGATGTTCAAGAAGGTACTTTGATGGTCCAGGTAGGAGATCACAGAGGCCATAAGGAGGTAGAAGAGGGGAAGAGCCAAAAGATATTTGGGAATCAGAATCCCCAGCACTTGGTTTCCTAATGACTATGACAGCATCACTGGTGACTGTGTGAACCTGACTGTGCCTGGTCTCCCACAAATTCCCAGGCCAAGCCTGGTGTGCAAGAACGATGCATTCCAAGATCAGTGAATATTATTTAGTCAGTTCATGGTACCCAGGGTATCAATCCTCGTGTCACCCATCCCCCATTTCCTGCTAGCAGAAAAATGGAAAACAATGTTCACAATTTACTACCTATGACATACTAGAATTTGTTTGACATGGTTCTTTACCTATATCAGAAGGATACAGTAAGAGTTTGAATCCTAGAAATAAACCTTCTCACTTGGCTGAAGCAGAAGTATGGAAGAAGCAGTATATAGAGAGAAAGTTTGGTCTAGTGGTAGAACATGTTGCCCAAGGAGTTAAAACAAAGGAGGTTCAAGTTCAGGCAAGATGCCAATAAAACAGGGAACAACTGAATGCAGACTAAATATAAAAAGCTTTTAAGAATTCAGACTATATTACAAAGCGACAGTAATCAAAACAGTATGATACTCTCACAAAGACAGACAATGTAGATCAATGGGACAAAGTAGAGAGCCCAGAAATAAACAAATGCGCTTATGGTCAATTAATCTACAACAAAGGAGGCAAGAACTTACGGAGAAAAGACAGTCTCTTCAGTAAGTGGTGCTGGGAAACTGGACAGCTACATGTAAAAGAATGAAATTAGAACATTCTTTAACACCATAGACAAAAATAAACTCAAAATTGATTAAAGACCTAAATGTAAGATTGGAAACCATGAAACTCCTAGAAGAAAACATAGGCAGTACACCCTGACACAAATCGCAGCAATATTTCTTTGGATCTGTCTCCTAAAGCAAAGGAAATAAATGCAAAATTAAATGATTGGACCTAATTAAACTACAAAGCCTTTGCACAGTGAAGGAAACCATCAATAAAACGAAAAGACAGCCTACTGAATGGGAGAAAATATTTATAAATAATATGACCTATAAGGGGTTAATATCCAAATATATAAACAGTACATACAACTCACTATCAAAAAACAATTAACCCAGTTAAAAATGGGCAGAAGACCTAAATAGACATTTCTCCAAAGAAGACATACAGTCAACAGACACATGAAAAGATGCTCAATATTGCCAACCATCAGGGAAATGCAAATCAAAACCACAATTAGAATCACCTTACACCTGTCAGAATGGCTATCATCCAAAACACCACAAATAACAAATACTGGCAAGGATGTAGAGAAAAGGGAACCCTTGTACACTATTAGTGGGAATGTAAACTGGTTCAGCCACTACGGAAAACAGTATGGAGGTTCCTCAAAAAATTAAAAGTAGAACTACCATATGATACAGCAATTCCATTCCTGTGTATATACCTAAAGAAAATGAAAACACTAATTCGAAAAGATTTATGCACCCCAGTGTTCATAGCAGCGTTCTTTACTGTTGTCAAGATACAGAAGCAGTCCAAGTGTCCATCAACAGATGAATGGGTAAAGAAGATGTGAGGTAGATATACATGTACATATAGATATAGGTATAGATATAGATAAAGATACACACACACACACACACACACACACAATGGAACACTGCTCAGCCATAAAAAAGAATGAAATTTTGCCATTTCCAACAGCATGGATGGACCTGAAGGGTATTATGCTGAGTGAAATGTCAGACAAATACAGTTAGTGTATGATATACTTATATGTGGAACCTAAAAGATACAACAGACTAGTGAATATAGCAAAAAAGAAACAGACTCACAGATATAGAGAATAAACTAGTGGTTACCGGTGCAGGGAGGGGCAAAGTAGGGGGTTAAGAGGTGCACACTACTGTGTATAAAATAAATAAGCTACAAGGATATATTATACAACACAGGGGATATAGCCAATACTTTATGATAACTATAAATGGAATATGACCTTCAAAAATTGGGAATCACCTAAAACTTACATATTATACCTCAGTTTTAAAAAATAAGAATTGAAGGCTTCAGGGACCAAAAGGAGATAGCAGGGAAGCTTGAAGACAAAGTAAGAGGTCAGTTGTAGGAAGTAGCTCACACTGTATGGGTTAGACTCGAAGCAGATACAGCTAAATATTAAATCACAAAATAAATTTACACCAGGGCTGCCCAGATGCTTACTATCTCACGTCAGTGACTTGGGGAGCTGCTGATCCCATAGGGATAAGTGCCATTTAGGCTCAAGCATGGGACGGAAGAAGGATGTCTAGCCAGAAACCTGATACCTCCAGCAAACTAAGTTCCATCCTGACCAGTGGAATTACTCGTTCTTTCATTTATTACACAAATACATATTGAACTGTCATCTCCCGTGCCCCAGACACTCTGCTGTTTTTGTGATATAAGACTGCAAAAGAGAAATAGAGACACAGGCATAGAGAAAAGATGTATGGTTACCAAGCGGGGGAAGGGAAGGTGGGATGGATTGGAGACTGGGATTGACATATATACACTACTGTGTGTAAAACAGATAACTAGTGAGAACCCACCGTACAGCACAGGGAACTCTACTCAATACTCTGTGGTGACCTAAGTGGGAAGGAAATCCAAAAAAAGAAGGGATGTATGTATACATATAGCTGATTCATTTGCTGTACAGTAGAAACTAACACAACGTTGTAAAGCAACTATACTCCAAAAGAAATTAATTAAAAAAAAAAAAAAGACAGCAAAAGAGACCTTGCCTACTCTGAAGGAAAGGGAGGAGTTGGGAGGAGGTTTAGAGCAAGGCCTCAGCCCAAGTCAAAGCCCACACTCTGAGGGAAAGTCATTCCTCAGCGCGGCAGTGTCCATGTGACGCACCAGGCCGCCTCGGCTACACATTGCCAGCCCTCAACGGCAGACAGAAGGATCCAGTCACCTGACACCACTGACGTTCTGGTCCAGCTGTGGCCCTGAGCTGGGTTATTTACACCTCTGGACTCGAGTCCAGATTCCCCAATGTGGCGGAGACTGTGGACACGTGCGATGCATCTGGGGCACAACTGCTGTGTTCACGCCCGCTCTCACACGATCTCCTGTCCTGCTCTCTGCACGGAATAGCAGTGTGAACAAAAGAGGTGGTGTGAGGGGGAAATCGATACATTAGAATACTAGTTTTTAATGGGCAGACTACAATTGAGGACTGTAGGATTAAAATGTATTTTTTTATATTGAAGAAAAGGTGTGCATTACAAACGAGTCTCCTTAGATTATTGTTGTCATTTTTACTTCCATCAGGGTTAGAAGTAGAGGGAAGACAGGATCAGGATAATCTTTGGTCTCTCGTAGACACAGACCGTGAGAAAAATACTCCAACTTCAGAGAATTTATTTTCCATGGTTGGCAGGAACATAGGTTAGTAGGGAATATGGTATATATTTTTTTAACTGGACACTTGGTAGGTAGAGGCCAATGGGTGTAAGCTATTCTGTCTTTATAATCTGACATCCTCAGATGCTAACACGTGTGGTGAGGACATAGAGAATCAGACCCCTCACACGTTGCTGGGGAGGGATGTGCAATTCTCTCTGGACAGCATTTTGGCAGTTCATCTAACAGTTAAGCATCGAGTTCCCATATGACCAAGCAATTCCACTGCTGGGTATAGACCCAGGAGAAATGAAAACAGATCTATGCAAAACTTGTACACAGACGTTCACAGCAGCATGTGGGTATTCGCAGTATCCAAAAGGTGAAAACAGCCCACATGTCTGTCACCTAAGGAATGGATAAATATGATGTGGTATATTCACACAATAGAATATCATTTGGCAATAAAAGAGAATGAAGTACTCTTACATGCTACAACATGGGTGAACCTTGAAAACATGATGCTTTGTGAGAGAAGCCAGTCACAAAAGACCGCATGTTGAATGATTCCATTTATATGAAATGTCCAGAATAGGTAAATAGAAAGATCAGTGGATGCCTAGGGCTGGAGGGTTTAGAGGAATAGGATACAAGGTATCTTTTGGAGGTGATGAAAATATTCTAAAGTGGATTGTGACTGTATAACTCCGTGGATGTACTAAAAACGACTGAAGTGTGCACAATAAATGGGTGGATTATATGGTATGTGAATTATATCTCAATAAAGCTGCTTTTTTAAAAAATATAGCTTTGATATCTCGGCATCTTTGACTCTTTCCTACTTGCTGCAGCTATAGCTTTTTGCGGAGGTATTGGGTTGCCCCAGAAGTTTGTTTGGTTAACGAATACGTTGTTCAGTGAAGTTCTTGGTGAAAATGAAAAGTGCCTTTTATTATTACTTAAAACCGAACGAACTTTTCGGCCAGCCCAACGTTTTGGAGAAAGCAATGTGAATCTCTGGTGCCTTAAGCAAGTCCAATACCGTAAGGATATTTTCTGAGAGTTCATTAGGAATTATTGTTTAACTAAGCCTGGAATCGCAATCCAGTAGCTTCTCAGTAGGGATGCCCCATCTGTGCTGCTCTGTGGATGGGTCTAGTCTAACAGACGCTTTCTGTTTCAAAACACACATTGATTTAGGGTACATAGCACTGCTGTGTAGGCTGATAGGACGAGTTTTGACGTTTGGAAAAATATTCTATCAACAGTATAGTTTAGGTTGTAGCCAGTGTATTCGTCTTGTTTGTTACGCCATCGCAACTCAGGGGGCATTAATATGGACTGGCCTTCATTTTCTCATTCACTGCTTTAGGCCACATTTAGTTGAATTTTGCTTTTCTATCCCTTAACAATATCTAGCAGCATTCGGGTTACTTTCAGTTAATAGAAAAGTCAGCCTTGTCGGTTTTTAAACTCTCCTCTCATACTGATTTAAATCTCATTTCCTGTTTCTACTCTGTCAGGGTGGAGCAAGCAGGTCTGGTTCTCAGACACCTCTTCTCTCCCTTTCCAAGGCCTGACTCCTAGGCTGTGGGGTCAGATAAAGGATGAGGGCGGCAACCCTGTACCTGATTTTCTGCTTCCTTGGCAAGCAGCATCTTGCCGTCCATGCCTTCTGGGTGACAGGTGTCAAAATGCTGCTTCACGTGCCGTAGTCCGAGGTCTCACTTCCCAGTCCCCTGATGTAGAAGACCCAGCCCCGGCTCAACTTCCTTGGCTAAGCCCTTCCCCATGGGCGTTGGTAACTTTGAAATGGGCAGTGGCTAGAAGGGGTGGTTGTATGCCCATATGTACGTACATAGATTTATTATACATTTTACTGATGTAAAAATGTACACAGTTTACAGATAATAAAATATACAGTTCTCTTTACTGCAAATTCCATGTAGCTGATTCATTCTCAGAAGACTTACAGTGACTTTTAGCAAATGAGTGTGGTTCTAACAGGAATGTTGGGCGATATTTTCATATGTAGTTACGAACTAAGACCAAAGTAAAACAAAGAAAAAGCGTGTCAGAACTTCACTGGTTAGTGTCATGAGCAACTTCTTTCTGAATCAGATAATGGTCTCATGTGCTGGAAGAATATATCCTCCAGTTTTTATGCTCTTCACTGTGTAAGGATCTAGACATGATACACTTTTAAGTTTGATCTGCACTATTAGCATTTTCTCCATCACTTTCTTAACCACAGACAATCAGCAAAACAGTAAATCAAGTCCTAATGTGTAGCATTTGCTGATTTCAAGCTACTTATGTGACCTTCCTGAGTGTGTAATCGGGACAAGATGCACAGTAGCACATGGTGTTTTTCCACCATACGGATAGAAAAGACCTTAAAAAAAACTATGACGATAAATAGTAATAGCCGTAAAATAATTAAGAAATGATAAGTTTTAAGTATTGATTACCCGTATAAATTACTTAATTGTAACTTTATGTAATTTAATATTTGAGAATGGCTGTGTTTTTTTGGGTTTTTTTTTGGCTGTGTTGCGTCTTCGTTGCTGCGCACGGGCTTTCTCGAGTCACGACAAGCGGGAGCTACTCTTCATTGCGGTGCGCAGGCTTTTCATTGCAGTGGCTTGTCTTGTTGCAGAACACAGGCTCTAGGCGTGTGGGCTTCAGTAGTTGTGGCGCATGGGCTTAGTTGCTCCGTGGCATGTGGGGATCTTCCCGGACCAGGGCTCGAACCCGTGTCCCCTGCATCGGCAGGTGGATTCTTAACCCCTGCGCCACCAGGGAAGCCCCCCAGCTCCTCTTCTCTTAGCAAGTCCTGAGGAAGGTATTAATGTCTCTTTAGAAGTTGGGGTACTTGATTCCTCTTTTAGCATCGCTAGTTATTAATTCTGAGGTAATAGCATATCTTGCTAGACTGATATGCAGTTTTATTTAGCATTTTCGAAGTTAAATCTAGTTGGATAACATCCACCACTTGGTTTAAATCATAGGCATGGTAACGTTCTCCCTAAATCGCTTTATGAGCCATGAGCATCACACGCAGGCACACACACACTCTATGCATATGTGATTTTTTTTTTTTTCAGGGTACCTAACCACCTTTCTGGTCTGGGTTAGGCCTATAATTAATGGTCTGGTTTCCCCACATTCCAAACTACAAAAAACCTTAACTTTGTCCTACTCACTTGATTTTTAATTAGTAGACCCTGAGGAATTCAGTCATTCCTCAATCTTGATAACATTCTTCAAAGAGACATGAAATTCCTATACCCTGGGGTGAACTAGCTTTCATTGCTCCAAGTCTCAGCCTCAAGATTACAGTTCTCCAAGTAAAACTTTAGTGAAGGAAAGAAATGGGGACGCGTGAGAACTTATCCTACCAGATATCAAATACACCGTAAGACAGTAGCAAGAAAATAGGAGTAAGTAAAGCAACAGACAAATTAATCGAATGCAAGAATATCAAGTACAGAATCAGGTCCAGATACGTATGGGAATCGTCTGTGTGATAAAGCTAGCATTGCACAGACGGTTACTGTATGTCAATGTAGGAGAATACTTCTGAAATACTGGAGTGGAGAAGCCCTTTGTCAAATACACATGACATCACACTAAAAAATACTAAGGAAAGATTGACTTATTTAAGTACTGAAAACCGTTAAACTTGTAATGGCAAGAGACATTATAAACTAAGTTAAAGGACAAAAGACTGGGAGAAAATATTTCCTCCACATATAATAGATAAATAGTATTTTCCTTAGAGGTGCACTGAATTTACTTCTGGCTGAATACAGAACAGCCAGCATTAAAACCAAAAAACAACCTAAGGCAATGTTGAATGTTCCCACCATAAAGTGATCTTCTGAGATACAAGAATAAATATGAAATTTTGTTTTAAGAATTTAAGTAATACTGTAATATTACTATTAAAAATTAGAGGGAACCCCCTGGTGGCCCAGTGGTTAGGACTCCACGCTTTCACGGCCCTGGCCCAGGTTCAATCCAATCCCTGGTTGGAGAACTAAGATCCCACAAGCTGAGCGGCCCCCAAAAAAATTTTTTTTTAATTTCATGAAAAAAATTAGATATGTTTTTAAAGTTTGTCATGATGATGTTGCAGTATAACTTCTTAGCCCTGCCAGCTGCTAGGAGACTCCTCTGCACACTTGCAAGACTTAGACAGATGTTTTCACCTGATGAAAAGCATGTTTTTCTTTGGCTGTCTATATCCCACTGTGGGTTACTCTTAGTGGAGATTTTGCTATGAAGTCAATAAGCTTTCTTTTTTCTCTAATGGTAACAGAAAGGTGAAGACTTACCTCCTTACCCCCTAGACTTAAAAGATTTGGCTCACGGTGATCACGGTGCAGTGTCCCTGCAGGTCCTCCCACAAACCGGAGCTGTATGCAAAATGCTTAAAGACGATGTCTTCTGGGTATTTCAGAAGCCAACAGAAGCCTTTTGCCCTCACATTTTTATCTCTAATATGTTTGCATTCATTTCCTGACTCACACAGTTATTGGATGCACTGCTTTCTCTGCCAGCAGCCACTGGTTGTTACAAGTGCTTTACTCTCAGTATCTGCCGTGGACAATCATAAGGCCTGTTTCGTGCCAGAAGCCTTCTTCCTTACGATAGCTGCGCTCCCGTCTCACTTTGAGCGTTTGTGTGAATACATGTGAAGACGCTTCCAAATCTTTTCCTTGTATGTCATATTGTTTGTCTTCAACTGAAAGAGATTTTCAGTCCCAAGTTAACATTCATCATGCTTACCAATATTTTTAAAACCAGTATTCAGATATTAGTAATAATCCAAAAGATGATCTGTATTTATTCAATATGATGGTAACCTGATCTTTGATCTCCCCAAGTTCAGCAAAGCTCAAAATAACATCAAAGGAGGCATTTGTCTGTTCAGTCCTCCAAAGACTAAAGCAATTTTGGCTGAATGCTGAGGCCAAAGCCGAACTTGCAGTGCATGCTTAATATTTATAATATATAAAATACTCCTTCACGATAGTAAGGAAACAATAGGCAAAAGGCATGAACAAGCACGTCACAGGAGAAGAAACACAAATGGCGAACAAACACAAGAATATGTTAAACCTCAGTAGACATCAAATTATATCCAGATACAACAAACAGGGATTTTGTTGTTGTTGTTGTTACCTTGACAAAAACAATTTTTAAAGATTGGTAATGCAGTGTTAGGGAGAATGTCCAGAAATAGGATAAATTGTACATCCTTTTATTGAAGGACCGTTTGGCAGTATTTGGCAAAAAGTTTAAATGTGTACTGTACTCTCTGGCCCAATACCGTCACCTAGAAGAATCTACCCTCCAGGACGACACAAACCTATGCTCAAAGATGTATACAAGATGGTGATACTACTCCTGATAGCAAAACATCAAATCTAATGTATCAATAAATGTGCATCAGTAGGGGATGGAAAAATGAAAGCTGAATAACTGTGCAAAGGAATGCCCTCTAATTATTAAAAGTAATAAGCTAGGTCTATTTCTAGTATCTTAGAAACACAACTACTGTATATTGGCCCAGAGGAAAGTGCAAGTTGCAGAATCATGTGATTCCCATTGGGTTTAAATATAACTAAAGAAAACAGTCTGGAGGAGTGAGCATCCAACCATTAACAGCAGTTACCTTGAGATGGTGGGAAATTGAAGGGAAGAAGATCGTATTCTTTACATCATACATGCTTCTTTATTATTTGAATTTATTATAATGAGCATCAATTACTTTTTAATTTTATAGAAGATTTAAATAAAACTAGGCCAAACCAAACCATGGAAGAAAAGTTCCATGAAAGACACACAAAAGAGCTATTCCTCGTGGCAAGGCAGACCCACAGAAAGCCTCCAGTGACTTGGTGAGTAAGTGCTCATCATGGAGATGGTGGGACAGCTGGAGAAGCGGTGGTTTATAGCCTCGAAGAATCCAAGAAATGGCAAAGTGCTAACCACAAAGTTCAATCAGAAAATAATTAAGTTAGGACCTCCCTGGTGGCACAATGGTTAAGAATCCGCCTGCCAGTGCAGGGGACGTGGGTTCGAGCCCTGGTCCGGGAAGACCCCACATGCCGCGGAACAACTAAGCGCATGCGCCACAACTACTGAGTCTGCACTCTAGAGCCCGCGAGCCGCAACTACTGAGCCTGCGTGCCACGACTACTGAAGCCTGTGAGCCTAGAGCCCGTGCTCCACAACAAGAGAAGCCACCACAATGAGAAGCCCGCGCACCGCAACAAAGAGTAGCCCCCTCTCGCCACAACTAGAGAAAGCCCGCGTGCACAGCAACGAAGACCCAACGCAGCCAGAAAGGGAGGGAGGAAGGGAGGGAGGGAGGATTCCTGCTTATATACAAAAAAGTTAAAAAATAAATAAGTTTAAAAAAAAAGACAAGAAAGCTGTCACACTCTCCATCAGGTCCCCTTTACTGACTTGCTAGTCGTGTGTAGAGAAGAAACTTCTGTGATGAGCCAGCATATAGTGCTACAGAGGGACACCTGTCTTATGGAGTAACTGCTCTTTCTGGCTGTTATTTTGTGTGTTCCTTACTTACTTGTCTTACGTTCTTCTATCCATTCATACATCGCAGTAAACATGAGGTTAACGAGAGGGAAACGGAGACAGAGGGACCCAGGCAGAGTCCCATGAGGGCAGGAGTTTGCTTATTTAGCACTAGTTCTGCAGGACCTGGAACATAGTAGGGACTCAGCGATAGTTGACGAATGACTGAACGCGTGGGCTCCAGCCCCATGGGAAATGTAGACTGTACAGCAGACAGACAACTAAAAGGCAGCATTCTCAGCACAGTGATAGAGGTGCGAACAGACAAAACAGAAATGGGACACATAAGCCTGCTACAAAGCCCCTAGAAGCATCCCCAAGGAGGCTATGCCTGAGCTAAATGTTGAGAAATTCGTAGAAGCCCATCAGGCAAAGGACGTCGCGGAAGCAAAGGTGCAGAGAGCTTACTGGAGGGCTTATTGGAGAAGCTGCGAGTTGTTAATTCTGGTTTAAAGCATGGGTGGAGAAGGCTGGAAAGATTAGGTCTAGATCATGATGCTCTTGGGAGCCATGCTAAGGACTTTGTTGGTTTTGTTTTTGTTTAATTTATTTTATTGAAGTATAGTTGCGTTACAGTGTTGTGTTAATTTCAGGTGTACAGCAAATGATTCAGTTACATATATATACACACATTCTTTTTCATATTCTTTTCCATTATGGTTTATCACAGGATATTGAATATAGTTCCCTGTGCTCTACAGTAGGACCTTGTTGTTTATCTATTTTATATATAATAGTTTGCCTCTGCTAACCCAGCCTCCTAATTCATCCCTCCCCTATCATCCTCCCCCTTGGCAACCACAAGTCTTATCTCTGTGTCTGTGAGTCTGTTTCTGTTTCATAGATAAGTTCATTTGTGTCATATTTTAGATTCCACATAGAAATGACATCATATGATATTTGTCTTTGTCTGACTTACTTCATTTAGTATGATAATCTCTAGGTCCATCCATGTGGCCACACATGGCATTATTTCATTCTTTTTTATGGCTGAGTAATATTCCATTGTATATATGTACCACATCTTCTTTATCCATTCATCTGTCAGTGGACGTTTAGGTTGCTTCCACATCTTGGCTATTGTGAATAGTACTGCTGTGAACAGTGGGGTGCATGTATTCTTTGGAACCATGGTTTTCTCCAGATATATGCCCAGTAGTGGGATTGCCGGATCATATGGTAGCTCTAGTTATAGTTTTTTGAGGAACCTCCATACTGTTCTCCACAATGGCTGTGTCAATTCACATTCCCACCAACAGTGTAAGAGGGTTCCCTTTTCTCCACACCCTCTCCAGCATTTATTGTTTGTCGATTTTTTGATGGTGGTCATTCTGACCGGTGTGAGGTGATACCTCATTGTAGTTTTGATTTGCATTTCTCTAATAATTACATGCTAAAGACCTTGGATTTTATGGATTTTATCTGAAGAGAATGTCTTCAAGAGGACAATAAGATTTATATTTCTTTTAAGGTGCACGTGAATATTCATTTTCCTGTCTTCATTTTGAAAATGATAGAAGTTTTGTATGTGCCTGACAATAATCAGTTCATTTCATTCTTATAACAACAACTATAGCAACTTCATTTTGCAGTTGAGAAAACCGAGGCACGGAGAAGTTAAGTTCTTTGCCTGACATGACACAGTTATCGGTGGAACCGAGGTACAAAGGCAGGCAGTCTGGACCCGGAGCGCACCCCCTTTTCCATCATACTGGACTGGTTTTGTTTGTGTTTCTTTGAGAATATATGTGTTGTCTTAAGAAAAGGGAGTCAGCATTTCTTTGCCATGTGATTTCTCCCATACCACCTGCCAACCAAGAGAGAATGTTCCCTGGCCTTGCAAATGGAATCACTGGGCAGCTCGGCCATCTGCCCGTCGCTCTCCGCTCCCTCTAACCACGTAGCTGCTTCTTACCCCCTTTAGTCTTTTTTTTTCTTTTAACATCTTTATTGGGGTATAATTGCTTTACAATGGTGTGTTAGTTTCTGCTGTATAACAAAGTGAATCAGTTATACATATACATATGTTCCCATCTCTCTTCCCTCTTGCGTCTCCCTCCCTCCCTCCCTCCCTATCCCACCCCTCTAGGTGGTCACAAAGCACCGAGCTGATCTCCCTGTGCTATGCGGCTGCTTCCCACTAGCTATCTACCTTACGTTTGGTAGTGTATATATGTCCATGCCTCTCTCTCGCTTTGTCACAGCTCACCCTTCCCCCTCCCCATATCCTCAAGTCCGTTCTCCCTGTCTCCCTCCTTTCCTGGACGGGCTGTGAACCCTTCTGGTTTCCAATGTTTCCAGTATAGCCCCCGCCACGGAGAGGTGAGCCTTCAGATGGGGTTGCAGGAGTCGCCTGAGCCTTTCTCTTCTGGAATCAAAGGTGCACGTAACACGAATCTCCAAAAAAGGGGAGGGGGCAGAGCACTGAGATCACCTTTCACTCACTTGCAAATAACCATGCTTGCTGTTCAGGCGCCTGGCGCTGTGTAGGGAAGCAGAGGTCAGACAGGAAAGTAGAGGAGAAGGAGGAAGAAGATGTGTCACCCGTCATCGTTATTTCATCCCTGGCGTATCTGTATCCAGGAAATGTGAAACCCAATAACAAGATTCAATCTTACTTCAAGTCATAATTATAAATATACTACAAAAGGAGTATCTCATTCCACTAAATTCACTGCAATGATCATTGGATATACATTTATTGCATAGTTTCTATTCAGTTACTGGTAGTCTTAACTTTTTTCTGTTCAGCAAAACATTTTAGCATTTAAGAACTATTTGACTGATAACACATGATTTTTAAATTCCTTCATTTTATACCTTTATTCCTTCATTAACACTTTAAATTTAAGATTTGCATAAATTTACAAAGATGCTCACACAATAATGTTCTTCACAGCATTGTTTATAAAGCAGAAAAAAAAAAAAAGGAAAGAACCCAAATGTCTCTAAACAGAAGACTGGTTATTAATTCAGGTTAATATTTTAAATGATGCGCAGGAAATATAGTCAGTGTTTTATAAGAACTTTGTATGGAGTATAATCTATAAAATTATCAAATTACTGTGTTGTACACCTGAAACTAATATAGTAATATAAGTCAGTTATACTTCAATTAAAAAATTAAATCAAATAAAAATGATCAAGTAGGATATAATTATTGATATAAAAAGTTATTCACCATACAGTGAGTTTTTTAAAAGGTTCCAAAAGCAGACTCTGATCTTTTTTTTTAATTGTATGTTTAGAAAAGAAGTCTGGGAAGATGTAAGTCAAAATGTTAACAGTACTTCTCTCAGTGAATTTGCAAACGGTTTTCACTTACAACTTTCTGTCCTGTGTACTGTGTGAAGTGATTTTTTGAAATTGTTAATTATTATTTTTATATTTAGCATGTATAATGTTGCAGATGGAAAAATATTTCTCTTTTCAAAATGGAACTTGAAAAGGTATTATAAAAGGAACTCAGAGGAATTTCCTGCTAATTATTTAAGCGTACCAAAAAATGTCTGCACAACGCATGTGAGTTTTATCAATAACACTCTACCGTGTTTTTGAGGTTTTCCCCTCTGCCCCTGTTGAAATAGTATAGAGGCTTTTCCCACCCCACTGTCTCCTTCTCCCTCTCCCTCCTTTGAGCTGAAACAGCAGACTCCTGTTCCCAGTATGCCCACTCTCAGTGAGGGTAGATTTGCACTAGAACATTCATGTCACTGGTCATTCTTCTGACATTAAACCTGTCCTTTACCTCGACCAGTTAAGTCAGGAAGTACAGATGGCTCTTCAGCGCACATCACTAATGTAGAGTGTGTTTAACCAAACAGCTGTCTTGAGCGATGTAGATGTAAGCTCTGTTGAAGGTGCCCAGGTTCCACCCTAAGGCTTTGCATTCCAGAAATTGAAACAAGATGATTTGTTTCAAAGGTAGAGAAATGTGACTCAGACCTGTCTTTGGCCCTTTTTAGACTCTATAGTCTGAACTGAAAGACAGCATTTTTTAAAAAATATCTTGCCAATCCCAGGTGTTTAGTGTCTACATCTGGTAGTGCTGATTTCAATCATCTTGAACCCTGGCTCCGTTAGTTGAAGTGATAGAGTTTCACCATTTGGCAAGTGAAGGACAAGAATCACAGAGTAGGCAGAGAGGCAGACACTCCGAACACACCCATTGACTATCATTGTTTGTGATGTAAGTGAATATAAGAAACTGGCCTCTCCCTAGAATAATTGTAACAAACTTAGCACAAGTCCAAGAAAACTTAAGTGAGGTTTGTTAAAACTTAAGCAAGTCTTGGGGACTCCCCTGGCGGTCCAGTGGTTAGGATTTGGCGCTTCCCCTGCAGGGGGCCCAGGTTGGATCCCTGGTCAGGGAACTAAGTTCCAACAAGCCTCTTAGCACAGCCAGAAAACAAAAAAGAAAAAAGAAACAAACAAAAAAACATGGTGTGGGCTTCCCTGAGTGGCGCAGTGGTTGAGAGTCCGCCTGCCGATGCAGGGGACACGGGTTCGTGCCCCGGTCCGGGAAGATCCCACATGCCGTGGAACGGCTGGGCCCGTGAGCCATGGCCGCTGAGCCTGCACGTCGGAGCCTGTGCTCCGCAACGGGAGAGGCCACAACAGTGAGAGGCCCGCGTACCGCAAAAAAAGGAAAAAGAAAAAAACATGGCGTAATATAATGTTAGAATTGTAACAAAATTAAAAAAATAAAAGCAAAGTCTTGTCGGGAGGACTTTCACAAGCTTGTTTTCCTCAGCATCAGCAGATCACTAAAAGGTGGACTTCCTGTTATACCTTGGTTACTGCGAAGGTGTGACCTTGGATGTCTTACTGGGTCTTAGCAGACTCTCAGCATCTTCCCGAGTTACCAGGTGGTATTAGACCACAAACCCACTTCCATATTCTTTACCTATTTTCTTTTTTTCATATCTAACGTTAGCTTTTGCTAATATTTTTCCTTTTCCCTTTTGGTTCTTTCTTATCCACGTGCTCTAATACACTCAAATTCTCAACACCAAAAATACAGGAAATAAAACTCAGGGAAGAAGTGAGATTAGAGAATGGAGGGAGACGGGTGGATTCTGGGATCTCCAGAAACCTAAATTACGTTTTTTTTTTTGTAGCTGCTTTGAATTGTTTTCATTAACCGTTGATCCCGTCTGGGTGGAGCAGTGTCCCGGGAGACCTGCAGTCAGGGCCCAGCTCCAGCCCTGACGACCCCCATCCTTAGGCTGCAGTTTCATCCCGTGCCAGCCCTCCCGTGTTAAAGTTTTAGGACGTGGTAGGTCAGTGAGGGTTAGCTGTGACTAACATCGATCGCTGTTTATGTAGTAGAGAGCTCTGTGGCTTTGATATTCCCAAATATAGAGGCAGAAGCAGCCTGTCGCCCTGTGTCAGCGGGTCACTAACCTGCTGCTGGACCCCTGCCTGGGCAATAACCCAGGTCAGGGAGTTGGCCAGGCTTCCCCCGCCCCCTTCCCCCAGGGAATCGTATCCAGGACCCTGCAGGCCCCGCCCACAGCCCACCTGTATCTTCTCTGTGAAATAAACATCTACCTGAAAACCAGGGGAGGAAGAGGGGGAGAAGCATACGTATGGTGGGGACAGAGAGAGTCACGCTCGTCCGGAGACGTGACAAGAGGCAGCAGTCAGAGCACAGGTAGGTGCTCCTCGGTCGGCGGGGGTGAGATGCGGTCTCCGGGGCGGGTCACTTGCAGGTCATGGCGAAGGTGACCTTGTTCCAGGGCGCAGCATCTCGCCTCCCTGCCCACGCCTTGAGCCAGGTCCAGCTTTCCAGACACTCCTCTCTTCCCCGGCTTTGAAGAGGCCAAGCTGCTGGTGTTGACTGACCTCTGACTCTGCTTCCTTTCCAGCTGACCCGCTGGTGGGTAGCATCGCCACACAGTACATGACCAACAGGGCGGAGCACGACCGGATGGCCAGGCAGTGGACCAAGCGGTACGCCACATAGGGCCCTGGCCCGCGGCACACTCACCAAGTGCATCGGGGCCCCGCACCTCGGCTCTGCTTGTCTTATTTTTATCACCTTTTGAACCGTTTTGTGATGGAATGTCATCCATCCCCCACCCTCCCTTTCCTTTGCCCCCCACCCCTTCCTGTTTTATTCCCTGTTTAATTTCTATTAACTTGAAAGATCTGGGTTTGTTTTTTTTTAATCCCACCTCCACGTGGATGGGAACTTTTGTTTTCAGTGCAAACAATGTCAGATCTGTAATAATATGAGCTTTCTTTCAAAGCTTCGTATTCCTGTGTGGTTCTGTTATTTTGTTGTTCGTTTTCTTTGGATCCTTTTTCCCTTCCTGTGATCTTCGGGAAAACACGAATTCAGAATTCTATCTCGTTTCTACTCCAATGTAATGCTTAGGGTTAAGTTTTTTGTACTGAAGTCTTTATCGGTGGGTGCATGCTACTGGGAACCAGGTTTTTGTACAAAAGCTTCAATCAGAATCACTGTGCATTACTGAGACTCTGTTTATCACTAGCCTTCTGTCCCCACACAGAAGACTGCTGGATTGAACAAAATAATATGTATTTTGATTTACTTAAAGTGCTTGTAAATTTCTTAGGGACCTGCCACTTTTGACTGTGGATCAGTTGATGTACACTTGTATTATTAAAGCACTCAATAAATCACTGTGGCTGATAAACGCGCGTCTGGCAACCCGGCGTTTGCTTTGCATCCTGGTGACCAGCAGAGTTCTCCGTGCAGCGAGGCTTGTCTAATTCAATTACGGATTCAGGTGTATTTTTTTCATCTCAAGCCTCTCATATTTCCTTGCAGTTGATTTGCTTGGCATGTGGAATTTCCCCAGCTGTCAATAGCCTGATGATTTTATGGTCGTTTCCAATCACTCTCGTTTTTGCATATTGGCTTCACATTACTTTCTCACGGACATCTTTTCTGTTACAGCCTTCTTGATGCAATAATTCAGCTATGTGACTCCACAAGGAGGGTCCTAGTGAAAGTGAGGTCTGAGCTGATCGTTGTGTGAGACCACTTTTGGACTTATTTCTCTCTTCTTTTTCCTCTTAAGATTGTTATAGTGATTGCCCTTGAGTTTGGAGTTCGTTTTTCCACCATAATTTTAGTGGAGGAAGTAAACTCAACTCATATCAGTCATGGTCAGCACATTCAGTGACAAGAGTATGTCTGTCTGGCTTTGACCTTCAGGCTATTTTAGGTTTGCAGCTACAGGAGGCTGAGGAAACTTGTGTGTGGTGCAGCTTGAAAACCACACTGACATGCTGTTTAATATTCAGGGTTCTTTGTGTTACAAGGCCCGTTGGAAACTCCTGCTTCTACTAATTATAGTTACAAGCCCACCATACAGCCTGGTCTCATTTAAGGAACATCTTTCCTGGTAAATAGGATTGACAAACGTAAGTCATTTACCTCTAAATAGTTCTGACGTCAATTTTAATATCCTTATCAGAAACATTTTAAATATCTGATTCAGAAGATGCAGTTTTCATTGGGTTTTAGTGGTTCAAAAGAAATCCTACAGAAAATACGTTTAAATGCTGAAAGTGGGACTTTGAAACCACAGTGCCTAAGGATTTTTTTAATAACGATTTTACCATTCATTTTATTTGAAAACAGGTTCCAGCTTACAGAACACCATACGGCCTCGGTTACAGCTACTCAAATCTGTAGTTGTAACTAGAGTAACCACAGACAATATGTATGAATGGGCACAGCTGTGTTCCAATAAAACTTTATTTACCAAAGCAGTCCGTAGCCAGGTTTTGGCCCGTGAGTTGTAGTCTGCCACTGCCCGTTACAGACCACCATAGACTGAGGGGAAAGAGTCAGATAACTATGTGTTTAACATTTCTTTCCTTAAAATGTTATAAATTTAATTAATATAATACAAGACTGATTTTTAGAAAATTACCCAGAGTATTTTACCACCTACAGACTTTCTCACCACCAAGGTTTATATGTTTAGTTTAATACTTTAGATTAAAATATTCAACCCTGAAAGCATTGAATCGTTTTAATATGAAATTTTATTAAACTGATTTTTTTTTTTTTACTTTTGACTGATTAAACCAGACTCATGATATTAATGCTGACTTTTATAGGGAGTATTTAAATTCCGTTTGCCTTTCTTCTTTTAAAATGTCAGCACCATTGGACACACATTGTAAATGATGTTTCTAATATATTACATCTACATCCCCAATCTGGTTGTACTTTGGATCATTTTAAAACATGTGTTATCTAGGAGACAGAGATTATAACACCTCTAGTAGGAAATCCTATCAGAAATCCATGTTTGCTATTCCATGATCAGGTTTTCTATCAATTTGATATGAAGAGTCTATACAACTTCTTTCCCCATGTTATGAACTCCAAGGACTTAATGACAAACAAATGTACCTTCCCTTCAAACCGTGAAAGCTGGAAAAACTCCAGAGAGGCCAGGAAACTCTTAGTTGAGCCCGTTGAGTCTAGATTCCAGATTAACATGGTAATTTTATTTGACATCAGAGCAGGCAATACAATTCTAATAAGTTTTCGATAACACTTGTGAAATAAGACTTGACAGTAGCTTAGCTCTCAGAAAGCTGAATGGTTTTGCTAATAATTATGGGGATAGCATTGACTTTGTGCCCTATTATTATTTAACTTCCCAAACATACTATTGCAAGTTGTATTTTGTAGCTTTGTTAAATAAAAAGTTGGCAGATCCTTGACTGAGGGAGGACCACTGGTAATTGAGAAAGTAGTTTAAAATGGTATTTATTGATCTTAAACAATTCAGAATGTTGTGGCCTTAATTTGTCGTAAAACTGCAAATAAATAGAACAGTCCTCATGTGTTCTTCTGCAGGAATCCATTGAAGATGGCAAATGCAGGAGTAGTCGATCTTTCCTTCTTATTCTAAGATTAGAGAGTAAATCTAAAAGTTCATCCTGAAATACTGGTTTGGGAATTAGGGAGAAAGGAAATATTTATTCAGAAGGTACTATACACCAGGCCGTACGCGTTACCTAATAAAAACCTTCGCCCAGCCCTGTAGGGTGTAGGTGGGTGTCACGGTCCGAACGTTTGTATCCCCCGAAATTCATGAGTTGAAATCCTAACCCCCAAGGTGATGGTATGAGGAGGTGGGGCCTTTGGGAGGGGATTAGGTCATGAAGGTGGAGCCCTCGTGATTGGGATTAGTGCTCCTAGGAAAGAGACCCCAGAGAGCTCCCGAACCCCCTTCCGTCATGTGAGGACACAGTGAGAAGCTGCGGTCTGCAGCCGGGAAGAGGGCCTTCACCAAAACCCAACCGTGTCGGCACCTGGCCTTGGACTTCAGCCCCCAGAACTGTGAGCAATATATTTCTGTAGCTTATAAGCCTCCTAGTCCGTGGCTTATATAGCAGCCTGAAGAGACAGAGACAGTGGCCCTGGGTCCTGCACAGCTAGCAAAGTACTGAAGTGAGAGTTCCACCAGGCATGTGACAGCGGAGCCCTTGTTGTCAACTACAACACCATACACACCTTTCTCCTAATGACGAGATCATACTATCAAGATAAACTGGCCTAATTCAGTCTTAGAGTCCAGGGGCTGTACAGTTTTAGGTGCTGGGGGTCTTGCCATCTTCAATAAATGGGAAATAAGGTTGTAGGAAGTGTGGCCCTGGTGTTAGATGGGAAACCAGGCAGTACTTCCAATCTTAGAGCTGCTGCCTTACAAACTGCCCAGCCCTGGGGAGACATCACTTAGAAGAGTCCTGAACTTCTCTGCATCTCAGTGCTGTGATGAAAGCGCTGTTAACTATTACCAGGCACGGCAATTTTTTGAATGTCTCCATAATAATTTGTGCTTTAGAAAGAGATACATTTGTAGAGAACAGACTGGTGGTTGTCAAGGGGGAGGGGGTGGGGGAAGGATGGAGTGGGAGTTTGGGATTAGCAGATGCAAGCTATTATATATAGAATGGATACACAACGAGGTCCTACTGTATAGCACAGGGAACTATATTCAATATCCTGTGATAAAACATAATGGAAAAGAATATTTTAAAAAATGTATATATATATATATGTATGTATAACTGAACCACTTTGCTGTACAGCAGAAATTAACACAACATTGTAAATCATCTATACTTGAGTTTAAAAAATTGATTAAAAAAATGAATGAACCAACAGCGATAGTCCATACTTTATGCAGATTGAAAAAAAGAAAAACGAGATATGTTTGTAATTACTATGGAAAACAGTTGAAATTGTACAAAATAGCCCTACCAGAGGATCCTGACTTACCCATGTATTTTATTTCAAGGTGGCTTTATAACCTATTAACGTGTCCCCTCTGTACAGGGCTCTCAGGTCTGTGGCATGGGCCTCAAGCCACACAGGCACGTCCCGTACCCTAAACTGGTCCTGTAATTGTCCACAGAGGAAAACTGGAGCACTCCGAGTTGTCTGCTGAGCATGGCATTTCCAGCTACATCAGATCTGGGAGCTCTTGGAGTTGAGGCTGGCCTCTGAGGACCTCCCATGATAGCCATGCATCTCCCACATCCAGGCTTCCCCTGGGAAGGTGGCTGGTCCCTTGGGCCTGGAACACTAGGCCCCTTTCACACTCGAATTCCACCAGGATCACTGGTGATGTGCATTAGGGTGACCCACTTACCCCAGTTTGGCTGGGACTTTCCCTCTTTTAAAACAGAAAGTCCCATGTCTCAGGAATGCCCTCAGCCTGGGACCCCCCCAGGACTGTTGGTCACGGGAGCTTTCATGCCAGGACTGAATTTCAGCCTAAGGTCTCTCGCATTACACAGGGCTGGTTGCGCTCACAGAAATGCCTTATTTGAGAAAGTATTTTACTCAATGGACAGAGATCCTGTTAGAAAAGATGTGCCCTCCACAGCTTGAGGAATTCCTGTATATTCCACCCTTTCTGGCTTTCACACCCAGCCACGTGCACTCATTCCCTCTGCTTCTGGAGGCAAATGAGTGAGTGAAACCAACTGTAGCCTTTCTTTGCAACTTCAAACATGACTTCACATATGTACGCCTTTCTATGAGGAGTCTTACTACCAGTAAGTGGTCTGAAGCATAATCTGCCTTTGTTGAGGATGTTTTTTAAGGGAAATTCCTGAATTTTAAAAGTCTCTCATGTATGGGACCCACACAGGAAAATGGAGGAGATAATGGGATCACCTGTCTTTTTTTCTTTTTTTTCATGAGTGGATTTTTTCGAAATTTTCACTGGAGTTGAAAATTTAGTTGAGTTACCATGTTGTGTTAGTTTCAGGTGTACAAGCAAAGTGAATCAGTTATACATATATACATACATCCACTCTTTTTTAGATTCTTTTCCCATATAGGTCATGACAGGGTACGGAGTAGAGTTCCCTGTGCGACACAGTAGGTCCTTATTAGTTATCTGTTTTATATATAGTAGTGTGTATGTGTCAATCCCATTCTCCCAATCTATCCCTCCCTGCCTTTCCCTCCCCCGGTAACCATAAATTTGTTTTCTACGGCTGTGACTCTCTTTCTGTTTTGTAGATAAGCTCATTTGTATCATTTTTTTAGATCCCACATATAAGTGATACCATGTGATGCCTGTCTTCCTCTGTCTGCACCTGTCTGTCTTGTTACCTGCTTATAGGTCCGCATACTCCAAGTGGGGGTAACCCCAGCTGCCCCAGAGTTCCCAGTGTCAGGGTTTTCAGTTTTAAGAAAAACCTTACCCAATAACCTTGGTATCTTTTGGGGCTGATGTGACCCCTAATCCCTGCTCTGTCATGCCCTCCTCCCACTCACCCCTCTTAATTAGATGGGAGGTCAGAGTTCAGGATGACGGTCACATCCTGGTTGGTAGGAAATTTTAGGAACTTTCTGAGAACTTCTGTCAAGCTATCCAACAGAAAAGTAACAGGTGCTTTACAGCTGGGGCTCCTGGACACATTGAGAAACCAGGCGAGATTCTCCTGCTTAATCTATAGCTCAAGGACAGCACAGAGGGCCAGAGGGGCCACACTCGCCCGCTCCAGCCTGCCTCTGCTGAGGTTGCCTGGAAGCACGATGATCACATTCTTCGAGGCCTGTTCAGCCTCCAGCTTGGAACTACTGGCAAACGTGTAAATGAAGATGCCCCGCCGTGAACTTTGACGGTGTCAGTTTGCATCCTGTAGACGGACAGCTGACTCTATGTTCCTCAGCCAACAGCACCCGAGTACTAGGATTTAAAAATCAAAGCAGGAGTCACGTCCCCAAGATGGTGACACAGGTCGTTCCTGGCTTCTCTCCGCCTCACGAGAACATCCCACAACTCTTCAAGAACAAGACAGCACTGAGAGAATCCCAGAACATGGGGTGAGGCTGAACCACTCCTGCAGCTCGGAGACCAAGAAGGTAAGAGAAGCGGCCACAGGCTGCCCGCATGCCCCTCCCAGACCAGCACAGTTCCACGAGGCGGGGTCAGCCCCGAGCCTGGGTTCCTCAAGTGGGAAGAGAGCCCGGGATGGAGAAACAGCCTCCGCAGCATGGTGGGTCCTTTAGTGGGGTCCCTACTCTGCTCTCGGCCCACAGGGACTGCAGGGGGATCGGGGGGGCTCAACCACGAGGAATCTGGCTGTGATGCGGATGGGGGAGGGGCTTGCAAGAACCAGCTCCCGGATCTGGGGGACCGAGTTCCTACCTGCAGGGCCCAAGCCCTCATCCCAGGCGGCGGCTTTGCTCACCACAGAACCAGGTCAGGGGTGCGCTCTGACCGCGGAAGTCGGCAGGGTGCAGATCTTCCTGGTTCGGATCCTCTTTGCCCACGCCCAGGCAAGGGGCTGAGTTCCAGCCCCACCAGAGGCCGTGGACAGGGCCTCCCAGCCCCATCTGACCAGAAGGGCTGGTGGCAACCCCTGGAAGCTGTGCGGCCCAGTGGTGCTCAGGCCAAGAGGCAGGCGGGCAGAACGGAGCTCCCCCAGGGCAAAGCCAGTACCGGGCCTGCTACACTCAGGCAGGGGAATCCATTCATAGTCACGGCGGAGGGCAACTCCTGGCCCCTCCTCCCTAGAAAGCCTGTTGTGGAAATTGACAAGTAGCCTGGGGAGGCCCCGCCCCCTCCTGCTCAGGCAAAGGAGCTGAGACATAGCCACACCCACTGTGGAAAGTGTCTTCCGGCCCCATCTAACCGGTAGGGCCCACAGAAACCCCTAAAAGCCGTGAGGCCCAGTGGCGCTGAAGCCGAGAGAAGGGCAGACAGAGCCAATGGTTTGCAGAGCAAAGCCAGTGGCCCTGTTCAGCCAGGGGACTTGGGGCGGGGCGGCTGGAGTGAAGACACCAAAGAGCTTTATCAGTTTCAGAGCTGCGGCTCTCACTGCACCCAGGCAGAGAATCTAGTGTGCAGCCCTGTGTATCGCTGAATACAGCCTTCAGCCTGTTCGACCAGGGCGCCTAACCAGGGCACGTGGAAAGCTGCAGAGCCCATTCACCCGCCCCGTGTAGACGGGCCCTTACACGGAGAGCGCAGCCCGTGGCTTCCCCCGTCTGCAGAGCAACATCAGTGGCCTCACCTGACCAGGGGATTCAGTGCACACTTAGGCCTGATTCAGGCCGCCAAACAACCAGCTTTGCAGGCCCTGGCCTGCTGCCCTTTCAATGCAGGGAGGCTAATTCATTGCTCTATCTACTATTTGTTTTTGTTTTTTTTTTGGAATATAGTTGATTCACAATGTTGTGTTAGTTTCAGGTGTACAGCAAAGTGAATCCGTTATACATATATCTACCTTTTTTAGATTCTTTTCCCGTATAGGTTGTTACACAATATTGAGTAGAGCTCCCTGTGCCATACAGTAGGTCCTATTAGTTATTTTTTATATAGTAGTGTGTATATATCAATCCCAATCTCCCAGTTTATCCCTCCCTGCCCCTCCCCCCTACAAACAGATGTAGGTTTGTTTTCTACATCTGTGAGACTGTTTCTGTTTTGTAAACAAGTTCATTTGTACCATTATTTTAGATTCCACATATAAGCGATATTATATGGTATCTGTCTGACTTCACTTAGTGTGACAATCTCTAGGTCCAACTGCATTGCTGCAAATGGCATTATGTCATCCCTTGTTACGGCTACTACTGAATATAGAGTCAGTCCTGAGCATCTAGTGAGTCTGACCAGAGAATTCAGACAACTGCGGAGCCCACGCTGCAGCCTCACTTGCTGAAGGTGAGGGTTCTCAAGCGTATAGTAGCACTTCTTATCTGTAGACTTTTCTAAATCTTGGTCTTCTGACTGGAGGTGAAATTCTTTTAGAAGTACTAGTGTGAAAGGCTTGAGATTCTAGAAAGCTGTGAAAATTGTGTGCCTTTGGGCAACAAAAGTAGATTTCTGTAGCAGAACATTTAGGGCTTCTGTTTCTCCTTCATCATCTCATTTTAATTTTGTGTTTGATGAATAAAAAGAGTGATCGATGGGTACAAGATTCTGTATCGTCATTATCATCACCACAATGACGACCCCTCCTTCAGCACAGGGCATGGAACACACTGTGTAAATATATGTATGTGTACGTATAATCTCATTTAATCCTTGCTATTATCCCCTGAGACGTACATTATCCTCATCATGCAGATGTGGAAAGTGACCGGGATTTTAATAGATCCAAACTCCTGGACTTCCCTGGTGGCGCGGTGGTTAAGAATCCTCCTGCCAATGCAGGGGACACGGGTTCGAGCCCTGGTCCGGAAAGATCCCACATGCCGCAGAGCAACTAAGCCCGTGCGCCACAACTACTGAGCCTGCGCTCTAGAGCCCGCGAGCCGCAACTACTGAGCCTGTGTGCCACAACTACTGAAGCCCACGTGCCTAGAGCCCGTGCTCCACAACAAGAGAAGCCACCGCAGTGAGAAGCCCGCGCACAGCAACAAAGAGTAGCCCCCCCGGTCACCGCAACTAGAGATAGCCCGCATGCAGCAACGAAGACCCAATGCAGCCAAAAATAAATTAATTAATTAAATTTTTAAAAAATTGATCCAAACTCCTGTAACTACTAAGTGGCAGAGCTGGGTCTCAAACCCACATCTGTGTGTCTGTGAAAACCAGGCGCAGAGGCAGCACCTCCCAGCCTGAGGAAACGTGATACGCATCGTTGTGGATTTACCAGTTAGAGAAGGAAGAAATTATTGGGTTTATACAACCAGAATCCTTGAACCTTGTGTTCAGTGGACCTCAGGTAAAGCAAAATATTGTATGTAGCTCCACCGGGTCTGAAAGCCCCTCAAAAGGAAAACAAGGAGAACAAAGCAGGAGGAAGTGAGAGGAATTGTCACAGTCAGTCTGGAGATCACAGAACCAGCCACTCAGCCAGCCAGCCAGCCAGCCACAGAACCAACCAGCCAGCCACTGAACCAGCCACCCAGCCACAGAACCAGCCAGCCACACAACCAGCCACTAAGCCAGCCACCAAACCAGCCAGCCACACAACCAGCCACCCAGCCACAGAACTTGCCACCCACTCAGCCACAGAACCAGCTCCACAGCCCTTCTTTTCTTCCTTCTGACAACAGGTTTCTGCTTTTTTCCTTCTTTCTTTGTTTTTTTTTTTTTTCAATCCGCATGGGAAGATTTCTAGTCATTTTGTAGCTGAATTCAATAGAAAAATAATGTTTATTCACTTCACAGCCAATTTGGCCAGAACACATCTCTATTCCATGAAATAACGCATTCATACGTTTACGATTCAGAATTGCAGACACATTCCTTGTGTCCAGTGGTGTGTCAGGCTGGATGAAATTAAATATTACTTTCCTTTTTCTTTGCTGTGGATTCACTCGAGTTGCCCTCCTTAGGTGGCACTGGTGCTCTTGGGAGAAATGCCAGCCTTCAGAGTAAAGACCTGGCCAACCCAACCTCATAAAGCTGCAGTAGACCCAAACCAAGATGGGGGGGGGTGCGGGCACAGTAGGTGGACCCCTCTCACATGCGCGCGCGCACACACAAACACACACACAGACACACAATCTGGCTTACTTTCTGCCACCTTCCTGAATCCTCTCACTCAAACCCACTCACTAATCATCAAAGCCAACAGCATCCCCTAGCAGCCCATCTTCAGGCCTCCAGAGCCTTCCATGCTCTAACCCTCCTTCCAGAGCTTCCCTTCCCTCTCAGCTCAGGTTTGATCCCCACCCCAAAGGCAGCCTTTCACCCTCGGAATGTCTCCGAGCCCCAGTTTTCTCGCCTTCTCTCTCATGTGACAATCTCATCTCGTCTGCTTTCTGGTGACCTCGACATCACTCACCTGGCATCCCTCACAAACATCAGCTCTCAATTTCCAGCTTCCCTCAGAAAATGGTTACCTGGATATCCCACAGCACAGCAAACTGTATTTTTTTAGGTTGAACTCATGCACTCAGTATGCCTGTGTTGCATCCGTAAACCATGTCCAGCTGCAGGAGAACTAGAGATAAAAGACAAAGTGCATCCTGCCAGGAACCAAATCGACCTGACACCGTGTACGTTTGTCCCCTAAAGGGAAACAGTCGCGTGACTGCCCTGCCGCATTCCGCTCCAGAAGGAAGCACAGGCAGAGAGCATGGGCTTGGAACCAGGTGAGCTGGGACCTGGGCAGGTCACGTAGCCTCCCTCCCCACGTGTGCCTGTCTACGTGCTGGAAAGAAAAACACCCGCCTTGTTCCTCTCCTGTGTTCTTAACCCAGAAATAGGAAAGGGTTAAAATTGAATTAAAAGAGAAAGAGAAGGGGCTTCCCTGGTGGCGCAGTGGTTGGGGGTCCGCCTGCCGATGCAGGGGACACGGGTTCGTGCCCTGGTCCGGGAAGATCCCACATGCCGCGGAGCGACTGGGCCCGTGAGCCATGGCCGCTGAGCCTGCGCGTCCGGAGCCTGTGCTCCGCAACGGGAGAGGCCACAACAGTGAGAGGCCCGCGTACCGCTAAAAAAAAAAAAAAAAAAAAAAAAAACGAGGAAGAGAAAAGTACACCTGAAATGAACACAACATTGTAAATCAACTATACTCCAATAAAAAAAAAATTGTTTTTGATGTAAAAAATTAAAGAGGAAGAGAAAAGAAAATGAGTTAGAGGGCACGGTAGAAACACTGGATCAGTGGAGATTCAGGGGTTTTTCCCAAAGTTATTAATCCTGGTGAAATTTAGTTCAGATATTTCACAGGTGCTTCTGGGTTTTTTTTGTTTTTTTTTTTAACATCTTTATTAGGGTATAATTGCTTTACAATGGTGTGTTAGTTTCTGCTTTATAGCAAAGTGAATCAGTCATACATAAACATATGTTCCCATATCTCTTCCCTCTTGGGTCTCCCTCCCTCCCACCCTCCCTATCCCACCCCTCCAGGCTGTCACAAGGTGCTTCTGTTTAAGCGACCACCCCGCCTTCCTGTCTCTAGCAGGACACACGAGAAACTAACAGCAGCTGCTTTCCAGGGAGGGGATCCGGGTATTATAAGTTAGAACTGGTAAGAAAACGTCTTACCATCCACCTACAGCCCTGTGTGAATCTTAACCATATGCAATTACTATATTTTCAAAAAATAAAAGCTACCAACCAAACAACACAAAATTCTCTCCAGAGAACAGTTGCAGGGGGGCGGGCGGGCGGGGAGAGCTAGGCTAACCATCTTCACCCAAAGTACACATTGTCTTTGGATAAATGAACCCAAATGAGCTCATAAAGATGCATGGAAACACCTGGTACAACCTCATCACCCACAAGACGGAGCCAAGATGCCGTGCAAACCTCATTTTTTGGTGGTTAATTTTTATTTAATATTGGAGTATAGTTGATTTACCCTGTTGTGTTCGTTTCAGGGGGTTTGGGGTTTTTTGTTTGTTTGAGGTTCTTTTTTTTTTGCAAACCTCATTTCTGACCGACTGTGGGATGCCAAGAAGTGGGCGCTGGCTCGGGCCCTGGAGGCTCCAGGCCACCGAGGGGTTAACTGAAGTCAGGTGACAGGATCAGGTTCCAGCCTTGCCGCTGGCACTGACTGGCCTTCACCTCTCTGGCTCTTCACCTCTGGGACCACAGGGGCCCAGGAGAGCCTCTGGAGGATGACAGGACTGGCTGCAGGTGAAATCCGGGAACAGTGTGCATGGTGACAACATGAAATGGATAGAGGGCTGGCATGATGGTCCTTAAATGCTCAGGGAAGCAGAGGAACGTAATTCTTGTTCATCAGTGACTGAGCGCTTTGTGGGCTTTAGTCTATCCAGTGTTCACAAACCTTTATGAGCTGAGGGCTGTTTTCGCCGCTGGTTTATAGGTGAGAAAAATGAGGCTCAAAAGTGTTCATTAACTTGCCCAGCATCCTACAGCTGGGAGTTGTGGAACTGGAATTCAAACCCAGGCCTTCCAACCCCAAAGCCTATAAAGTTTATTCAAAGATGTATTTAATAACAATTTAATGTCAAGTACCCTTGAATTCTTTTTTTTTTCATTTACAGTATTTCAAACTTTTTAAACCTACCATAAAAATGCACAGATCGTGGACGTTGATTTTGATGAATTTTGACAATTGCATCCATCTGTGTAAGCACCACCCAAAACAAGATGTAAAACATTTCCTTGATCCCAGAACATTCCTTTAAGCCTTTTTCCTGTCAGCTCCTCTCCCGACCCCCAGGGAACACATTCTGATTTCTATCTCTGCGGTTTGCCTGCTGTCAATTCCCTACGATTGGAGTGTGTCATCTGCTGTGTCTGGCTTCTCTCACTCAGCACGTTTTGCGAGATTCGTCCACGTTATTCAGAGTATTGATAATTCAAAGCACTTTTTAACTCTGATCCCCTGAGGGGCAGGTGAGTACTGTGTCGGTAAGACTTTTTTAGAGTATCAGTGGGCTGTCCCTCTTGGCTTTCTGAGAAGCTAACCTTCACCCTAGTCCAGGTGCCTGGGAGGAAATTAGCATCGGCTGCAGAAGGAAATCCAGGAGAAAGCCCCAGGTAACCACCGCCTTTTCTCGATCATGATGGTTGAATTAACTCTGCAACATAGTGGCTCTCAAACCACATTTTGGACGATAGCTTGTTGTCATTGTTGTTTTTTCCAGTGCAATAACTTTTAGCCAACAGCACACTAAATAAATATGTTGAAATCGGTGATATTTTGACCTCCAGGCAGGCAAAAACACATCAGCCGTTTAACCAACATGACAGCGTCTCGTCAAAGAAGACCGTATGGCACGGATTTGAATGTTCACCACGTTTGCACGAACCCCGTGTACCGGGCGCGTAAACCCGGCCAGGAAGATGCAGAGCAACACGTCCTATGACTCTCGGCTCTCGTTACCACTGCGCGATTCCCACATCTCCAAGAACCCGTGTGCTCAGCCTTTATTTCTCCCTAATGATGTTTATCTGTATACTCCTTGAAGTGCACCTTGAGAGCAAAGTAATTGTGAGCCCAAAGGTTGAAAACTTAGTGAAGAAAACATGAAGCAAGAAGGACGAACTTATAAGGCGTGATTCCCTCCCAGCCTCCTTCCCTCGACCCCTTTTGGTCCTTTGGTGAGTTCAGAAAAGACCTTTGTTACCTTACATTCTATGTCCAAACCAGATTTATATACCTTCATGCGTTATTACTTGTATGTACTTATTTTCATTGTACAATTGACAGAGTTTTCTACCTGTGAAAATGGTTGAAGTATCTCAGATTAGGAGAAAATACATCGTGATTTTTTTTTCCCACTAAAATTGATGAGAACAAATTTCTCATGAATGACTTTTCCCTTAGTAGCAAAATTTCAGGAGTGGATTTAGGTGCTTCAGCAGGGACGGGTGGGTGTAGATTTCTGAATTTCCAAACTGGGATTCTGCAGCATGACGATCACCTTGAATTGTCTAAAATCCCTTTACACTCCTGGGGTCTGACTGTGGGTGGAGACTTTCATAAAAGCAATGCAGGCAGAAAGGGCAGATAGAAGAACAGTGGCTCCTTGGCCCGCCCGGAGGTAGGAAAGAAAGGAGGAGAGAAAAAAGAGATAAAATTCGCAAAAATGTCAACCGTTACCGACCAGTGATCTTGGCCTCCTTAAGCAATAGAAATTGACAAGAGGCCAGACAAGAAATTCAAGCAAGGCTTTATTGGGGCCCCTGCTGCAGCAGAGGCGGGGCGGGGGGGGCGGGGTGGAGAGTGAGAACAAACAACAGGTTCCCTTGCTCACTTGCTCCCCTAGTTGGGTGGGGTGACGAGCTGGGGAGGGGAGGGGTAGGTCTGGGGGTCGGGCCGGAGGTGTGGCTTAGGTGGTCTGCCCGCCCCTTTGGTGGTGTCGTGTGCAGGGGGCATGCGCAGTGCCCTGCTTTTGCTCCCGGCTCTTCGGAAGTGGCAGTTGGGTTTTTGGTCTTTTTGTATCTTCTTGTCCATAATTTGCCCCAACTGTGCATGCACGCAGCTGTTTTTAGTGCTTTATGATTTCTTTGTATTTTGTTGCTGGAGGAGATGTTTGTCCAGGTGCAAGCACTGCAGCAGAGGGTCCCAGGTCCCAGCCTGTCTTAAAACCGGGCATTGGCTCCATCGAAGAAAACCACGTCAGGCCCAAAGGAGGGAGGCCCTGGCAGCTAGCTCCCCGGAAGCGTCCTCAGATGCCACTGCCGGGGCCCGTGGCCTGGCGAGAGCCCGTCTTTCAGGACCAGAGGTGCTGCCCCAGGCTCAAGATCCTTGGTCACAGCGGCACAGACCTCAGAGGACATTCCCCCGGGACCTGGAGAGAAGGACCTCACCCTAAGGACCCCACCTGCAGGGCAAGCCCCCGACACCCTAGGCGGGCACTCACGATGTGCCCTTTCTCAGCTCCTAATCCACAATCAATGCCCCCAGGACAGCGCCCCCTGCAGGTAACCACAGACTCTGAGCACACAGTTGCAGGGCAGAGGAGGTGTCCAAGGAGAGTGCGAGGTGTGAGCCACAAAGCCCAGCTCCAGGAGGCTGCAGGAAGAGTGACCCAGGTCCTAAGCAACAGAGACATCAGGGGACGGGGTGTGTGTGTGCATGTGTGTGCGTGTGCGTGTGCATGTTCCCGGGGAGGGTAAATGAAAAGTGACCTAGGAAACATCTACCATTTGCAATGTGTGGACCTTACTTGGGTCTTCATTTTAAACAATCTGTTAAAAAAAATTATTAGTAAGGGAGATGTAATGATTTTAAGGAATTGCTCATGGCTTTAGTGTGATAATAGTATGATGGTTATGTTTTTCTAAAAGAATCCTTAGAGATACATCCTGAAACATTTGGGGATGAAATGATAGAGTATCTGGGATTTGCTTCAAAGCGACGGCTTGGCAGGGAGTTGAAAGGAGAACAGATAAAACACCAGGGGCTGTGTGTTCACACCGTTAAACCCAGGCCATGGGAACACGAGAGTTCTGTTACTGTCTGGTCCATTTTTGAATGTGTTTGAGGTTTCCCATAATATGACGTAAGGAAAGGTGGGAAAGAGGGTGGTGGAACGGAATGGGACCCAGAAGTGGAAGAGAGTTCATGAGGACCGGGGAAAAGAAGGAAGACCACGCACACACACACATACACACACACACACACACACACCCAGAAGGAAGAAAGGACAGGCTCTTAGGAAGGGGGCCACACTCGGGGCCCAGGCACCAGGCAGAGGGTGCAGGATCCCGGGGTGTGAGCTCTGGTGGTGGCCGTGGGATTGGTCCTCTGAGCCAGCAGAGCAGGGAGATGGAACGGCCACCAGGGATGGGCCTGGGCGGGAGTCCTGCTGTCCCACTTCTGCCCCTGAATGCAGACGGCAGCTTGGTCTGCATTGTCCGCATTATGACCTGTACCTGCTGGCGCCACCAGGGGCAAGACAGATGCAGCCAAAGAAATAGAACAGAGAGAAAGGTTTACAAGCCCCGAGAAAATTAGGTACAACTACAAAGGATTCCTGAAGAGACTTGGGGGGCAGGGCAGGAAGCAAAGAGAGGAGCTGGGAGGAAGGGGGGTTAATTTTACTCCCCGACTAAAACAGTGCAGCCGAGGGGAGGTCCACTCGCCTCACGCAGAGCCTGGAGGGCGTGTGGAAATCTCACGTCTGGAGTGGGTTTAAAATAAACGCAAATGGGGGCTTCCCTGCTGGCGCAGTGGTTGAGAGTCCGCCTGCCGATGCAGGGGACGCGGGTTCGTGCCCCGGTCCGGGAGGATCCCACATGCCGCGGAGCGGCTGGGCCCGTGAGCCATGGCCGCTGAGCCTGCGCTTCCGGAGCCTGTGCTCCGCAACGGGAGAGGCCACAACAGTGAGAGGCCCGCGTACTAAAAAAAAAAAAAAAAGAAGAAAAAGAAAAAAAGAAACGCCAATGAGGGGTTGTCGTGTTTTGGTTTCTACTATTTATATATTTAGGATTCATTCACTACCAGTTTCTAAGAAGGAATTTAAAGACTCTACTAATAATAATCTGCATAGTTTCTTGGGAAATGTTTTGGTTTTGAAACCTCAGTCAATGTTGCAGCCCTGGAACAACTTACTACTAATTCTGGTTAACACGAGGATGTGTTCACCACAACTCAATCACTCAGGCTCCGAAGGGTGCTTTCATTTTTTTTTAATTTTATCGAAGTAGAGCTGATTTACAATGTTGTCTTAATTTCTGCTGTCCAGCAAACTGACTCAGTTATACATATATATATATTCTTTTTCATATTCTTTTCCATTATGGTTTATCATAGGATATTGAATATAGTTCCCTGTGCTCTACAGTAGGACCTTGTTGTTTTTCCATTCCGTATGTAAAAGCTTCCATCTGCTAACCCCAGCCTCCCACTCCATCCCTCTACCAACCCTCACCCCCTTGGCAACCACAAGTCTGTTCGCTATGTCTGTGAGTCTGTTTTTCTTACATAGACATGTTGATTTGTATCATATTTTAGATTCCACATATAAGCAATATCATATGATTTTTGTCTTTCTCTGTCTGACTTCACTTAGTAGGATAATCTCTAGGTCCTCCACCCATGTGTCTGCAAATGGCATTATTTCATTCTTTTTTATGGCTGATATTCTTGTGTGTGTGTATGTGTGTGTATTGTATGTACATATATCAATCACATCTTCTTTATCCATTCATCTGTCGATGGACATTTAGATTGCTTCCATGTCCTGGCTATCGTAAATAGTGCTGCAATGAACATTGCGGTACATGTATCTTTTTGAATTATAGTCTTGTCTAGGTATATGCCCAGGAGTGGGATTGCAGGATCATATGGTAGCTCTATTTTTAGGTTTTTGAGGAACCTCCATACCTTTCTTCATAGTGGCTGCCCCAGTTTACATTCCCACCAACAGTGTAAGAGGGTTCTGCAAAGCGTGTTTTAAATAAGATGAGAGAGAAAAAGAAATTAAGGGAGAAATTGTTTTTCCATCTGCATTTTATACGGCCTGAAAATCTACGGCTCAAGAACTTGAGACAGACAGTCGGAGAAAATGAGCTTGGGAAACACCTCCCCTACAGAGACATCAAGTGGTCCACTAAGCCCGAAGAGCGAGTTCTAGCAAGAAGGGGTTAAAAAAAAAAAGAAGAAAGGGTTCAAGTTCACAGAATAATGTTGAGTGTCCACCAGACAAAGACAGACTTTGCTTTCCTCTGATACAGATTTACCAGTTGCGAGGTTTTCTTTCTGATTTTTCAGAGAGCGTGACCTTTCCCTTAACCCTTTTTTTTTTTAGTATTCTTTTTTTTTTTTTTAACATCTTTATTGGAGTATAATTGCTTTACAATGGTGTGTTACTTTCTGCTTTATAACAAAGTAAATCAGTTATACATATACATATGTTCCCATATCTCTTCCCTCTTGCGTCTCCCTCCCTCCCACCCTCCCTATCCCACCCCTCTATGTGGTCACAAAGCACGGAGCTGATCTCCCTGTGCTATGCAGCTGCTTCCCACTAGCTGTCTACTTTACATTTGGTAGTGTATATATATGTCCATGCCTCTCTCTCGCTTTGTCCCAGCTTACCCTTCCCCCTCCCCATGTCCTCAAGTCCATTCTCTAGCAGGTCTGCATCTTTATTCCCATCTTGTCCCTAGGTTCTTCATGACCATTTTTTTTTAGATTCCATATATATGTGTTAGCATACAGTATTTGTTTTTCTCTTTCTGACTTACTTCACTCTATATGACAGTCTCTAGGTCCATCCACCTCACTACAAATAACTCAGTTTCGTTTCTTTTTATGGCTGAGTAATATTCCATTGTATATGTGTGCCACATCTTCTTTATCCATTCATCCGTTGATGGACACTTAGGTTGCTTCCATGTCCTGGCTATTGTAAATAGAGCTGTCATTGTTGGTGAGGTCCTACCACAGATGGATGGCAAAGCCATGTGCCTGTCTCTTCATGTCAAAGACAACCCTCAGAATGGGAGAAAATATTTGCAAATCAACTGACAAAGGATTAATGTCCAAAATATACAAGCAGCTCATGAAGCTCAATATCAAAAAAACAAACAACCCAATCCAAAAATGGGCAGAGACCTGAATAGACATTTCTCCAAAGAAGATATACAGATTGCCAACAAACACATGAAAGGATGCTCAACATCACTAATCATTAGAGAAATGCAAATCAAAACTACAATGAGGTATCATCTCACACCAGTCAGAATGGCCATCATCAAAAAGTCTACAAACAATAAGTGCTGGTGAGGGTGTGGAGAAAAGGGAACCCTTAATCTTTGACATGAAGAGACAGGCACATGGCTTTGCCATCCGTCTGTGGTAGGACCTCACCAACAATGACAGCCCCCAGGGACTGCGACCTCCAGGGGTGTGACAGCCTGTCCGGGTTCAGCCCTCTGGGGATTTGAAATGCAGCCTGATTCTTAGGGCCTAGGCTGTGCACAGAAGAGAGAGTCGTCAGTGGGTTTGGGATGCAGGCAAAGCATCCTGGCTGGCATGGGTTTAGGGTGCTTATTTACCTCTATGAGTTTATGAAGATTAAATGAAAATATTTAGCTTAAACATTTAGCCCAGCGTTGGGCACCTGTTAAGTGCTGAGGAAATGAGGTATATTGTTGTTATTATTATTCATTGCTATTATTGCTAGCATTGTTATTTCATGGGCATAACGAATGAGCTGGCAATCCTAGCACGGATTCCAGCCAGAATTTGACGTGGCCAAAATGAAACCAGACTCGCAGCCCAGTGAAGGAGGCTGAGCCCAACAGGACCTAGAGGTGGCTCTCCAGCTGCGGCCAGCCCCGATGAGAAAGGGCTTCTAGACAAAGCTCCTTGAAGCTGGTGCTTGCTGTGTCCCTAAGCATAGGGACAGCCCCCAAAGGCTGTGTTTTCTAAGTTGTGGATGGCCGGTCTGCAATATCCGTATTAGGTGTTTTTTCCTCTGGGGCCCCCCAAGGCAGGCCTGCTTCAGTCCTGATAAGGAATTCCAGAGGAGTCGGTGGTCTTCATTTGAGAAAGGTGGAGCTTGTTTCGAGACCAGGCAAGTGAGTGTGAAACTTCCTGCCAGTGCACGGGGGTGGGGTAGGGCGGGAGGTGCCAATTTCTCTAGGTTGGTCACCTGCTGCCGTTCTGTAACATATCAAGGAGTCAGAATCTGGTGATTTTATTCACTGAAGAAGGCAAATCAGAGCAGGTGCGTTGGCGGGGGTAGGAGCAGCTGGGTCACAGAGAAAAACCCTGCCCCTCCTCAAATCTCAGGGTGGGCTCAAAGCCAGTGTGGCCAGGGATGCCCGGGGACCTGGAAACAGGGAGCCCTGCTCGTATTCTGTAATAACCTACCTGGGAAACGAATTTGAAAAAGAATAGATGCATGTATATGTATAACTGAATCACTTTGCTGTACACCTGAAACAAACACAACATTGAAAATCAACTATACGCCAATGTAAAATGAAAATTACATTTTAAAAAATCCCTGTGAAGTAAGATCTATCACGTGCTCTCGTTCTTATAAAACAAAATCTACATTTTCAATGTTTCTGCCTTCCTCTTTAGCCCAAGATATGTTGGAGCCCTGTAAGAAATTCTTTTTTTTTTTTTTTTTGCGGTGCGCGGGCCTCTCACCGTTGCGGCTCCTCCCGCTGCGGAGCACAGGCTCCGGACGCGCAGGCTCAGCGGCCATGGCTCACGGGCCCAGCCGCTCCGCAGCACGTGGGATCTTCCCGGACCGGGGCACGAACCTGCATCAGCAGGCGGACTCTCAACCACTGCGCCACCAGGGAAGCCCAAGAAATTCTTTTATTCACAAAAGAATGCCCTTATAACTGTTAGAAGCACTTTAATTTTATTAGTGATACTGCTTTAGAACTTCTATACGGCTTCGTGAATTCCGGCTTTGAAGCTGCAATTTCTGAAATCTTACTTTCTCTATTGAAACATCAGTTTCAAAAATAATCTTTTTCAACATTTAAAAGATCAGAGGACCTGTTTAAACCCCTCTTTAAGACAGGAACATGATTCAGTGTCCATCCCCCTCTTCCACAGATGCCCCAAACTATAAAAGAAACTTCTTGCCTTTTCATTTTGAAGAAGTTATTGGAAGAAGTGACTATTCCAGTCATTCCAGGGAGCAATTTAGAAAGTTGTAGCATTTTTCCCTCCTTGGGGTTTTGCCAGAGGAGGGGAAAAAAAGTATTGTTAATAGAAGTTGCAGCTGTCACAACCATCAGAGATTATGAGGGAGGGGTGCAAGTTTGAGTGCAAATGTGTTCTTTTTTTTTTTTCTTTTTTTGAATTTTATTTTATTTTTTTTATACAGCAGGTTCTTATTAGTTATCTGTTTTATACATGTTAGTGTATATATATCAATCCCAATCTCCCAATTCATCCCACCGCACCCCCACTTTCCCCCCTTGGTCCATACATTTGTTCTCTACATCTGTGTCTCTGTTTCTGCCTTGCAAACTGGTTTATCTGTACCATTTTTCTAGATTCCACATATATGTGTTAATATACAATATTTGTTTTCCTCTTTCTGACTAACTTCACTCAGTATGACACTCTCTAGGTACATCCACAGCTCTACAAATGACCCAATTTTGTTCCCTTCTATGGCTGAGTACTATTCCATTGTATATATGTACCACATCTTCTATATCCATTCATCTGCCGATGGGCATTTAGGTTGCCTCCATGACCTGGCTATTGTAAATAGTGCTGCAATGAACATTAGGGTGCAAGTGTCTTTTTGAATTATGGTTTTCTCTGGGTATATGGCCAGTAGTGGGATTGCTGGATCGTATGGTAATTCTATATTTAGTTTTTTAAGGAACCTCTGTATTGTTCTCCATAGTGGCTGTATCAATTTACATGCCCACCAACAGTGCAAGAGGGTTCCTTTTTCTCCACATCCTCTCCAGCACTTGTTGTTTGTAGATTTTCTGATGATGCCCATTCTAACCAGTGATACCTCATTGTAGTTTTGATTCTCATTTCTCTAATAATTAGTGATGTTGAGCAGCTTTTCATGTGCCTCTTGGCCATCTGTATGTCTTCTTTGGAGAAATGTCTAATTAGGTCTTCTGCCCATTTTTGGATTGGGTTGTTTGGTTTTTTAATATTGAGCTGCATGAGCTGTTATTTTGGAGATTAATCCTTTGTCCATTGATTCATTTGCAAAAATTTTCTCCCATTCTGAGGACTTTCATCTTGCTTATAGTTTCCTTTGCTGTGCAAAAGCTTTTAAGTTTCATTAGGTCCCATTTGTTTATCTTTGTTTTTATTTCCATTTCTCTAGGAGGTGGGTCAAAAAAGATCTTGCTGTGATTTATGTCAAAGACTGTTCTTCCTATGTTGTCCTCTAAGTTTTATAGTGTCCAGTCTTACATTTAGGTCTTTAATCCATTTTGAGTTTATTTTTGTGTATGGTGTTAGGAAGTGTGCTAATTTCATTCTTTTACATGGAGCTGTCCAGTTTTCCCAGCACCACTTACTGAAGAGACTGTCTTTTCTCCATTGTATGTTCTAGCCTACTTTGTCTTAATATTAGTTGGCCATAGGTGCGTGGGTTTATCTCTGGGCTTTCTCCCCTGTTTCATTGATCTATATTTCTGTTTTTGTGCTGATACCATATTGTCTTGATGCCTGTAGCTTTGTAGTATAGTCAGAAGTCAGGGAGTCTGATTCCTCCACCTCTGTTTTTTTCCCTCAACATTGCTTTGGCTATTCGGGGTCTTTTGTGTCTCCATACAAATTTTAAGATTTATTTTGTTCTAGTTCTGTAAAAAAGGCCATTGGTAATTTGATAGGGATTGCATTGAATCTGTAGATTGCTTTGGATGGTATAGTCATTTTCACAATATTGATTCTTCCAATCCATATCCAAGAATATGGTATATCTCTCCATCTGTTTGTGTCATCTTTGATTTCTTTCATCAGTGTCTTATAGTTTTCTGAGTACAGGTCTTTTACCTCCTTAGGTAGGTTTATTCCTAGGTATTTTATTCTTTTTCTTACAATGGTGAATGGGATTGTTTCCTTAATTTCTCTTTCTGATCTTTCACTGTTAGTGTATAGGAATGCAAGAGATTTCTGTGCATTAATTTTGTATCCTGCAACCTTACCAAATTCATTGATTAGCTCTAGTAGTTTTCTGGTGGCATATTTAGGATTTTCTATGTATAGTATCATGTCATCTGCAAGCAGTGACAGTTTTACTTCTTCTTTTCCAGTTTGTATTCCTTTTATTTCTTTTTCTTCTCTGATTGCCATGACTAGGACTTCCAAAACTATGTTGAACAATAGTGGCAATAGTGGACATCCTTGTCTTGTTCCTGATCTTAGAGGAAATGCTTTCAGTTTTTACCATTGAGAATGATGTTTGCTGTGGGTTTGTTGTATATGACCTTTATTATGTTGAGGTAGGTTCCCTCTGTGCCCACTTTCTGGAGAGTTTTTATCATAAATGGGTGTTGAATTTTTTCAAAAGCTTTTTCTGCATCTACTGAGATGATCATATGGCTTTTATTCTTCAGTTTGTTAATTGATGTATCACACTGATTGATTTCATATATTGAAGAATCCTTGCATCTCAGGGATAAATCCCACTTGATCATGGTGTATGATCTTTTTAATATGTTGTTGGATTCTGTTTTCTAGTATTTTGTTGAGGATTTTTGCATCTATATTCATCAGTGATATTGGTCTGTAATTTTCTTTTTTTGTAGTATCTTTGTCTGGTTTTGGTATCAGGGTGACAGTGGCCTCGTAGAATGAGTCTGGGAGTATCCCTTCCTCTGCAATTTTTTGGAAGAGTTTGAGAAGGATGGGTGTTAGCTCGTCTCTAAAGGTTTGATAGAATTCATCTGTGAAGCCATCTGGTCCTGGACTTTTGTTTGTTGGAATATTTTTAATCACAGTTTCAATTTCATTACTTGTGATTGGTCTGTTCATATTTTCTATTTCTTCCTGGTTCAGTCTTGGAAAGTATACCTTTCTACGAATTTGTCCATTTCTTCCAGGTTGTCCATTTTATTGGCATAGAGTTGCTTGTAGTAGTCTCTTATGATGCTTTGTATTTCAGCAGTGTCCATTGTAACTTCTCCTTTTTCATTTCTAATTTTATTGATTTGAGTCCTCTCCCTCTTTTTCTTGATGGGTCTGGCTAATAGTTTTAAGTTTTATTTATCTTCTCAAGGAACCAGCTTTTAGTTCTATCGATCTTTGCTATTGTTTTCTTTGTTTCTATTTCATTTATTTCTGCTCTGATCTTTATGATTTCTTTCCTTCTACTAACTTTGGGTTTTGTTTGTTCTTCTTTCTCTAGTTCCTTTAGGTGTAAGGTTAGATTGTTTATCTGAGATGTTTCTTGTTTCTTGAGGTAGGCTTGTATTGCTATAAACTTTCCTCTTAGAACTGCTTTTGCTGCATCCCATAGGTTTTTGGATCGTCATGTTTTCGTGGTCATTTGTCTCTAGGTTTTTTCTGATTTCTTCTTTGATTTCTTCAGTGATCTCTTGGTTATTTATTAATGCGTTGTTTAGCCTCCATATGTTTGTGGGGTTTTTTCCCTGTAATTGATTTCTAATCTCATAGCGTTTTGGTCAGAAAAGATGCTTGATATGATTTTAATTTTATTAAATTTACCAGGGCTTGATTTGTGACCCAAGGTGTGATCTATCCTGGAGAATGTTCTGTGTGCACTTGAGAAGAAAGTGTAATCTGCTGTTTTTGGATGGAATGTCCTATAAATATCAATTAAAATCTGTCTGGTCTATTGTGTCATTTAAGGCTTCCATTTCCTTATTAATTTTCTGTCTGGATGCTCTGTCCATGGGTGTAAGTGAGGTGTTGAAGTCCCCCACTATTATTTTGTTACTGTCGATTTCCTCTTTTATAGCTGTTAGCATTTGCCTTATGTATTGAGGTGCTCCTATTTTGGGTGCATATATATTTATAATTGTTATATCTTCTTCTTGGATTGATCCCTTGATCATTATGTAGTGTCCTTCCTTGTCTCTTAACATTATTTTAAAGTCTATTTTATCTGATATGAGTATTGCTACTCCAGCTTTCTTTTGATTTCCATTTGCATGGAATATTTTTTTCCATCCCCTCACTTTCAGTCTGTATGTGTCCCTAGGTCTGAAGTGGTTCTCTTGTAGACAGCATATATATGGGTCTTGTTTTTTTATTCATTCTGTGAGCCTGTGTCTTTTGGTTGGAGCATTTAATCCATTCACATTTAAGGTAATTATCAATATGTATGTTCCTATTACCATATTTTTAACTGTTTCGGGTTTTTTTTTTTTTTTTTTGTAGGTCCTTTTCTTCTCTTGTGTTTCCCACTTAGAGAAGTTCCTTTAGCATTTGTTGTAGAGCTGGTTTGGTGGTGCTGAATTCTCTTAGCTTTTGCTTGTCTGTAAAGCTTTTGACTTCTCTATCGAATCTGAATGAGATCCTTGCCGGGTAGAGTAATCTTGATTGTAAGTTCTTCCCTTTCATCACTTTAAATATATCATGCCACTCCCTTCTGGCTTGTAGAGTTTCTGCTGAGAAATCAGCTGTTAACCTTATGGGAGTTCCCTTGTATGTTATTTGTCATTTTTCCCTTGTTGCTTTTAATAGTTTTTCTTTGTCTTTAATGTTTGTCAATTTGATTACCATGTGTCTCGGCATGTTTCTCCTTGGGTTTATCCTGCCTGAGACTCTCTGTGCTTCCTGGACTTGGGTGGTTATTTCCTTTCCCATGTTAGGGAAGTTTTGGACTGTAATCTCTTCAAATATTTTCTCGGGTCCTTTCTCTCTCTCTTCTCCTTCTGGAACCCCTATAATGTGAATGTTGGTGCATTTAATGTTGTCCCAGAGGTCTCTTAGGCTGACTTCATTTCTTTTCATTCTTTTTTCTTTATTCTGTTCTGCAGCAGTGAATTCCACCATTCTGTCTTCCAGGTCACTTATCTGTTCTTCTGCCTCAGTTGTTCTGCTATTGATTCCTTCTAGTGCATTTTTCATTTCGGTTATTGTATTGTTCATCTCTGTTTGTTTGTTCTTTAATTCTTCTAGGTGTTTGTTCCTTAATTCTTCTAGGTCTTTGTTAAACATTTCTTGCATCTTCTCCATTCTTTTTCTGAGGTCCTGGATCATCTTCACTATCATTATTCTGAATTCTTTCTCTGGAAGGTTGCCTATCACCACTTCCTTTAATTGTTTTTCTGGGGTTTTATCTTGTTCCTTCATCTGGTACATAGCCCTCTGCCTTTTCCTTTTGTCTGTCTTTCTGTGATTGTGGTTTTTGTTCCACAGGCTGCAGGACTGTAGTTCTTCTTGCTTCTGCTGTCTGCCCTCTGGTGGATGAGGCTATCTAAGAGGCTTATGCAGGCTTCCTAATGGAGGGACTGGTGGTGGGTAGAGCTGGGTGTTGCTCTGGTGGGCAGAGCTCAGTAAAACTTAAATACACTTGTCTGCTGATGGGGGGGTGCTGGGTTCCCTCCCTCTTGGGTTGTTTGGCCTGAGGCGACTCAGCACTAGAGGCTACAGGCACTTTGGTGGGGCTAATGGCAGACTCCGGGAGGGCTCATGCCAAGGAGTACTTCTTAGAACTTCTGCTGCCAGTGTCCTTGTCCCCACAGTGAGCCACAGCCACCCCCCGCCTCTGCAGGAGACCCTCCAACACTAGCAGGTAGGTCTGGTTCAGTCTCCTATGGGGTCACTGCTCCTTCCCCCGGGTCATGATGCACATACTACTTTGTGTGTGCCCTCCAAGAGTGGAGTCTCTGTCTCCCCCAGTCCTGTCGAAGTCCTGCAATCAAACCCCACTAGGCTTCAAAGTCTGATTCTCTAGGAATTCCTCCCCCCGTTGCCGGACCCCCAAGTTGGGAAGCCTGACGTGGGGCTCAGAAGAGTGTTCTTAAAGAGAGTGCTGCCTAAAACTCAAGATATAAGTCACATACCATAAAATTCACCTTCTTAAAGTATACACTTCAGTGGGTTTTAGCATGAAGTTGTGCAACCACCCCAACTAATTCCAGAACATTCCACGATTCTAAAAAGAGGCCGCATACCCATTAGCTGTCACTCTGCATCCATCCCACATCCATCCTCACCCCCAGACCCTGGCAATCACTAACCTACTTCCTGTCTCTGTGAATTTGCCTGGTATGGATATCTCATATAAGTGGAATCATACACCATGCGGCCTTTCCTATCTGGCTTCTTTCACTCAGCACGTCCATGTTGTAGCATGTATCCGTACTTCATTCCTTTCTGTGCTGAGTAATCATTGTGTGGATAGACCATATTTTACTTATCAGTCGATAGACATGTGGATTGCTTCCGCTTTGGGTCTGTTATGAAAAATACTGCTATGAGTCTTCATGGACGGGTTTTTATGTGAATATACATTTTCAGTTCTCTGGGGTGAATACCTAGGAGTGGGAATTGCTGGGTTGTATGGTAACCATATTTACCTGTTTGAGGAACCTCCATACTGTTTTCCACAGTGGCTGCACCATGTTACATTCCCACCAGCGATGTGTGACGGTTCCAGTTTCTCCACACCATTGCCAACACTTGTGATTTTGATTTTAGCCATCCTAGTGAGTGTGACAGGGTTATCTCATTGCGTAGATCTTCAAGGAAGGTTTGCAAATAGGATATAATTGTTTTTCCGCAGGAGACCAAACAACTCACTTCTAAACCCTTCATTTTAGCATTATAAGATGTGTCTTCTGTTTGGGTTACGATATGAATAATGACTGAATAAAGATGACTAGATCACGAAGGCTGTCCTCTTGGGCACCACTTCCTTTGCTCCCATCTCAAACACAGCGCTAAACACGCCCTGCCAGCCCCTCATGCTGACAGCGGGGCTGCCACCATGCGACTGAGCCCTCCACTTAGCCAGGGAGGCCAGGGCCAGATCATAGCACTGCCTCGGATCCTGGCTCAGCTCTGCTTCGAGCCCACCTTGCTGAGAGCTGCCCGCATCTGTGGGGGACTTAGGAGATGAAGCAGGACTCAAGTCCCCTGTGGTTTTTCAACCACATCAAAGCGGGGATGGGGCTTTCTAACTCTGAGCTTCTGCTGTTCCGTGTCCCCTTCCAAGGCCCAGATGTCCTCCTGAACCTCCAAGACTTCGACTCCTTTCTGGAGATGGGCTAGTCTTCCTTAGCCCCCAGCAGGGCCATCTGCATTCATTTCCAGCAGGTTGAAGGTTGACCAGCCCAGAGTCAGCAGTTCAAGGGCTCGAAGATAGAACTGTCTCTATTTGTCGTCTCCTACTAAAATGAACTCAGCTCTTGAGCCCTTGTTTCTGCTGAAGGCAGAAAACCTAATCTGGCCAATGCAAAACAACTGGTTGCTTCCAGCATAAAAATCCTGCCCTATTGGGTACTTGCTCCTCAGGTGACCGAAGTGACGGAAAGCTGCCCCAGGGTGTGCCCTCTGTCCCGCCAACCTCTGTGTGGCCTCTGTGGCCATGGCTGGACCACCAGGACTGTCCCTGGAGGGGTGCCCAAGATCGCTCAGAGCTCCCCAGCAGGATTCTCCGGGAGGGCTGGCATCCCGGGCCACAGCCTGGAGAGGCAGATGGTCATAGCTTTGCTCTCAAGTCCCCTGACCTGTCTGAGGTGTCCACGCCCCCACCTGTCTTTGGGGGCTCACTCTGAGGCAGAATCCCAGAACACTGCACCTTCTCGGGGACCCCGCCTCGAAGCTCAGATCCTGTCACCTGCGAGTCGTGCTCCTCTCCCGAGGTGGCAAAGCCGTGTTTCCATCCCCGCTCCTCCTTGGTGCTAGACCTAGGCAGGTGGCTCTGGACGCATGCTCTCTGGACCAGTCCCAGCAGTACCCTGACCGCCAGGGCAGGCGCCCTGGAGGGGACCTGAGTCTGGGGTGGACCAGCCCCCACTGCTCCCAGCCAGTGTCTGGGGGCGGCTCTGGTCCCAGTGTCCTAGGCCCACCACATCCAGCTCCTGACAGTTTGAACCAGGCCTGGGGACTTCCCCGGCGGTCTAGTGGTTAGGGCTCCACACTCTTACTGCCGATGGCCTGGGTTCAATCCCTGGTCGGGGAACTAAGATCCCACAAGCTGCGCGGCCAGGAAAACAACAGCAACATCAACAAAAACAAAAACAAGGAAACAGGTCTGGGATTCAAAGGTGCTTTTCTTTCTTAAGAACTAGGCTTTCAAAACTTATTTCCACTTTACATATTCAGAGCTGAGAGCCAGCTCAAAGCCACACTTTATTTTTCAACTGCCTTTATGAGAGGCAATTGACCACAATCAACTGCGTGTATGCAAGTGTACCATTTGATAAGTTTTGACTTGCGTAAACATCCGGGAAACCATCTCCACAATAGAGATAATAAACCTACCCCGTCGCCCCGAGAAGTTTCATGTCGTCAGGATTTTTGCTTCTAGTATTGATGGGTTTCTCTTTCCACACAGGGCAAGCCCCGGCCCATCTCTGTGGTTTTCCTGGTAAGGGGCCGCTTGGGCAGGGAGAGGGAGGGGCTTCCAGGAGAGAAAATCCACTGGGTGATAAAGCAAACTCAGGACAGAGTCCCTCTGCACTGGTATTTTGGACGGAAGACTAGATTCTGAACGCCCCAGAGAACAGGACAGATACCACCCCGACCCTGAGCTCAGGTCCAGTGCGGAATCCATCATTTATGTTGACCGGGATGTGTCTCAGCAGAGGCTATGCTGAGGAGAGAATAGCAGGGGAGCCAGCCTACTTGGGGCTGGGAATGGGTGCAAGAGTTGGGCATTCAGGCCAAGACTCGGAGGGTGGGCTTGAAGGGACTGGGTGAGCCCCAGGCAGGGCAGCAGCCATGCTCCTGGCCTGGGAGCTCAGAGAAGGCCTCAGGGTCCAGGAACTCCCCTTCCAGCACCTCCTCACTGTGTCATTCCTTGTGGACAGCTTTGATCTTCTCTTGTATCATTATTTAATTCTCACAGTGCTGGTGAGGTTTTTAATATTTATCTCTGTTCAGGCTGTGGGCTTGCGAGCACAAACTCCTCAATGTGGTGCGTACCGTGTGTCACAGTTCTGTGTTTCACTACGTTAAATTTACTCAGCTCAGACTCCACCCCCACGTTCCACAGAGTGGAGAAATTCAGTGTCAGACTCAAGGGAAACTGTGCCTTAACCCCCCGCTCCCCACGGTCCTGTGAAGGAACTGAGGATCTTACACAATCCAGGACACTCTGGTTTGGAGGCCTAATTGAGTGTTATGGGATTGAGTCTCACCCCCCTCGCTTCGTGTTGAAATCCTAACCCAATGCGATGGTGTTGGGGGTGATTAGGACATGAGAGTGGAGCCCTCGTGGTGGGATTAGTGCCCTTGTAAAAGGGACCCAGAGAGCTCTCCCACTCAGCCTCCTCCTGCCATGTGACGAGGTCAGCTGTCTACCCAGGAAGGAGCCCCCAACCAGACACTGGATCTGCTGGCACCTTGACCTGCCTTCCAGCCTCCAGAAGTGCGAGGAATAAGTGTTTGTTGTCTGAGCCTCCCAGTCTATGCCGGTTTGTTAAAACAGCTCCAACTGGCCAAGACACACAACGACTCATGAACCCACTGTCAGAGCCAAGGTGATCTTGCATAGGGGAGGGTGTCCTGCCCATCCTGGGCCAAGCTTGCACGCGGGGTCTTTGCTGAGACTGGGAGTCCCACTGCCTTGGATCCAGGCTCCCTGGCTGCACCCCAGAGCCTCTCCCTGGGGCCCCCGTGCGGAGCAGGTGTTACTCGTGATTTCCTCTAAAGCAGCACCCACTTCCCAGTCTCTCCAGCTCTCTCTCCAGGCTGGCCCCTTCCCCTTTTCTCCATGCCCTTGCCCTCTGAGTAGACCCTTCAGAACTTTCCCTGTAGGGGCCTCTCCTCCTCGGCTGACGTGAGCATGAGATGCTGATGGGGGCCAGGGCTTCCTGAGGGACTCCTTCTAGCCTCCTTCCCTCAGCCAGGGCATTATTCTCCATCCTCGTGGAGTTGGCTTTTCACCCAGTTCCCTGGGTTCTGTCCTGGGTTGCTTCCTTAGGACGGTAACTCCCACAGGCCAGGAGATAAGCTTGGGAAGGAATGGCAGCTTCCTTGGAGGGTCTCCTGCCTGCCTGCCCTGCCCTGGGGAGGAGTGACTGTCTTCAGCTGAAAAGCCCTTGGATGAGGATTCAGTAGGACCACTGAGGGCTGACTCTGCGGCTGGCCCCCAGCCCAGCACCTCGCCCCCGAGACCGGCCAGTGCGCTGCACACCTTCATAGCCCCACATGGGGTGCAGACCAGAAAAGCTCTCATCGTGCATTTGCATCAGAGAATATCTGTTGCATTGAAGCCCGTTCCTGACTTTTATTCAGGACCCGTCTCCGTGTTCTTCCAAATCCACACACTCTTGAGAGTAAAGCACTACTGGGCAGTTCGGGAGGGACTCTTGGCGGCTTTACAGGTGAGCAGTAACAGCGGGGGGGGGGGGGGGGGGTTGTCAGTGGCGGGCCCCTCTGGGCGGGGCTCCAGGGCACGCGGGACCTCTACCTGCTCTCGCCCTCACCTGATCGCTTCCCTCTCGTTGATTCAGAACCTCCACTTCTTTTTGTTTGTTTTTGCTCTCTTTCACAGACATCCATTTTCTCTAACTCACCACCTTCCTGTCATCACAGCCACCACTCACCTTCTAAGCCTTATTTCCAAGCATGCCTCACGCATCACAAGTTGATGTTTGCAGAACCGGCCACCTTCATTCACATCAGGCAGCTCTGAGGAAACCCCACCTAGACTCAGAGTCCTTAAATGGGACCTTTCTGACGACCTGGTTTCCACCCCAACCCCTCAGCCCCACTTTACCTAGAGAGAAAAAGGGCCCAGGAAGATGAAATGACAGGTCCATCCTGACCAGCAAGCTTCCTGTTCCCGCGGCCCCTGCCCACAGATGTGGATTAATCGAGGATTAATCGACAGAAGTGCTTGGAACGCCATCAGAGGTGGGGACCCAGGAGCAGTGAGATGCTCACCGCACAGGTGCTCCCAGGAGGTGCCTGGAAGGGATGGGGACAGGGGCACAGGGAGCGGACAACCGTGCAGGGGCCACCTCCGCGGACCTCGGCCTGACCCGAGGGAGCTGCGGAGTGCAAGTCACCTTGCGCGTCCTCAGCCCAGAGCAGGGGAGCCAGTCCCCCAACCCGCACACCGTCAGTCCCGGGACAGAAACGCCTGTGAAACGCACATGTGGGGCATAAACCAGTACATCCCTCTTCTCTGTTGCGCATCTGCTGCTCTCTGTGTATTTGGGGAGGGGCTCCAGTGGCCTCAGGGCAGCTCCCTGAATATCACAGACGTCCGGGGTGGCGGTGGGGGGAGCCCTTGTGGGGGCCGCGGTGGGGCAGCTGCGCTCACCCCCAGGGGCCAGCCCTGCCCCCGCCCCGCCCCCACCCCGTTCCAGGCCTTGGCTGTTTATGCCACGTAGCGCCCCGTGAGGTTGGGACCGGTAATGCAGTTCCCATTCTACAATAGAAGAGGCCGTCAGGGCGCACGGAAGTTAAAACATTTGCTCCAAATTGCTTAGCTAGTAAGTGTCAGGGGAGGGTTTCCAACCAGATCCTCCAGACTGTCAGCTCCTAGCCACCCAGCAAACGTCAGGACAGCGTGTAGAGCATGACCCCTAGGGAAAAGAAAACAAACCTGGTTATTTGTGGGTATGTGTGCGTGGGTGGGGGAGGAGCTAGCCAGTGCTAGCTTACACAAAAGACTGCGGAGTATGTGCCTGCGTGCGTGCGTGTGGGGGGGGGGGGGGGTAAAATTCCAATTAAATGAAGCTCTAGAACAGGCAAAAATAATCTGTGGTGGAAAAATATCAGGTTGGAAAGGGAGCTAGGCTCTTTCCGGAGTGATGTTTCTGTTCTATTTCTTGTATTTTTTTTTTTTTTTTTTTTTTTTTTTTTT
>NW_020838000.1:2911597-3119004 GCF_003676395.1 Aethalodelphis obliquidens | reverse complement strand
TTTTTTTTTTTTTTGCGTTACGCAGGCCTCTCACTGTTGTGGCCTCTTCCGTTGCGGAACACAGGCTCCGGACGCACAGGCTCAGCGGCCATGGCTCACGGGCCCAGCCGCTCCGCGGCACGTGGGATCTTCCCGGACCGGGGCACGAACCCGCGTCCCCTGCATCAGCAGGAGGACACTCAACCACTGCGCCACCAGGGAAGCCCAGCCCTCTTGTATTCTTGATGATGTCTGCAAATGACTCTGAAATACGCCCTCCAAAAAAAAAAAAAGAGTTGATGTGGCCCTTTGGGGGAAACCCTGAAAGCTTTGACTTCTGTCTCCTTCGAGAAGTTTGGTGCCATGCTGATTTCCTCCTGTGTCATTTAGTGACCAACCTTGTTTGATTTACCCAAGTATTTTCTGGGTCTAATTCTTTGTTGGAAGCTAGAACTGACATTTGTTAATGTGATGGTTACGTGGAATTAAATGACATAATGCAAGGCTGGCATCTTAAGTGCTCACTTAATATTGTTATTATTTCCTAACAAGTAAAAATCGTTGGATAAGATGACCCCTGAATTCTCTTCTGTTTTTTAATATTTCATGATTTCAACTCAAAAGGCACTAACATAACTCACTGAAAACTCTGCAAACAGTCTTTTATCCACAGTCACAAAATACAAAGTGCTCTTAATTCATCTGTCTGCAAACTTGGCCTGAATGGCTGGGAAGCTATTTACAGTCCTTACATATTTCACAGCAGAAATATTCATGCATTAAAAAAAATGAATTGATGGCTGAATAGAGGCATAGGTACACAGATGCACAGATATGTGATAAAGCAAGTCAAGTAAAATACTCACCTGAGAATCTAGATGGATATACAGATGCTCACTGCAAAGTTAGTATTTCTGTGTATTTGAATTTTTTCATAACAACATGCTGGGGGGAGATGTAGTTATCTCTGGAGGGTCCCGGGAGGAGATGCTGGTGGCTGAAAGGGCACCTTCTTTTACTCTATGTGCTTCTTAATCGTTTCATTCATTTTTACAAGCACGTGCTATTTTTGTGATTATTTTAATTTAAGAACATAATAAAAAGTGACGTAAGATAGGATCTCTCCCTTGTGGAGTTTCGTGGGATGGGATATCTAAGACACACACACACCTTTCAGTGTATCGTTGTCGCCAGTAGAAAGGGATTGTCCAACAACATACATGAATCGGTGACTCACGCGGATTAGAAGCCAAATGCACTTTGTCCCTGCTCAGTCACCAACGGGCATCGGGACCTGGGCCTCAGGTCCCCAGACTGTGAAATGAGATTGATTTGGGGATCCTGGGGTCTCCTCCAGCACTGCCATCAGACATGCCTGGATGTTTGTGGCAGTAATGTTTGAGAAGACGGGAAGAGGAAAAACCCTGAATACAGGAGATTGAGAGACTTACACTTTAAAATAAATAGAATTGCTAGCAAGCCAACTCCGAGGGAGGAATATGCTTCAGGATGGCTGTGGTGAGGGATTCTTCATCTTCAGCCAGCAGAGGACACCTTACATCACTCCTGATCCCATGAGTGTCCCTGTCCCAGTGCGACTCTCTGACAGGTGGGCAAACCTGCAATCTGTTCTGTAAATAAAGTTTTATTGGAACCCAGCTGTATCCCTCTACTCCAGGAGACAGTGGGGGCAGAATTGAGTATTTGTCACAGAAGCCCCATGGTCTGTAAAGCCTAAAAGATTGACACGCTGGACTTTTACAGAGAAAGCTTGCCAACTGCTGCTCTAAACATTCACTTCTCTTCTGGTGTGATCAGCGCTGAATATACGTGTTCAGTGTATTTTGCCAAACTTTCTTGCAGTTGACAGAGCCCATCTCAGGATGGAGGGATGATGGGAGGAGGGCCAGCTGAGCAGTCCGGGGCCTGGGTCCTTGGTCTCCCTGGCACATCACATACAGCCCCTTAGATCTCCCAGCAGAGCCCCAAAGTCCCCTCTAGGCAGCCCCGTAGACGGGCTGTCACTGAACCCACAGCCCCATGTGTACTTGGCCGTGGCCAAACCATGACTTCCCCCAGTGAGCGAGTTCTCAGTACTACAGACCCCACAGCTGCCGGTGGCCCAGACAGCAGGATGTCCTCAGAGAGTGGGCGTCAAAGGTGACCTATGACCCAGCTTCCAAATCACCCCTTTGACATAGAAAGAAAGGACTGTGTCCTGAGCACTGTAAGGGGAAATGACATCATTTCCGCCGGGTGGTCCTCATTCTGTTTCCATCTCTACTGTCCTATTTCCTTGATGGCTTTTTCAGAATTGACAGTTCAGTCCCCATAGCTGTAAGGAGGTATTTGTGTGAAGGTACAGCTTGTGACAGAAGAGGCGCCCGCAGGAGAGGGGCTGTCCTCAGGCCTCAATCCCTGGAGTGCTTCCAAGGTGTCGTTACAACCTTCCAGTGAAGGTAATAAACAAAGGAGGTCATCGACTGGAGAAAACGCAAACTCCGCTACAGAAACAACGCTCTTCTGTGGCTGCCTTTTGTTCTTTTTCTTTACACTAGTGACATCCAGCAACAATTTCTTATCAGAGCCAGAACTGTGAAATGAACTACATTTGACATCAGATCCACCAAGATTGATAGAGAGTACAAGGCAGTAGACACCATGGGACACAGAGAGGACGAAGACACAGTGCCTGTCCTCAAGCAGGGTATGGCCAAACACGGGGTGTGGGGCAGACACAAGAGGGGTCTGATGAGAGCCGTAAGGCGGTGCCGGCGCTGAGCGGCTCAAAGGAGGGAGGGGGTCACCATCAAGTCCGGTGATGGTCTGGGGGAGAGCAGAAAGGCCTGGGGTGATGGGCTTTCCAGGAAGGTTGGTTGGCCGGCTACTGTCACAATAAATGCTGCATCACACCCCCAGAAACTCCTCCACATGTCTGCAGGTCAGCCTGAGTTTGACTGATCCAGGCTGGCTTGGCCGGGCAGCTCTGCTCACACTGAGGCTCTGCTGGGCTTGGCTCCCCTCTGCGGGGGCTTAGAGTACCCCACATCTGTGCAGTCTGGCCAGTTCCCATGGTGACACATAGACACAAGAGGGCAAACCCAACTGCCCCAGCACATCTCAAGTCTCTGCTGTGTCACTTCCCCTAACATCTATTTTCCAAAGCAAGTCAGATGGTCAAGGCCAAAGTCAGGGATGGGGAAACAGACTCCACCTCTGGTGGGGAACTGCCAAGTCATACGGCAAAGCGAAGAGAGGGGAGGGACCGGGGCCAGGACTTCAATCTGCCATGAAAGCACCTTCCGGGCATAGGGAGACATGCACCTAATTGCACAGAAGCCGGAAAAGGTGAGTCCTGTCAGGAGGCTGGCAAGAGGCAGGGTCTGACCACAGCACTACAGGAGTGCTGAGAGAAAGAGTCCCACGAGATGCTCTGCACATAAAACAAGGCGTTTATAGGGTTTTTTTAATGTGGGGAAATCTGTGCGTTTGAGTCTTTCTTTGGAGTTTTCCGCTGTGTATCGGCATAGTCAAGACTCTGACGAGTCCTTCAGGAAGTAAACCAATTCCACTTGGTTTAAGCTCAGGGGACCTCAGATGCTGTTCTCTCAAGAACAGCGGAAACAGCACAGGACTCCTTCTGAGAAATGCTGCATCCGCCGGTCATATGCACATATGTAGCAAGGACTGGAAAGTTCACGTGGACCGTATCACGTTCTTGTGTAACAAGATGAAGAGGTTGTACTTAACTTCTTAGGCGGTGGGACGCCTTGAGAGCTTTAAGGACTCATTGGAAGTACATCCTACCTACGCCAACCCTTGTCTCACAACATTTTTTATAAACACAAACTTTTATTATTAATAAGGCTTCCTTAGGACTAAAATCAGTAAATAGATCATGGCCTAAAGCTGTGTTTCCAAACTTTGGTCATCGTGGTCTTGATTCTATGCACCACCTGTACTATTGTTCATTTTCTAAACCTAACTTAGTTTTAACTTAAATATGCTTTAAAGGGGAATTTTGGTTTAAAACCACTACCTGTCTGTAGACGGCTTGAGTGTAGGCTGGACTTGGTAGTGGCTCACTTCTAGGGATCAGAAGGAAGCAGAAGTGATGGTCTGAGACTTCAGAAACCAGATCATAAAAGGCAGTGGGACTTCCTGTCCCTCACTCTCTTGAATCACTTGCTCTGGGGGAAGCCAGCTGCCACGCTGTGAGAAGCCCCACAGAGGGACCCGGTGAGAACTGAGGCCTCCTGCCAATAGTCAGTGAGGAACTGAGGCCCCCAGCCAACAGCCATGTGAGAGAGCCGTCTTAGAAGATGCTCTTCCAACCCCAGTCAAGCCTTCCAAGGACTGCAGCTCTTGCTGACATCCTAACTGAAACTCCAAGCCAGAACCTTCCAGCTCAGTCACTCCCAGATGTCCGACCCTCAGAAACTGAGGGAGATGAGAAATGTTTACTATTTTAAGCTGCTAAGTTTGGGGGTTATTGTTATGCAGCAATAGATAACTAACACACAACTCTAAATGGAAAACCAGGACCACTTGCTATAAATAGAAAGTATCCTCAAAATAAACAAAATAAAGCCAAAACAATGTCATTGAATTTCATTAGATACTCTTGACTACCCAAGTCTCTGAACATGAACCAACCTTCTCTTTCTTAAACACAGAGATTAGCATGTGTTAAAAACACCCTAGCTTCATATAACGAAAGACTATTCAGCAATAAAAAGAAACAGACTACTGATAAATGCAACAACATGTGTGAATCTCAAAAACTAAGTGAAAGAAACCAGACACAAAGGACCACATATTGTATGATTCTATTTATAGGAAATGTCCAGCAAAGGCAAATATGTAGAGACGAAAAAGCAGATCAGTGGTTGCTTGGGAATGGGGTAGGAAGAAGGATTGACTGCCAGTGTGTACAGAGGAAATTGAGGGCACTTTGGGGATGATGGGAGTGGTTTTTTTTTTCCTTGGTCGTGCTGCATGGCATGCGGGATCTTAGTTCCCCGACCAGGGATCAAACCTGTGCCCCCTGCAGTGGAAGCTCGGAGTCTTAACCACTGGACTGCCAGGCAAGGCCTGGTGGGACTGTTTTAAAACTGCATTGTCGGGACTTCCCTGGTCCCCAGGAAAGTGGATGAATATTATGGTATGTAAATTATGCTTCAATAAAGAAAGATGTTAAAAAGTTAAAAAATAAAAGATGGAAAGATGACATTTATTTTCACTCTATGAGTCTCTATATGCCTAAAGGCAGCACCTCACATAGCACCAGGGATGACTTACCATGCTTTGGGCAGCCCCGGTTCGCTGCTGGTGTGCGTGGTGCCTGAGCCCACCCTCAAGGCCAGAGGGGTTTGGGGTGATGTAAACCTTCCAAGGCCAGGCATCCACTGCCACTGTGTTTCTAGCACCAGGAGACCCCCTATTTCCAGCTCTGCCAACGACTCCACGGGCAAACGGCCCTTCTTCTGTTCCTCCGAAAGCCCTTTTGTAGTCAGAGCAAATGATATGTCAAAAATCTGTGGTCTACTTTGAAAAATAAATAGATCCCTCCCTAGCAAAAAAAAACAACTAAAAAACAGAAACAAATTCGCTTTGGTGTTTGTGGCAGAATTCATTAATGGCCTCACTTCGTGCCCCCTCCCTGTACATGACCTTGGCCACGGGACTCTGCAGTTCTTTTCACCTGTGGTGAGTCAATTTCCCTGTCCCTTGACTTTAGGTTGGGTCATATGACTAGCGTGGGCCAATGATGTGTTAGCCTGTCGTGGCAAAGGCTTGAGAAGCACTTGTGAGATAGGTTTGCCCTCTTGTTCTTGGAGGAAAAGCCAACAAGACCTGTTGAGAGACTGGATGTGCGGGTGGAAATGAACAGTGAGTCCAGGTTTCAGGACTGAGCAGCTAGATGGATGGTGACGTCATTGACTCAGATGGGAAGGACGTGGGGTGGGTGAGATTTGAATGTGGGAGGATTAGGGGAGAATCAAGATCATGGCTGGGACGAGTTAACTGCCTATCAAGAATGTGAGGGACGTGGGGCTTCCCTGGTGGCACAGTGGTTAAGAATCTGCCTGCCAATGCAGGGGACATGGGTTCGATCCCTGGTCTGGAAAGATCCCACATACCGCGGAGCAACTAGGCCCGTGTGCCACAACTACTGTGCCTGCACTCTAGAGTCTGCGAGCCACAACTACTGAGCCTGCACTCTAGAGTCCGTGAGCCACAACTACTGGAGCCCATGTGCCACAATTTCTGAGCCCGCATGCCACAACTACTGAAGCCTGTGCACCTAAGAGTGCGTGCTCCGCAACAAGAGAAGCCACCGCAATGAGAAGCCCGCGCACCGCAACGAAGAGTAGCCCCCGCTCGCCACAACTAGAGAAAACCTGCATGCAGCAACGAAGACCCAATGCAGCCAAAAATAAATTAAATAAAAATAAATTTTAAAAAAGAACTTGAGGGACCTGAGATTTTACCATCCTTGCCTGCCAGTTTTTTGCATGCTGACAGAAGACACAAAGACACTGCACTGCACTGTGTTCTGGTGCAGGCTTTCATGCATATTTTTATATATAAACCTTTCTAAAAGGCCAAATTTGGTGCCAGGTTTTATATGCAGGTCACTATAATGTGTATTACATCCCCTGGTTCAATGACGGTTTTCTTTAGACTTGTTAATTAAAAAGAAAAAAAATGTTAATTAAAAAAAGGCAAATGTTTTTGAAAAAGTGACCCAGAGTCTGGGTCAGAGACAAAGGACAGTTTATCACTTACAGCAATAGCAGTAGCCAGAGTATGGGCACTTATCCTCAGGACAATTTTACATCTTAGAGGCAGCAGGTTCGCTGGCTTCTCTCCAAGTTCACTGCTATCGCCCCCTGGAGGCTTCCTGTTTCTTGGTGCCTACACCCCACTTTCCACAACACAGCCAGTTGGATCATGTCACACCCAGTTTTCCCCTCTCCCTACACCTCCCCACCACCCCCCGCCCCCCACCCCCCACCTACTCTCATTCCTAGAGCACACCAAGGGCAGGTTCTTCTTCTCTTTCCCTGGCTTTTCTTTCTTCTTTCAGATGAAATGTCCCTTTCTGGGCAATGCCACTCCCAACCAGTGTAGTTAATGTAGATGGCTCACCCAACACATGCTCTAATTGTTTATTCCTGGGCTTGTTGACTCCCATACCCCGACTGGAAAGTAAATTCCCTGAGGGTAGAGGCCTTGTCAGTGTGGTTCATCTAACTCTTAGACAAGCACCTGGCAGTTTCTCAATAAATATTTGTGGGATCCAACGTCGTGTTTTCCAAAGAGCAGCTTGTGTTCTAAAGACCCCTACTAGCTGGCATTTTGGTAGGGTAAATTCTACCAATTACAAATTCCTTGAAGAAGATACATTTTTATAATTTCCTGTGATCTTAGTATTTTTGAAGACGTTCCAGAAAGCCTCATATTCGTTCAGATGGCTTTTCAATGACTTTCTGGGCCTTTTATACTAAATGATAAATGTTCTAAGGAAGCTTTAAAAGCTGCAAAATTAAATGCAGGGATCTTCTCAAGGAAGTACACGGTTGCTTTTCGATTTCTTTGGCCCGTGGAGCCAATAACTATACGGTAAAGGCTTTATTACGGTCATTAGCGTTGGGAAATCTTCTGGGGTGTGAGTGCTCGTAAAAACATTGCATTGTTTTTGACAGTACTGAATAGCCCCCCAAATTACACACTATCTGGCAGAATGCTTACACACTGCTGCCACTTAATAATGAATAAATAAAGACATGAGGCATTGGATTAGGGCTAACAATACTCCTTTTTTAAAAAATGATTATTTTTTAAAATTTATTTTTAGCTGCATTGGGTCTTTGTTGCTGCACACGGGCTTTCTCTAGTTGTGGAGAGCGGGGGCTACTCTTCCTTGCGGTGCGTGTGCTTCTCACTGCAGTGGCTTCTCTTGTTGGCGGAGCACGGGCTCTAGGCGCACGGGCTTCAGTAGTTGTGGTGCATGGGCTTAGTTGCTCTGCAGCATGGGGGATCTTCCCGGACCAGGGCTCGAACCCGTGTCCCCTGAATTGTCAGGCAGATTCTTAACCACTGCACCACCAGGGAAGTCCAAGGACCAACAATACTCTTTTGAAGAGAGGTTCTTTCAGTGTGTAAAGTGCTCCCAGAACTCCTACATGCGTTAAACTTTTTCTTTGATGCTGCATATTACAGTTAAGATGTCCTAGAAAAGCTACCCTAATTGACTTCACTGGGTGTGAGGATATGCGTTTGTGGGAGTTCCTAAGGAACCTTCTGTTTTCCTGATAAAAGCATTGCGTGCAAGAGTCCAGCCCTTCTTTCTTCACTCCTTCTTCTAGCCTTGGTTGTGGATGAGATGGCAGGAGCTCTGGCCACCTTTTTGCAACCGTGGGGGAAAGCCCAGAGAAATCTGAGACTTACCAACTGTGTTAGTCTAGGTCCATCAAGAAACAGATGCCTGAATGGGATTAAATGTGCAAGGATTTTATGAGGGGAAATGCCTGCGTGAGGGAAAGTAGGAAGGGATCTGAGGGAGACAGGGAGAACCATCAGATTATGATCAAGTCTGACCCCAAGTGAGGAACAGGAGGTTCTACAGTCTAAAGAAAGTCCAGCAAAGCCATCGGGGAGTCATCAAACCCAAGCTGGCTGTCAGAGGAGTCCCAGGTCTCCCAGGAGCTGGTCTGTGTTGGTACCTGTGTTGCACCATCATTGGCTGGGAGCTGCCCATGGAAGGTATGGCTTAGGCACAAACATTGCAATGGATTTTAAAGTGCAAGAGCTGGAGCCCTTGGTCGGTTATGTCCCCTGTAGCTGGAGGTCCAGGAGGCATACTCCCGTGGCCACAACACCAATCTTTGCATTACTGAACCACAGCCCAGAACTAACTTCCTCTGGAATACTGTCTATCAGAGAAAAATAAACTCCTACACATCTGTGGATGCCAAGTGCCATCTTCTATAACTTGGTGCTGAATGAGTTCCTAACAGACATGCCCTTCACCCCTGGTAAAGCCCAGCCTCCACTACTTCAGGGCTCCCCTCTTTCTTCCTTCCCTTCCCCCTCTCTTCTCTCTCCTTTCTTCCCTTCATTGTCTCCTGCAGAGCAGCTTAATTCTGTCTCTTTCATGCTTGAACTCCTGCCAGCACCCGGCCCTCAAGGTCCCACCCTCAACCCCAAGCTGAAATGCCTTGTCAAGTTGTTTTTCCAAAACAAACACTGTTCTCCCCCAAAAGGAATTCTGGAGCCAGGTGGTAAGATAGAGATTTCAGCTCATTGCACACACAGGTGCGCACGCGCGCACACGCGCACACACACACGCGCGCACACACAACTCTTCTCTAGGACAGGTTACTCATCTTCCTCCCTAAGATGTAACCTACCCGAGAACTGAGACTGTATATTTGTATGTATAATTTAATTTTATTATAAAGCATTGAAAGATATAGAAAATTATCAAGAATAATATATAACACTTGCAAAAAAGAGCACACGGATTTAACAAGTGGTAACACTTTACTATAGTTGCTTGAGTCTTATTTTAAGAAACAAATTACTACAGATGATAATAATGACAATAATTCTAACACTTATAGTGTTGAATATGTGCCAGCCTCTGTTCTAAGTACTTTATATGTATCAACCCCTTGAAATCTCATAAAGTCTGTGAAGTAGATATTAATATTGTCCCTGGTTACAGACAAAGAACCTGGGCACAGAGATGGTAAGTAACTAGCTCATAAGGATCAGAACCAAGATTTAAGCCCAGGCAGACTAGACTAGATGCAGCTTTGGAGACATATTTGATGTATTCTTATGTTTAGAATATAATAATTACCCAACAGATATTTGTTGAAAGAATGAATAAAAACTCATTAAAAAAAACTCAAAAAAAAAGGTATGAGAATGGACTTTATCAGTGTGTCCACCATTATAGCAGAACAGGAGCAAAACCTACTGTACATTTCAACTATTGTACACCTAGTACCGTGTTTTTTTCTTTACCTGTTCAAGTGCTATCAGCCCTTAAGTCACTTGAATATGCAGGCAGTTTAAATCCTAGCCAATCTCATTTTCTGTCATTCCAGAGTGTTTTGTTTGTTTGTTTGTTTTGCGGTACGCGGGCCTCTCACTGCTGTGCCCTCTCCCGTTGTGGAGCACAGGCTCCGGACGCGCAGGCTCAGCGGCCATGGCTCACGGGCCCAGCCGCTCCGCGGCATGTGGGATCCTCCCGGACCGGGGCACGAACCCGCGTCCCCTGCATCGACAGGCGGACTCTCAACCACTGCGCCACCAGCGAAGCCCCAGAGTGTTTTTCTCTCCAATGATGTGGGTCAACTCCTCCCTCTGCTTCACTTTGTCTCATGAACCCACAATCCACAGGTCGTAAGGGCTGCAGGCCAGCCACGCCAGTTTCATCAGTAAACTCCTGTAACTCAGAGCAGATTTGACAAAGATCAGGGGGTGCTGAGCTATTTCTTCATCCATGTACAAAGAACGACTGCCTGGCTGGTTTACATTCCAGGGATGAAGCAGATGGAATCCATGCCTCGAAGAAATAAAGGCAACAGCCTATTTGACAGTTCAAAACGCTTATTCTCCTTGTCCTGATAGAAAATATCTACTTCCCAGAAGGGAGCAAGAAAGCATCATAAAGTGGAAAAGCCTCTTGAAGAAGAGGTTGTGACACTTTTGCTTGAAAAGAGAATGGCAGGTCAGTTTTCACGGTCACATCACACACCTGGTGTTCTTCTGAGTGTGGCAATAAATACAGTGAACCCTTCATGTTTTCTTCAGTTGTAACCAGAGAAAGTGCTAAGTGTGCTGAGTTGAAGATCATCTCCTGCTAAGATTTTCAATCCCCTGAGTGTATGAAACACCCAGGCTCAGGGCAATTCCTGCCTTATCTGGAACTGTTCCTAGATTGAAAGGGAGAGAGGCAGTATCTAGAGAGCATCGCTGCTTCTTCTTATTATTAAAGAAAATCAGCCTTTTCCCTGTCCTATGACCACTCAATTTCCACTGTCACTGCTTAAATAGCTTTGTGACTTTGGCCATATTTTTTCTAAGGAATGAGTAATTTAAGTGATTTAATAAAGAAAATTAAAATGTGTTTTCTTTTTGTTAGCATCCTCAACTGCCATCTGCTTAAAAATGTGGATCTAATCAGCCACTGGAAAGTATGAGAAACAGATCATGTTTACAAAGGAGTTTCTCTCTTTTAAAAAAGGTGTGTGAATAAAATTTTGAAATCCCCATGAGGAAAAAAAATCTGCCAGTATTTTTAGTTGAAAGGGATTTCATTTCATAGCAAGAGCTGATCATGTAAAATGATTCCTCCAAATATAAACCCACGGCTTCCTGGTAACTGTGTTATTTTTACGACAAATAAGGTATTTTCTTCTAATTTATTGTTTTCCAGAAGCTGTTTGCAATCTGTCTGGTAGCACTCAGTGAGACTAAAATTCGGGCCACCTATGCCCATTGGTTTTCAGTTTTATGTATCTGGAAAATCACTCTAGTCATCTTTCCCCATTAAGGATGATTCTGGAGAAATAAGTACTGTTTTTAACATTAGTATGAATATTTTTTTAGTAAGGCACATTAATATTAAGATTTTTTAACTAGGAAGATTGACAATCAGTACCTTTTCTTCATAAAAGAAAACATACATTTTTTTGTTGTTGTTTTTTTTTTTTTTGGTCTTCAGCTGCGTCACATGGCATATGGGATCTTAATTCCCTAACCAGGAATTAAACCCGTGTCCCCTGCAGTGGAAGCTCGGAGTTTTCACTGGACCACCAGGGAAGTTCCTACATTGATTTTTAAATACTTTTATTGAGATATAATTATTGTGTAATTATATTATCGTGTAATTCACTCGTTTAATGTATACAATTCAGTTTTTTTAGTATATTCACAGGGCTGTGTAACCATCACCACAATCTACATTTAGAACATTTTTGTCCCTCAAAAAAGAAACAAAACACAAAAAACCCGGTTCCCTAAGCAGTTATTCACATTCTTAACCCCCAGTCCTAAGTACCATTAATCTTTCTTTCTCCACTGACTTGTCTTCTCTGGACATTTCATATAAAAGGGCCCATATAACATGTAGTCTTTTCTGACTAGCTTCTTTTACTTAGCATAATGTTTTCAAGGTTCATCTAAGTTGTAGTGTGTATCCGTGTTATATTCCTTTTTATTGCCAAATTATAGTCAATTGTTCAGCTGTACCACATTTTTTTTATCCATCTATCAGTTGATAGATGTTTGGGCTGTTTCCACTTTTCAGTTATTATTAATAACGCTGCTATGAGTAGTCACGTACGAGTTGATGTGTGAATGTACGTTTTCAATTCTCTTGGGTATCTACCTAGGAGTGGAATTGCTGGGTCTTATGGTAATTCTATATTTAACTTTTTGAGCAACTGCCCAACTGTTTTCCACAGTGGCTGCACCATTTTACACTTCCACTAGCAATATATGAAGGTTGCAGTTCTTCTATGTACTCACTAACACTTACTGCCTGCATTTTTACTATAGCCGTCCTAGTATGTATAAAATGGTATCTCATTGTGGTTTTCATTTGCATTTCCCTAATGATTAATGATATTGATCACATTTTTATGGTCTTTTTGGCCACTCATCTGTCTTTGAAAAAATGTATACTCAAACACTTCGCTCAAATATATTTAAATTAGGTTATCTGTCTTTTAATTACTGAGTTGCCAGAGTTTTTTATATATTCTAGAAGTGAGTCCCATACCAGATACATGATTTGCAAATATTTCCTCCCATTCTGTACGGTTGTCTTTTCACTCTCATGATAATGCCATTTCATGCACAAAAGTTTTTAATTTTGGTGTAGTTGAATCTATCTACTTTTTCTTTTGTTGCTTGTGCTTTTGATGTCATATCTAAGAAACCATCACCTAACCCAATGTCACAAAAATTACCTCTACATTTTCCTACAGGAGTTTTATAGTTTCAGCTCTCCAATCCATTTTGAGTTAATTTTTGTGTATGGTGTGCTGTCGGGGTCCAAATTTTCTTTCACATAAGATATCCAGGTATCTCAGCACCATTTGCTGAAAAGATTCTTCTTTCCTTTTTAAATTATACTGGCATCCTTGTTAAGACCAAATGATGATAATCGTAAGGGTTTATTTATGGATTCTCATGCTATTCCATTGATCTATGTGACTACTTATGTTAGTACCACACTGTATTTATTACTGTAGCTTTGAAGCACGTTTTTTTTTTTTTTGAAGCATGTTTTTAAATTTAGAAATGTGAGTCCTTCAATTTTGATCTTCTTTTCCAAGATTATTTTGCTATCCTGGGTCCCTTGCATTTCCATATGAATTTTAGAATCAGCTTATCAGCTTCTGCAAACAACAGCTGGGATTTTGATAGGAACTGCACTGCATCTGTAAATCAATTTGGGGAATCTTGCCATCTTAATGATAATAATCTTCCAATCCATGATTTATATCATCCTTATCTATTAATTTACATCTTCTTCACTTTCTTTCAACAGTGTTTTGTAGTTTTCAGTGTACAATTTGTGTGTTTCTGCTGTTAAATTTATGCCTAAATATTTTATTCCTTTTGATGCTATTGTAAACAAAATTGTTTTCTTAATTTCAGTTTGGGGATGTTCATTTTTAGAGTATAGAAATAACATTGACATTTGAATATTTATCTTGTACTCTGTAACTTTGCTGAACTTGTTTATCAGTTCTAATAATTTTTTTAGTGATTTTCTTATGATTTTCTATGTACAAGATTGTCGTCTGCAAATAGAGATAGTTTTAATTCTTCCTTTCTAATACGGATGTTCTGTTAAATTAATAGTGTGTATTACCTTAATATATGTAAACCAATCTTGTATTGCTGGTATACATCCCACTTGCTCACGGCATATAATCCTCTTTATGTGTTGATGTATTATACTTCCTAGTATTTTGTTGAGAATATTTGTGTCTATATTCGTAAGGGATATTGCTCTTTAATTTTCTTTCCTTGTGTATCTTTGTCTGGTTTTGGTATCAGAGTAATACTAGTTTCAGAGTTGGTAAGTGTTCCTACCTCTTCTATTTTTTGGAAGAGCTTGTGAAGAATTAGTGTTATTTGTTCTTTGAATGCTTGGTAGAATCTATCAGTGAAGCCAACTGGACTTGGATTTTTCTTTTCGGGAAGTTTTCAAACTACCAATTTGATCTCTTTGCCTGATATAGATCTATTCAGATTGTCTGCTTCTTTAATCAGTTTTGGTACTTTGTGTCTTCCTAGGAATTTGTCCATTTCATCTAAGTTATCTAATTTTGGCATACAATTTTCAAGGTGTTCTCATAATTTTTTTATAATCAATAATAATGTTCCCTCTTCCATTCCTAATTCTAATAATTTGAGTCTTTTTTTTCCCTGTTGGTCAACTTAGCTAAGAGTTTGTCAATTTTGTTAATCTTTTCAAATAACCAGCTTTTGGTTTCATTTCTTTTCTCTATTGTTTTTCTCTTCTCTACATTATTAATTTTCACCCTCATCTTATTTTCTTCCTTCTGCTTGCTTTAGATTTAGTTTGCTCTTCTTTTCCCAGTGTCTTAATGTAGAGGCTTAGTTTATTGATTTGAGATCTTTCTTCTTTCCTAATATAAGGATTTACTGCTATAAAATTCCCTCTAAGCATTGCTTTAGCTGCACCTCGTAAGTTTTAGTATGCTGCATCTTCCTTTTCATTCCTCTCAAAGTATTTTCTGATTTTCCTTTTGATTTCTCTGCCTGGTCAAATTTACTGTTGAACCCTTCTGTGAAATTTGCATTTCAGTTTGTACTTTTTAGCCCAGGGTTTCTATTTGGTTCTTTTTTTTTTTTTTTTTTTTGGTACGCGGGCCTCTCACTGTTATGGCCTCTCCCGTTGCGGAGCACAGGCTCTGGATGCGCAGGCTCAGCGGCCATGGCTCACGGGCCCAGCCGCTCCGTGGCATGTGGGATCCTCCCGGACCGGGGCACGAACCCGTGTCCCCTGCATCGGCAGGCGGACTCTCAACCACTGCACCACCAGGAAAGCCCTATTTGGTTCTTTTTATTTAAGAGTTTTTATCTCTTTATTGATACAGTAGTCCCACCTTATTCATGGAGAATATGTTCCGAGACCCCCAGCAGACGCCTGAAACTGAGGAGAGAACCGAACCCTGTATATACCACGTCTTCTCCCATATTAAGGGGAGGGCAACATATATGGCTTAGATACACGGCGCCAAGGGATAAGTCACATCCTGGGGGGAAAGGAGCAGGACGGTGTGAGATTTCATCAAGCTACACAACATGGCACACCATTTAAAACTTATGAGTTGTTTATTTCTGGAATTTTCCATGTACTATTTTTGAACCCCAGTTGACTGTAGGTAACAAACCGCAAAAAGCGAAACCACAGAAGGGGAGGGGATACTGTATTTTCTTTGATGAGACATTGTCATCATACCTTACTTCAGTGCTCTAAGCACGGTTTTCTTTACTTCTTTGAACATCATATTCATAATAGCTCTTTTGACGTCTTTGTCGGCTAGGTCCACTCTCTGGACCCCTGCAGAGGCAATCTCTATCGTATGCTTTCTTTCTCTTGTGTGTGGGTCACACGTTCTGATTCTTTGCACGCCTTGTGATTTATTGTTGTGGAAAACGGAACATTTCAGATCATATTTTGGGGTGACTCTGGATATTGACACGCAGACCCCCAACCCACCCCTGTAGCTGCTGTTGCTGTTGTTTGCTGGGTGGTTTAGTGACTGGACTGAAATAATCCTGCGAAGTCCAGCTCCCCACAGTGTCAACCTCTCAGGTCCTCGCTCAGTCTTCCACCACCTTGCTCCTGCCTTTTGGCCTGGTCCCCAAGGAATCACCTCTGCTGTTCTTAAGCCAGTTAGTGGTCAACGCTGTGCTTGAGCCCCCAGAGCTGGTCAGGTTTTGACACTGTACGGTGATTCGTGGGTGGCTGGGAGTTGCTGTCAGTTTGGAGGTACCTTAGAGTCGTCTGACTGCTCCTCTCTGACTGCCCCCCGGGGGCGGCAGGGGGCAGCCTTGGACATCACACAGTCTTCCAGCCTGCCAGGGGTCAACTGAGATGTCTTTCTAAGCCTGGTTCCCTAGAAGTTGACCTTGCGTCAGATTGTTCTCGGAGGGACAGCAGTCTTGAAGCACAATCTTATTTCCCTGCTCAGGGATTGAACCTAGCCGCCAGTCGACCAGGGGCTAGAGGCTAGAAGCAAAGTCCCCTGGCTCTTGCCCTGTTTGAAAGCAAGAATGTTTCAAGGAGGCAAAAACTGCAAAAACAGGTACAGAGTTTATTATAATAGACATAGCACAACGTATGGGAGAGACAGAGAAACAGTTTATTTATTTAAGTCTGAAGTGAGGCAGAAATACACACGGGGAAAGGAGTGGGGACATCTTGAATGAGGAGTGCAGTAAAGAAGTGATTTAAATCACTAATATAGGACAGTCCTTCTGGGTCTTTGTTTACCTTTGGCCAGTTACCTTGTTTCTTTCTTCACACCTGACCTGCCCTAGGACCCTCCCCGACATGTGTGAGCAACGTTTTGTTCAGATGGATTCCACTGCAGAGGTCTGTGGAGGTCTTGGCATCACCTGTTATGGGGTGGCGTCCCCTCCTTTTTGACCCTCAAGGGGTCTTTCTGCTCCTGTGCAGTTGGGGAAGTTTCTTTGACCTCAGGAGTGGTCCTCTTATCTCTCTATTCCAGCAGAGCTCCGCTTCTGCCACTAGCTTTGTCCTTGGAGTGTCTGGGTGAGAACAAAGCTTCAGTGTTTCTCCACTTGACAAACCCCAGCTGTCCAGACCAGGGGCCCAGCTATCTCCCACCTCAGGATGACTTCGTTTTCAGTCAGGGTTTGGTCACAGGTTGTGTTTAAGCCCCTCGAGTCAGTGAGGTCTCCATGTGTCGCTGGGTCTGTTTGAGACTCGGGGGACACTCAGCTCCACATCCGGCTCTGATTGCCCCCAGGGCCCCCTGGGCCTAGAGCATGTGCACAGCGTTGGTTGTGATCCCAGGAAGGCTCTCCTGCACGGCTTCTTCCTGCTCCTGTTACACTTCTGGCTGCTCTGCTGCTTTCCTTGTATCAAAGTTACCAGCCTCTTAGTTTCCTCCGAGACCTCCATTGCTGTTGGCAGCGTCCCTAGGCGTGGAGTCCTCCATTCTGCTCCAGGTGAGGTCAGTCCTCTCAGTACAGCTCTGAGCTCTGTCCTTAGGCCTGCCTTCCCCAGTCCCTCCACCCGCCTCCACCCCCAAGCTCAACCCCTGCACCACTGAACAACGCTGGGGTCAGGGGCCCACTTTTCCCAGAGTGATAAACGCCCCATCTTGACAACTGTATGCGGGACCTCGGCAGCCCTGGTCTTCTTGGCCTATTCCTTGCAGCATGGAACCCCCACCTTTTTCGTCCATGAGCTGGGCTGCGGGGGGGTGGCAGGGACCCCAGTATTCTCATCTGGAGGAGAGCTTCTACCCCAGGAGCAAGTGGGGCAGGTGGGGAAGGGGAGACTTGGTGCTCTTGGCTGTACTTCCAGAGAAGAGCTTCTGCAACATGGGAGTGGGGGGCCTGAGCCTGCCCCTCCAAGTGAGACCACAGCCTCAGGCTGGGAGCTGGGGACCGCCCAGAGCAGAGGGTCCCGTGGAGCATGTCCCTACTACAGAGCTGCGGGTGCAGGTAAGGAAGCTGGGGGCGCTTCAAAGGCCACAGACGCTCACTGTGCTTTCTAAGGTTTAATAGATTTTCTTTTTTTTTTTTAATAAATGTATTTATTTTATTTATTTATTTTTGGCTGCGTTGGGTCTTCATTGCTGCACGAGGGCTTTCTCTAGTTGCGGCGAGCGGGGGCTACTCTTCGTTGCAGTGCACGGGCTTCTCATTGCAGTGGCTTCTCTTGTTGCGGAGCACCGGCTCTAGGTGCCTGGGCTTCAGTAGTTGTGGCACGTGGGCTCAGTAGTTGTGATGCACAGGCTTGGTTGCTCCGCGGCATGTGGGATCTTCCCGGACCAGGGCTCAAACCCATGTCCCCTGCACTGGCAGGCGGATTCTTAACCACTGTGCCACCAGGGTAGCCCTTCATAGATTTTCTTGAATGACTTTTTCTTCATTTGCTGTATGCCCTTTGAGCAATTTCTAGAGACTTGATTGCTTTTTTGTAGTTTTCACTAGTTCAGTTGTTTTGCTGGAGAGAGGGTCTGTTGAGTGCCTAACTTCACCATCCTGGGAGTCCCGCCCTACACTGATTCTTTCTTTACTTCTGTATTTCATTGGATTGATGAGCCCTTGACCACTCCATTTGGGAGGGTTGAGAGCTGAGAAAAGATGGGAAATAATGACCTGTGGACAGTACCTGAAAACAGCAGCGCTCATTGCAAATACTGGTTGCTTCTTAAGATTTCAAATGATGTCATATATTTTTTCTTCCTCCCCCTCAAAGTTATCAAACAGAATGTTGGTAGCTCACTTTCATTTTATACCATGAATGTGTGACATACAGCATTTTCAAATTGGAAGGAGACATCAAACAAATGAGGGTAGAAGTCCCAGGAGAACAGACCTTGTTATTCTAGTTTTCCAATTTTTGTATGAAATAGGAAACAGTAGTCAAACAACAAATGATGTCTTTAAAATGGTATTTTAAAATTGAGTACTGTTTCTGGATAGCACAAATTATTCATAACTCAGCAGGGTCATAGCAAGCTTCATATTCTCAAAGGAATGTATTTTCTTTCCCAATACAAAGGCCCCAACAGACAAAGAGCTGAATTAAGACATTTCCTCGTATCAGCAACAATTTTGAAGTTTTAGTTTGAGGAAGAATACAATTGGAAATCTAAAGGCACTCAAATGTAACATTTTAAAATAGATAATTTTCTATTTAAACAGTTATCATGTTAAAAAAAACTAGTCATACGTAGTTTTCTCTGGGGAAAATAAAACCACCATATTTAATAGCCTATGCCATACTTGTTCCACTGGGATAGGAGTGCTTGAGTCTGCTAGGTTGTGAATTAATTTTTACAAATATCAATATACCTCTAATGGTGGACTCTAATATACTTCCAGAGCTTCCGATCTTTGTTTTATACCTATAGAGGAGTGTGGTATGTAGCTGTGACGACAATTTATTGAAGACAATTTTAATAATTTCGTCCATTTCCACGGCCATATGCATCTCAGCCACCGGTGATCGGAAGGCTCTTCCTTAATGCCTAGTGGCATTCCATAAAGCTTTCAGAAGCAATGGCCTTGTAGAAAACCATAGAATGCTAAGATTGCAACCCCTGGGGAAACTGAGATGCAGGAAAATTAAGAGATTTTCCCCAAGGCCCAGGGTCAATAACTGGTAGAGATAAAACTAAAACCCAAGTCTCCCAGTTTCCTGTGGAGGCCTCTCCCCTGCATTACATCAGACACATTATGTCCTGAAATTATAAAAAAGATGCAAGAGAGGAAGCAGGACATCCCATAATAGTAACATCAGGGGTTTTCTTGTTTTTATTTATTTATCTATTTATTTATTTATTTTTGGCTGTGTTGGGTCTTCGTTGCTGCACAAGGGCTTTCTTTAGTTGCAGAGAGTGGGGGCTACTCTTCGTTGCAGTGCGCGGATTTCTCATCGCGGTGGCTTCTCTTGTTGCGGAGCACGGGCTCTAGGCGCACGGGCTCAGTTGTTGTGGCACGTGGGCTCAGTAGTTGTGGCACGTGGGCTCAGTAGTTGTGGCACGTGGGCTCAGTAGTTGTGGTGCATGGGCTCAGTCGTTGTGGCTCGTGGGCTCTAGAGCGCAGGCTCAGTAGTTGTGGTGCACGGGCTTAGTTGCTCCGCCACTTGTGGGATCTTCCCGGGCCAGGGATCAAACCTGTGTCCCCTGCATTGGCAGGCAGGTTCTTAACCTCTGCACCACCAGGGAAGTCCCTAACATCAGTTTTTGACTTTTCAGTTGATAGGGTTCTCACATTCCTTTTCTAAATTTTATCTTAGCACAATGCTTTGAAGTACTGGTCGTTGTTGCAGTAAGAGTGTTAGTAGTCTCATTGTGAAGATGAGGAAACTGAGGCTTCATTTACTGATCTGCCCAGCATCACACAGCTTGGGGGGTAGGAGACCCAGAGTGTGAACTCAGGTCTCTCCACCCACATGAGTGTTTCACACACAGAGTGAGAGTCAGTGGGACTTAATGCACAGTGAGGACCAAGGTGTTGGAGGAGCTACAAGGATGCACAAGACAAGGCCTGGCTCTCAGGGCATTGCACACCCACCCGGCCCCTCACACTCCTTCCCATCACACTGTGTCGACACCAAGAAGGCCTGACTCGATATTGCCACCAAGACCCTCCCAGGTTCGCTCAAGTCTACCAACATCTTGCCTTGGAGTAAATTATTCAATCTCTCTGTGCCTTGGTTTTCACTTTAAAAAACAAAACACTCCCAACATATGATCAAGCAATCCCACTCCTGGACATACATCCGGAGAAAACCATAATTCGAAAAGATTCATGCACCCCTCTGTTCACAGCAACACTATTCACAATAGCCAAGACATGGAAACAACCTAAATGCCCACCAACAGATAAATGGATGAAGAAGATGTGGTATATATACAATGGAATATTAGCCATTAAAAAAGAATGAAATAATGCAATTTATAGCAACATGGATGGACTTGGAGATTATCATACTAAGTGAAGTAAGTCAGAAAGAGAAAGACAAATATCATATAATATCACTTATATGCAGAATCTTAAAAAACTGATACAAATGAATTTATTTACAAAACAGAAACAGACTCACAGGCTTTGAAAACAAAGTTATGGTTACCCAAGGGGAAAGGTGGGGGGGAGGGATAACTTAGGAGTTTGGGATTAACACATACACACTACTATATATAAAATAGATAACCAACAAGGACCTACTGTGTAACACAGGGAACTCTGCTCAATATTCTATAATGACCTAAATGGGAAAAGAATCTGAAAAACATTAGATACATGTATATGTATAACTGAATCACTTTGCTGTATACCTGAAACTAACACAACATTGTAAATCAACTGTACTCCAATATAAAGTAAACATTTTTTTCATTGAAAAAACAAAAGAACAAAACACTCCCAACTGCAATATGGTGCAGCGAAGACCAGCTGACTACACCATAAACATAAAACTTCAAAGGGCAAGAGCTGTATGTGGTACTTCGAGGGACACTCTCCCCAGTATCTCTGTGCAACAGTGATTTCCTTGTTCTTAGTTGGACTAAGTCCATAGTGAGTGTAGTCTCATCAAAAATGCCTAGTCTCTGTCTATGTAGCTTGCATCTTCTATGTGAAAAATAACCCTCTTATATAGTATCTACACATGACACCATGTCTAACAAAGGCTTGGAGAGCAACAGAAGACATAACTGTGAGAAATTTCCACAATTCAGTTCACCTCTCTTCTATATGAAGGAAATCCTTTTATTCTCTAACATTGAACTGAGCACAGTAATTGGACTATGGTTAAACGAATAGAAAGAACAGGGGAGGGTTGTCTCTGAGAAGGGGTGTTTCAGTAATGCTACTTAAAAAACTACCCCAAAACTTCATGGCTTAAAACAACCATGCTTTATTATTTCTCACTAGCCTGGTGTCTCACCGGGGTCACGTGTGTGACTGTAATCTGCTGTTGGCTAGGCTGGAGCTGTTGGGTGGGGCATCTTTGTTCTCCTCCTCCAGGCTAGCTCGGGCTTCAGCACAGCATGGTGGCCTCAGGGTTCTAACAGGGCAAAAGTGGAAGCTGCAGGCCTCTTAGGTGATAACTTGGCAGGCATCACTCCCACTACATGTTGCTGGTCAAAGCAAGTCACCAGAGTCAACTCGGATGGAGGGCACGTAGTCTCCACCTCTTGATGGGAGAAGTGATGTGCTCAGTCAAAAATGGAAGAAGTTATGGGTGGCTGTCTGTGGAGGCTACCCACCACAGTGTGTTATGAAATAGGAACCTATGACTTCTGTTTATAAACCCCAGACCTGCAGAGAAGGTGGGAGAGGGGGAAGAGGCTGTGGAGTTGTCTGAGGGTTCAAGACAGTTCTGAAGACATCAGTTCAGTGCTTCCAAGTTTAGTGAGGGAGTGATCTGGTCTTAGGTCTTCTGGAAATTCAACAGTATGGTATGACCATATTCCCACTCCCCTCACCTTTGGGTAGGAATTGAGGCACGGCTAATTGCGGTAGAGAGTATTATGGACTGAATTATGTCCCTCTCAAAATTCACGTGTTGGGGCTTCCCTGGTGGCGCAGTGGTTGAGGATCTGCCTGCTAATGACATGGGTTCGAGCCCTGATCTGGGAGGATCCCACATGCCGCGCAGAGTAACTAGGCCTGTGAGCCACAACTGAGCCTGCGTGTCTGGAGCCTGTGCTCCGCAACAAGAGAGGCCGCGATAGTGAGAGGTCCGCGCACCGCGATGAAGAGTGGCCCCCGCTCGCCACAACTAGAGAAAGCCCTCACACAGAAATGAAGACGCAACACAGCAAAAATAAATAAATTAATTAATAAACTGCTACCCCCAACATCTTCTTTAAAAAAAAAAAAAATTCACATGTTGGGGCTTCCCTGGCGGTCCAGTGGTTGGCACTTTGCCTCCCAATGCAGGGAGTGCAAGTTCGATCCCTGGTTTGATCCCATGCCTTGCAGCCAAAAAAACCAAAATGTAAAACAAAAGCAATATTGTAACGAATTCAATAAAGACTTTTAAAAAGAAAATCCACATGTTTAAGTCCTAACTCTCAGTACCTCAGAATGTGCCAGAATGGCTAACATCAAAAGGTCTACAAAGAAAAAATGTTGGTGAGGATGGGGTGAAAAGGGGACCCTTGTACACTCTTGAGAAGAATGTAAATTGGTGCAGCCACTGTGGAAAACAGTATGAAGGTTCCTCAAAAAGCTAAAAATAGAGCTACCATATGATCCAGCAATTCCACTCCTGGGCATATATCCAGAGAAAAGAGAAACACTATCAAAAAGATACATGCACCCAAGTGTTCACAGCAGCATTATTTACAATAGCCAAGACATGGAAGCAACTTAAGTGCCCATCGATAGATGAATGGATAAAGAAGATATGGTGTATATATATATATATATGTAATGGAATATTACTCAGCCATAAAAAGAATGAAATTTTGCCATTTTCAGCAACATGGGTGGACTTGGACTGTATTCTGCTTAGTGAAATATGTCAGACAGAGGAAGACAAATACTAAATGATATCATTGATACGTGGAATCTAAAAAGGTCAACAAGCTAGTGACTATAACAAAAAAGAAACAGACTCAGATATAGAGAACAAACTAGTGGTTACCAGTGGGGAGAGGGATGGGGGAGGGGCAAATAGGGGTAGGGGATTAAGCGGTACAAACTATTATGTATAAAATAGATAAGCTTGGGGACTTCCCTGGTGGTCCAGTGGTTAAGAATCTGCCTTCCAATGCAGGGGACGTGGGTGCGATCCCTGGTCGGGGAACTAAGATCCCACGTGACATGGGCAAGTAAGCCCATGCGCATAACTACTGAGCCTGCACACCTCAACTAGAGAGAAACTGGAGAGAAGCCCGTATGCCGCAACAGAGAGCCCGTGTGCCACAGCTAAGATACAATGCAGCCAAATAAAAAAAAAAAAAAAGAAAAAAAGATAAGCTATAAGGATATATTGTATAGCACAGGGAATATAGCCATTATTTTGGAATAACTTTAAAGGGACTAAAATCTATACAAATATTGAATGCTGTATATCTGAAACTGTACGTTATAAATCAACTATATTTCAATTTAAAAAAAGAAGATCCTAGCCCAGTTGGAGAGAGAAATGTAAATAATAATAAGGAAGTCATTAAGTTAAAAATGAGGCCATTCTGGGCTTCCCTGGTGGCGCAGTGGTTGAGAGTCCGCCTGCCGATGCAGGGGACACGGGTTCGTGCCCCGGTCCGGGAAGATCCCACATGCCGCGGAGCGGCTGGGTCCGTGAGCCATGGCCGCTGAGCCTGCGCGTCCGGAGCCTGTGCTCCGCAACGGGAGAGGCCACAACAGTGAGAGGCCCGCGAACCGCAAAAAAAAAAAAAAAAAAAAAAAAAAAATGAGGCCATTCAGCTGGGTCCTAGGTCACTCACTGGTGTCCTTCTAAGAAGAGGATGAGGACACACAGAAGGACACCAGAGGCGCCTGCACAGAGAGATGAAGAGGCAGCAAGAAGGTGGCCATTTGCAAGTTAAGGAGAAAGGTCTCGTGGACTTCCAGCCTCCAAAACGTGGAGATAATACATTTCTGTTGTTTAAGCCACAAGCTGTGTGGTATTTTGTCAGGGCAGCCTGAGCAAAGGAATACAAAGGAGAAAGCCTGAGCCGGAGGGAACCAGTGGAACCAGAACTTGCAGAGTCACGTGAAGCCCTCCCACCAGGAGCTCGGCTGGAGACACCAGGGCAGGTGTGGTCTTGCCGCTTTGTCCCGGGTTCTGAGAACCAGAGAGGGGTCACGCAAGCGAGACTTGGTCCAGCCTTGTGGAACCCACTCTGTTCTTATAGAAATTGTACTTAATTGCCAACATTGAAAAACAGGAGATTGTACTCTGTAATCACCTATATGGGAAAAGAACCTGAAAAAGAATAGGTATACGAATATGGATAACTGAATCACCTTGCTGTACACCTGAAACTAACACAACATTGTAAATCAACTATGCTCCAATGTAAAATTTTTTTTTCACTGTATATGAAGAGTTTACTCTCCAGTGTTCAGAAGATCAAAGAATCTGTTCCTTATTCAGGGCTTTTTCCCCCTGTACGTCGTCCACTGGCAACTGCTCCCAAACCCGAGAGACCCAGCTCTGTGTTAGCTTCTTCAAGAGAAGTTCGCTAATTCCTGCAAGATTGTAACGCCCACCTCACTTGCTCTCAGAACTTCTCTAGCTTTTAGCTAGAAATGAAAGAATCTCCTAATAAAGCGGCTTGAATAGTGGCAGTACTATTGCACAAACATTCTGCAAAGAGGCACCTCCATATTCGGTTCAGCAGATCCCTGCTGTTATTGAGGCCCCATCTCTTCACCCTGTTATCCTCAGAGTTCCAAAAGAAAATTTAAAAAAAAAATTTTAAAGCGTATCAACCTCCCCAACCCACCAAAAAAAGAGGATTTCCAGCTTCTCTTGGAAAATTAGTAGAGCTGGCCGTGGTGGCCTCACGTGCCTCCCGGTTAGAGGGCAGGGCCTTGGTTTCTATCTGAATCCCCATTGTAGAAGCTGAGTTCTGTGAATAACAGGTGGGAAAAGAGACGGGCACGTTCTATCAGATGACAGCGCTTTGGAATTTGGGGATAGGACGTCTTTACGGTAATTTATGTCTTGTCGTGTCATTACGGTAATTTATGTCTCGTCTGTAAAAAAGAGTGTGATTCACCTGCTCGACTCTGTTCCTTATGATTTACAGTGGAGGAAGTTATATAATTGCCATATCCAGAAGAGGGGGAAGCTCCAATATCCCGAATAGAGCTTTTAAAGAGCTTTCGTGATCTTAAACTGAGTTTGTAGAGGTGTTTCTATTTCCGGAAGACATTGGAAATAGCTTTAAGTGTACGCCTGTGTGCAAATTGCTTCTCACTTGAAATACACATTGGCAGCTTGTAAATTCTCGCTTTGGTGTAATCAACACTCTTGTTATAATTTGCACATCAAACAGGAGGGCCCCCGTTCCTCTAGCTGGGGGAGATCGATTGAATTTCCAGCCTTTTGAGAAATTCACAACACTCCTGGTGGTTAAGGTGCTTTCTACATAATGTCTGGGACAGAATTAGCAACAGTTACTGCTCAGATAGGAGTTGCTTTTCTTTCTTTCACGGCACTGTGTGTGTTTGACAGAGGATTGCCCCTGTGCCCGGTGAAAGAGGATTGCCCCTGTGCCCGGGTTAGAATGGGCGCTCAGAGAGGCTGCAGTCGCTCTTTCCTGGGCACTGGGTGCTTGATCTCCACTTGGGGCAGCCGATTCTTGGAAACGGGGGTTGCCTAGCTGTTCACACCTGAATCTCACCTGCATGAAGACACAGCCTCCTGACTGCAGTGCGTGGGAGAACTCCCCAGGGTCTCTGTCCCCGCCTCGCCCCCGGTCCTTCTCCTTCAATGACCCCCATCGCACCCACACCACCTCCACAGATGCCCCACTCTACTGCTCCTCGGCTGTTCCTGAGGGAGCACTGTCGCGCCTCCCTGGATTCAATCTTTCCTGTAGGAACCCTCAGTCTGCCGTGCAGGTCCAAGCCGGGCTCGGTCAGGGTGATGGGGGAGCCTCCGATCCAGTGTTGCCTGTGGGAAACTGGCCACATCTCATGGGTATGAGCCTCTCCGACCCACCAGCCAGGCCCATGGGGAGTGTGGCCTCCCATCCATTGTTACTGACCAAGGGTCTCCTTAATCAATAGAAATTGATCAGAGGCCAGATACGAAATTTAGGCAAGGCTTTATTGGGGCCCCTGCTGCAGCATGGGGGAGTTAGAACAAGTAACACTTTCCCTTGCTCATTTGCTCGGGGCGTGGGGGGGAGGGGTGGGCGGCGAGCTGGTTGGGGGGGGCTGTGGGGGAAGGGATGCTGAGAGCTGGTTCCTTATATAGGGTGAGGGTAAGGGCGGGTCCAGGGGGTGGGGCCAGAGGTGTGGCTTAGGTGGTCTGCCCACCCCTTTGGTGGTGGTGTGTGCAGGGGGCATGCGCAGTGCCCTGCTTTTGCTCCCAGCTCTTCAGAAGTGGCAGTTGGGCTTTTTGATCTTTTTGTATCTTGTTGTCCATAATTTGCCCCAACTGTGCATGCACGCAGTTATTTTTAGTCCCTTATAGTCTCTTTGTATTTTGTTGTTCCCGGAGATGTTTGTCCAGGTGCAAGCCCTGCAGCAAAGGGGCCCAGGTCCCAGGCCTGTCTCACCATGAATGGGGTGATGGACTCAGAAAGGAAACAGCAGAGCCTCCCATGATGCCCACTGCAGCAGGAGATTGCACGGTGGGTTTTCAAGGCTGCCACTATGGCTCAACCCAAATAGGGTTTGAATGAGGTGGGCGTCTGTTGGCATCAGGGCTGGTGTCACTGCTGTACTGGGGGTACACCTTCGTGGTCTCGAGATGTTATAGCTGCTGCGGCCACCGCACCTTCAGTCAGCAGGGCGAGGGTGGGGTGCAACATCTCCATCGAGAATGCACAGACGTTCCCAGCAGCCCGGCAGCCACCTTCTCTTCCATCTCATGGAGCAGAGCTGGGTCATGTGGCCACCACTGCTGGGGGACTTAGAGGGAAAGGAGTCGGCTAAGCCCCTGCCGCTGGCGCTTCAGCTCCGCACAGACTCCGTGTGGGGCAGTTCAGCCTGGACCCCGCTGTGCCTCCAGGCACTCACCTCTCAGGGACTAAGGTGACCTGGAAGGCTTTCTAATAGCCCAGCCTGGTGAGCCATTCCATACAGATGACATAGTTCATTCACTCCCTCCCAGAAAAGCATTTACATTTTCTTTGGAGGCTGAACTATAATTGGAAAGGAAGTGACTTTGGTTGTTGGTCCCCCTACCAGAAGCTCTCACAGTGTCCTGTTGTTCACCCCTCCCAGCGACCTTGTAGGTGAAGGAGATGCTATTACATGCACTGGGGCTTTTCTCCACGCCCCTCTGTTGTGTGGTAGCCATAGGGTTAGGGTGTGGATGCCAGATCCATTGGGGGGGGGTCCCGATTGATCCAAGCAAATCAAAGTAGTCCCACCCCCTTGGCAGTGATGGGTTCAGAAATGGACTCATGACCAATTTGGCCCAATGGGATTCAGCAGAAGTTTGCTGGGGCTTCTAGAATTTTTGTTTTCCTTGAGCTAGAGAGAAAGCCCCGGGAAAAGCTAGTTTCTATCTTCAGCTAAATGTGAACAAGAAAACCAGGAGGTCTGATTGCTCTGGTTGCCATCCTGGGACCCTGAGGGGAGCCCCATGGAATGAAATCAGCACTGTGGACAGCAGTGTAGACCGAGAAAGACCCTGGTCATTGAGGACATCACTTGAGATGTCCGCAGCTGCCCTGAAGCCCTTGCAGTCTACAGACTCCCAGGTGTGTGAGCCCATCAAATGTCCTATGCTTAAAGCCAATTTGGTTGGATTTCCTGTTACACCGAAAGCACCTAACTGCTCCAGATGCAATGCCCATTTTAGAGACGAGGAAGCCAGTATCCAAAGGGATTAAGTAACTTGCCCGAGGTTGCATAGCCTGGGAGGCAGAGCTGGGCTCGGGACCAAGGTGTGACTCTTGTCTCCACACCCTGCCATTCATCTGTCTTTTCACTGGGATCGCTGATTCACGAATTTCAAATGTTATAAGAACAGCTCAGACATGCCGAACTCACTCAGAAACTTGTCTCTGACTTTTCATACTTCCTCCCTGAGTTCAGAGCTGGGCCATTTCCTGTGCAACCAGGTTCTCGAGAACATCAATAGGCTTTCACAAATCACACTCAAGCCCGATTAGGCAGATTTATTACTTGTTTTCAGGCTGACATCGGTACTTTCCCCCCGTTGTTTTAAAATAGGCAGTAATGATGACTGCATAAAACAAATATATGCTGGGTAATGGCTTCCAATGTTATCTTATCACAGTACAAATGTCCCCTACCTGTGGGAAGGGTGTGGGTGAATGCTGAACATCCGTGAATTCTCATGCTGTGGATAAAAGGATGTGAGTGCAGCAGTATACTCAACAAAAGTCTAAGACCTTTTTCTCAGAAAACTTAAGATCTGAGACCTGGACGGAATTGGGAGGCCAGCTGTCCTAGCCTCCCATCTGCGGTGAGGGAGACCTATGGCCGGTCCCTTTGGAAACACTGCAGGTGAAGATGGCCTTCTCCATCCTCCTGGTCAGGAAGTTCCTGATGTTGTATTGACTCCACATGTACGTTTTGTTATAAGCAATGCCGCTGTTCTTCAGAGCATGATGGATACCAGCTCGTTAAAAGATAAAGGGTAACAAATCCTTTGTCACGTCTACTCCCGAGAAGATGGTATAATGAATGGGCCTCCAGGAGATGTACCTCCAACAAGTTGACCAAACCTGTTACCCCTTCACTCCCAACTCACTTGAGATAAAAATGGATACACAACCTGTCTATGAATCACACGTAGGCAAGGGGTCACGTCAAGGTTTTGTTTGGCTCAGAGGTGACCTTGGAGAGGGAAGGATGGCTTTGTTTTTCATTTATGTTCATTGCTTTCCAAAGCACAGATGTGTTTGGTGTCAAGAGTTCAATTATGGACCAGCAGTCTCCCAGCATACTCTCCTTGTCTCTAAAGATACCCTGCAGAGGCAATCACTTTCAAATCTTCTAGCCATTTCTTCTGGTGCTTGTGCTTCTATTTCTCATCATGTGTTGATATTGTTATCTCTTGATTTGTCCTTTTTTTTTTTTCACCAAACAAAACCGAGTCATTTAATTGCATCCCAGAAGGAAGTTAAAGATACCTATAGGCATACAAAAAATATCCAGCAGCCCGCAAGGTAAAATTTACGATGTCTAGAACCACATCAACAATTATCAAGCTTGCAAAAAAGCAAGGATGTACAACCCATAATAAAGAGAAAAACCATTGATTTTTCCATTTTAGGTATCCTCTTTTTTTTCCCAGTGCAGAAAAGAAGGATTTAGCATGCTCACACCCCCCCTCCCTGCCCCGTGCCCCTCCCCACCTCCACTCACACTCAGCCACTCCCTCTCCTGGCTTCCTGAGTTAGTGAAATCACAAGTTTGGGTTGAGTCAACACTTAGTATTTACATTTTTTTAATTAATTTATTTATTTATTTTTGGCCGTGTTGGGTCTTCGTTGCTGCACGCGGGCTTTCTCTAGTTGCAGCGAGCGGGCGCTACTCTTCCTTCTGGTGCAAGGCCTTCTCACTGCGGTGGCTTCTCTTGTTGCAGAGCGTGGGCTCTAGGCACACGGGCTCAGTAGTTGTGGCTCACGGGCTCTAGAGTGCAGGCGCAGTAGTTGTGGCCCACAGGCTTAATTGCTCCGTGGCATGTGGGATCTTCCCAGACCAGGGATCAAACCTGTGTCCCCTGCATTGGCAGGTGGATTCTTAACCTCTGCGCCACCAGGGAAGTCCCTAGCATTTACATTTTGATGACGATGTAAATCTTCTTCACAGCTGAGCCATAAAACAAAATCCAGAAGTAATGAAGAGGTATACTTGACCTCATGGGCAGAGAGAGCTTAAGCGCAATATGGGTGCCACAGCGCTCTCTGGAGTGCTCCAGACAGTGACCCAGACTGTGGGAAAGGGCTGTCCTGTGTTTGCACAGATCCAGACCAGACCAGCTCCTGAGCTGGCAGGTGGGGTTTCCTTCCTGAGGAGGTTGGGAGTGTGGAGGGTTTGTGCAGAGGCTGAGTATAGAGAAGAAGCGAAGGGTGAACCTAAGGCAGTAGAACAATGCCATCAACTCCCCTCCACCCATGCGGAACCTTGCCGAAGGGTTTGAGTTTTTCCCCTTTTCCCTTGGGCTGTGGGAACAGTCATACAAAGTATCCTGCTTAAATGCTTCTCCCCTTTGAGGCAATTATCTCCAGTTATTCATGACCCTTCAGTGACTCACTGACCACCTAGGGTTTGCTCTGCATTGATCTTGCAAGGGCCAGGCAGTGGGGAGCACCCCCCCCCCCGTACCAGCCTCCTCCGGAGTGTTCTCTGGGAGTCTCCCCCAGTCCCATCACCACTCCACGGTGGTCCCTTTTTGCCCGCTGCTCCTGCCTTGAGGAGGGGGGCCCCAGTGGGAGTTGGGGTCCCGGGAACACTGGGGGGGCGTCACTCCCTGCGGGGAAGAAGAGGCTTATGCCTGTCTGCCTTCACTTGGATAAAACAGTCAAGGGGATTTTGTTTTTAAAATAAATGTTAAATGAACTTATTTACAAAACAGAAACAGACTCACAGACAAAGAAAACAAACATATGGTTACCAAAGTGGAAAGGGGGAGGGATAAATTAGGAGCTTGGGATGAACAGATACACACTACTATATATAAAATAGATAATCAACAAGGACCCACTGTATAGCATGGGGAACTATATTCAATATCTTGTAATAAACTACAATGGAAAAGAATCTGAAAAAGAATATATATATGTGAAACCAACACAACATTGTAAAGCAACTATACTTCAATTAAAAAAATTAAAATACCATATGATATCACTTGTACGTGGAATCTAAAATATGACACGAACATGTCTATGAAACAGAAACAGACCTCACAGATAGAGAAGGGACTGGTGGTTGCCAAGCGGATGGGGGAAGGATGGAGTGGGAGGCTGAGGTTAGTAGCTGCAAATTATTATACATAGGATGGATAAACAACAAGGTCCTACCATATAGCACAGGGAATTATATTCAATGCCCTGGGGTAAACCATAATGGAAAAGAATATAGATATAACTGAGTCACTTTGCTGTACAGTAGAAATTATCACAACACTGTAAATCAACTATATTTCAGTAAAAAAAAAATTAAAAATAAACCAAACTTTGCTACTCTCCCAAGGAATCAGAAATTCAAACTTAAGTTTCTCTAATGTCCACCAAATAGGGTGGAATCAATCTTTAAGTCCTCACTTACTAAATCTCCCCATATGTGTTTGTATAATGGATGCAGTCTCTGCATCTATCATTTTTATTTCTGCCCTAAGAAATTCTCCTATTGTTCCTGAGTTTTCAGTTTGCAGCCCCTTGATGGGGAAATAGAAATCTATAGGGATTTAATTATAAGTTCTAGTCCAAGAGTTATTTTTCAAGATCTATAGAGAGGAGTTGGACCCAGGAAAACCTCACTGCCTTTTATTTTTTCCTTTCTATTAATGGAAATGTTCAAATTACCTAAAAAACAAAACCCCCAAAACCAAGCACCTGAGCGTCCTTTTACATTTTCAAATGCTCAGCTTCAGTTTCTAATTAACAAAAGTCTTCCACCTCTGAAACTCACAGTTACTTTTCTAAGCAGCTTCCTTAGAGCAGTTCCCTTTTAGCTGCTTTCTTTTATGGGTCCGTAAACCTGTGAAGATTCAGTTATGCAAAGGAGGTTGCATGTGCTGTCTTCAAAGGAGGGGAAAGCCAGAAGTGGATGTGAAAAAAGCCATTTGGGTCGTTGGGGGTGTTTTCTTGAGAAAGTTGACCTTCCTCTTCTCTTCATTTGAGAGATGAATGTACCTCTGTTCAGACTTAGAGCTTACCCTTTGCAATTAATTGGGTTCCACCAAAACTCAGCCAGCAGCAAAGGTGACCAAAGAATCGATCTTAGATGCAATTTTAGGCCCTGTGATAATAATAACTAACAGTAGGATTTAGTGACCTGCAAAGGGGCTTTTACAAATATTGACATTTTGGATCCTTAGAGCAACTGCACGGTGACAGGAATAGTGGAGAATATTTACTGAGTGCTGACTCTGTATCACATCCCGCCTACACATCCTCCAGGTTAACCCCTTTGATCCACACAATTGGTCCTCCTAGTACTGGCACCCGCTCTGATCACCTCAGAGAAGAAGACTGAGGTCACACGACTGGTAAGTGGCCGAGCCGGGATTTGAACCCAGGCTCCAGGCTCCAGGGTCTGTACTCTTAACCACTATGGGGTAATCGTCCTCCCTTCCCACGCTAGGGGTGGGGGAACCTGCTCATTTTACAATTTGGGAAACGGAGACCCACAGCCTAGCTTACAGAAGTCCACACAGCTTGCAAGGGGGGAGAAAAAAAGAGTTAAAACTCACGGGTCTATTTCCAAGTCTTGTGTACCCCACACAGCAGACCACCTTCCTCTGCGACCTTGCTTACCAGGCAAACCTGGAACGGACCCGTTTGTCTTTCTGGCAGACAGGAACTAGGGCACACTCACCTCAGGCATAGAAATGAAGGAATCTCCAAACAAACAAACAAACTACTCCACCATCAAAATAAATAGTAGCTATGAAATATTTTTTGAATCAAAATTAATACAAAAATCCGTGATGATCAAGACATCAGACATTTAAATAAAGACCATCTCAGTCCTGTCCCAAATTCTTTTTCAGGCCTTTCCCTCAATTCCGGCAAATTCTTATTTATTCCAATTCCTTCATGCCTTGCTCTTGAAGAAATACCTGAAAATCTTGAGATGTAAATCATTTATTCCAGGGGTATTTACATTTAATACCTTGGGTGTGAAGGAATTAGTTTCAGTGAGAATTGCCAGCATTGGGGAAAGGGCTTGAAAAGAAATTGGGACAGGACTGAGCCTTGTCTTTTATTTAAATATCTGACTTAGTGTTCATCATGGATTTCTATATTAATGTTGATTTTTTTAAATATTATTTGAGGGACTGCCCTGGCGGTCCAGTGGTTAAGACTTTGCCTTCCAATGCAGGGAGTGCAGGTTCGATCCCTGGTGAGGGAGCTAAGATCCCACATGCCTGGGGAGCTACTCGGAGAAGCTCATTAAGCTACTTGAGGCCCAACAGGAAGCAAGTGGTGAGTCAGGATCTGAATCTGATTTTTCTCTTCATCACAAAGCCCCAGGCAACGGTCTCTCCCAGGTGAATCAGGAGTAAACAGGAGAGAGCATGGTGGTGGTGAACAGACTATGTATCACGAGATTCCATTTTCTAGGAAGAAAACCCCAAAGAGACAACTGCTTCAGGAGCAAATAGCACATAAAATAATTCTGAAGCGGTTTCTTAAGATCATTTTTTCAACTTCATTGAGGTACCTAAACTGCACATCTTCAAGTGTAAAGTTTGGTCAGTTTGGGCATAAGTAGACACCTGTGAAATCACTTCCACACCAAGATAACATTTTCATCACCCTCCAGAAGTTTCCTCATGCCCTTTTGTAATCCGTCCCTCCGTCCACCCATGACTCCAGGCAAGATCTGCTTTCTGATTGTGGATTTGTTGGCCTTTTCTAGTATTTTATATAAATAAATTCATACAGTGTTGGGAATTCCATGGTGGCCTCGTGGTTAGGATTCCGGGCTTTCACTGCCGTGGCCCAGGTTCAATCCCTGGTCTGGGAACTAAGATCCCACAAGCCTCGTGGCCCAAAAGTAAATAAATATATTTATACGGTATGAATGACTTTTTCTTTGGCTTTTTTTCCCTCAGCATAATTGTTTTGAGATTTATCCATGCTGTTGCAAGGATCAACCGTTCATGCCTTTTTGTCACTGACTAGTATTCTGTTGTATGGGTGTACAATTGTTTATCCAGTCACCTGCTGATGTTGGCTTTCCATATCTTAAATTTTTTATGTCCATAAATAATACATTTTGAGATACTTGAACCTGCAATTATGTGCTCTTCCTGAACTCCTAATCACTCCTATATGGCAGGGTAACGCTATGTGTCTCCAGGAACACAGAAAATGCACTTCCTGGCCCCTTTGCACACAGCCCCTATGGCTAGATTTGGCCAAGGCGGTGTGAGCAGAGGAGATGAGAATTGTTTCTCAGTGGAGGCGGCAAGCTGCCTCTGTGCAAGTGCCAGTTTCTTTCTTCCCCTTTGGCAGGGAGAGTGGAGGCTGTGATTAGCTGGCAGGACCACTGGATAGAACAGGTGAGGCCACAGCCTCACCAGATGGATGCAATAGCCTTGGAGAGCCACTAGCCCTGCTGTGGACTTTATGTCCCGGAGAGATAACCTCTCCTGTGAGTCAGGGCTGTTTGTTACTGCAGCACAAGCCTAGCCTTTCCTGACAAACACACTTTAGCTTGGCACTAACACTCTCTTTTCAGACACCACAGGGAGGCCGTCCCAGCGAAATTTCTACCAAGGCTGAATGGAGTCCAATTTTATGAGGTTTTTACTATTTAGAATTGTCTAAGAAATCTACTAATATTGTAACATTACAGACCACCTTTCTCTTCGGTGGGTGGGAAAGAAATGTAAGTATTCAGAAGGGGAGCATGGGGAGAGGCAACAGAGAAAAGAAAGGAAAAAAAGGTGTGACTCTTTTTTTAAAAAAATTTTTAAAATTTTTTATTTTTGTCTGTGTTGGGTCTTCGTTTCTGTGCGAGGGCTTTCTCCAGTTGCGGCGAGCGGGGGCCACTCTTCATCGCGGTGCGCGGGCCTCTCACTGTCGCGGCCTCTTCCGTTGTGGAGCACAGGCTCCAGATGCGCAGGCTCAGCGGCCATGGCTCACGGACCTAGTTGCTCCGTGGCATGTGGGATCTTCCCGGACTTGGGCACAAACCTGTGTCCCCTGCATTTGCAGGCAGATTCTTAACCACTGCGCCACCAAGGGAAGCCCCAAGGTGTGACTCTTTATCTTGTACCTGCAACTGCCCTACATTAACTTAGTTAATTGTCACAACTCTGAGGAGGTATTTATAGTCTCATTTTTACAAAGGAAAAATCTGAGACACGAGAGTTTCCTAGGATACACAGCTGCTAGGTAGCAGTTTCGGAATTAAAGTCTACGTTTGCCTAACTCCCAGCTGCTCACTGTTTGTCCTGTTGGATTGGGAAATGCAGGAAGACATGAGATGAAGCTCCTCCCAGCATCCACCACCCCCTGCTACGTGCTAAGGCCAGTTAGCAGTGGTCCAAGGTAGACGCAGGCAGAAGGCGCTGGACAGTTGGCCACGGCAGCCAAAGCCTCCCCAGCCCGGGCCAAGTAGACACAGTGAGGGGGTGTAGACAGAGCAGGGCCGGGAGTCAGAGCTCCTGGTCCAGACCCGCCTCTGTCCTGGGGGTTCTGTGGCCTCAGGCAGAGTCAGTTAATGTGTCGGAGCCTTGATTTCCAGTTTCAAGCAGGCATGATCTATAGAAAGCAGACAGGAAACCCAGATGTTCTGGGCAAGGGCAGGCTTGTCCCAGGCTCTCTGGACACAGCTCCGGTGACATTTACAGGCGGGCATGATGTTATCACCAAAGGAGACCCTGCTTTCTGTGCCCTTCCCTTTCTAAGTACACCTTGTGCAGACCTCAGGACTCCAACTGTTCTCAGTAAGAAAGCACTTGGGAGTAACCTACCAGCTCAGGACCCTCTGAGACCAAGAACCACTTCATCCTAAGACTTGTCCTCTGAAGAATTTTGTCTCCTGGTGAAACTTCCCTCCCAAAGAGTATGGGCCTGGTGGAGGGGGCAGGTCGGGGGCAGGGGGGCCCTCACAGACCCTGAGGGTTTGCTCATTTCTGCAGATAGGGTGCCCTCAGAGGGGGGGAGGGAAGGGAACATTCCTTTTTCTCAGCCACAAAAAGACCCCACCTCCTCTGCTCCAAGGGCAGCGGGGGGGGGGGGTGTCCCCAGCCCAGGGTAGAGGAGCCGAGCTAAATATATCACAGTTAGCAATTGCACATCTTGCATTTACGGGCATCAAGCCACAGCTAGATTATATAATATTAAGTAGATGAAATTACTGCCTTAGTAGGTTAGAACAGTCGCACCTACTATAGTTTATCACTTGACAGATTCCAGGAAGGAGGGTGTGCTCGTGGTAACTTTTAATATTTCCTTGCCCATTCTTCCTTGCTTTTTTTCTTTAAAAGCATTGGGTATGATCAGAAAGATAGATGCAATAACCATGCACCCGTTAAGTCAAGTTTCATCTTAATTTAAACAAAAGTAATTTTTTGCATATTAGGTAATAGAACTCTGCTAAGAGCTGGGAGTGGGCAAAGGCATTCGCCCTTAGCAGTTATACTTTTCTCAGGGAGAAAAGTCATTCAAAGAAGATTGTTAGGGGGAATTCCCTGGCGGTCCAGTGGTTAGGACTCTGAGCTTTCACTGCCAAGGGTGCAGGTTCAATCCCTGGTTGGGAAACTAAGATCCCACAAGCCGTGTGGTACAGCCAAAAAAAAAAAAAGAAGACTGCTAGGTTACTCGTATCACACAATCTGAAAAAATTATCAGAAACTAAAATTAAGCATCACCCTCTACTCGATATTCTGTAACAACCTATACAGGAAAAGAATCTGAAAAAGAATGAATATATAAGTATATATATAACTGAATCACTATGCTGTATGCACCTGAAACTAACACAACACTGTAAATCAACTCTACTCCAATAAAATGAAAACATAAAAAATAAATAAATAAAATTAAGCATCACTTCCTCTAAACAAACCCCACTCTGAACTATGTGTAAAATAGAACTAAAAATATTTGATTATGTGATAAAGGTCCTAGCCTCTGGATTTTATTCTTGGGTATTATACTCCATAGAAACAAATCATTGGTCAATGACAAATGTATTGAAGCATAAAATACTTGATGAAGGCTGTGATTATCACATGTGGTTTCTGAACCACACTGCCTGCACCCTGATGGGTTTATATTCCCTGCCTTTCACTCCATCCTCCATGGTGCTTCTAAGCTCTGCAAGTACGTAGTTAGTATAGCCACAACCTTAGTACTGAATAACAAGTTATTGGATCTGTTATATACCTGAATCCTTGGCTATGACCAATTGGATCCCTGGGTCCTTTAAGGGAAAGGTGCTTCATATAAATAGAGCTGTAGCAATGACAATGTATCCATTGGCTCCCTGTGTGTTTCTCACTCACAGCACCCAACCCTGGCAGCCAGGGGCACTTGAGGATGCTGGCGTGGATGGTGGAGCCTTACTGGATTCACCCAGCCTCGCTGAAAAGTCAGCATACAAGGATTGTGAGCATAAACTCATGACATTTTAGGAAGCTCTGAGGTCAAATAAATCACAGAAGAATTTTATACGAGCTGTTGTAAAAACCCTGGTCACCAACTCCTAGGGGTAAGGAAATGGGAGTTTAAGCCTAGATTCAATTACTATTGGGAAAAAAAGGGAGAAAGAGAAACCAGGTAGAACCATTTGCTGATCACAGACTATAGGAAGCAAAGCTCTCGGTTCCTGGATTAAATAACCGTTCATTAAGAGGTGAGCTTGTGATGATCACACACCTGTTTGGCACAGACGCAGAGAAGGGCCTTTGGGTGCTGGGTCCCCACTTTCTTTTCTCCTCTCCAATCAAGTTTTTAAATATTGGGTTGGCCAAAAAGTTAGTTCGGGTTTTTGCATAACATGCAGAAACTGGAACGAACTTTTTGGCCAACCCAATAATTTAACATCCTATAGCTATTCTAAATCCGGCCAGGCAAGCCTCACATTTGATCTTCATTGCTCCTTTTCAAAGTTCCATTGTTGTGCGTAATACTCTCTAGTACAATTTTTTTACGATAAACAGTAACAACACTGGCATGCTCACCACCTAGAAGGAACAAACAAATGCTGACACTTATTAAATAATTAAAAGCAACAGAACAGGGCTTCCCTGGTGGCACAGTGGTTGGGAATCCGCCTGCCGATGCAGGGGATGCGGGTTCGTGCCCCGGTCCGGGAGGATCCCGCGTTCCGCGGAGCAGCTGGGCCCGTGAGCCGTGGCCGCTGGGCCTGCGCGTCCGGAGCCTGTGCTCCGCAATGGGAGAGGCCACAACGGTGAGAGGCCCGTGTACCGCAAAAAAAACAAAAAAAAACAAAAAAAAAAACACAACAGAACAAACATTACAGATAAAATGAAACCCTCCACCCCGGTCCCCGATCCCCTCCCCAAGGCGCGCATGACCACAGACGTGGCGTGTGAGCTTTTGGCTCTGGTTCTATCCTTTCCCTGCATGGATGTACATTATAACTGGGGCGCCCTGTCTCTGTGTCATCCCTTACAGGGATCCCACCTCCTGCTGGGAGTTGCTGTTTTCACTCATCATAGAGACTCAACCACATGAGCACAAGCAGATCCGTTCATTCCTGGAACCTCCGTGTGTGTCCCCCACCCCCTCCCCTCATGTCCCTCTCCCCCTACCCCGGGATGTTCCCGCTGTCACTGTCGTTATTCCCAACGTGATGGCCGTTCAGGTGGTTTCCAATTTATCGATATTTCAAACGATGCTGCGATTTCCCAGACTTCAGTTGGATTCAGCTTTCCTGGGTATGACCCAATGGCCCGGCCAAACCCTGCACAGACTTACACTCCCTCCAGCCCTGCCTGAAATGCTGGCCTTCCCCCACCTGCTCTCACTTGGTTTTGTCAGACTTTCTGATTTCCCCTAACCCAATGGGAAGTCTTTGGGGTTTTAACTTTCATTTCCCAACTGATGAGAGCTTGGACACACACTCACCTGGGGATGTTGTCCATCCTGATGTCCTCTTATGAGCACTGTCTGTCCCTGTCCTTTGCTATTTTTCTACTGCAAAGTTTGTCTTTTTCTTATGAATTTATGGCTCTTTGCATATTCTGAATATAATCCTTCAATCTGTTTTTATTTGTTGCAAATATCTCCTAGCCTGCCATCAGCCTTTTAACACTTTTATGGTGTCTGCTCTATTACAGATGTTTTTCATTTCGATGAACTCAGATGTATCCACTTTTTCATTTGAGTTCAAGTTTTGTTTTTCACATAGAGGTTTTCAGTCCCATCAGGATCGGTGAGCTAGAGATCTAACTTTATTTATTTATTTTTGCGGTACGCGGGCCTCTCACTGTTGTGGCCTCTCCTGTTGCGGAGCACAGGCTCCGGACGCGCAGGCTCAGCGGCCATGGCTCACGGGACCCAGCCGGTCCGCGGCATGTGGGATCTTCCCGGACCAGGGCACGAACCCGCGTCCCCTGCATCGGCAGGCGGACTGTCAACCACTGCGCCACCAGGGAAGCTCTCGAACTTTATTTTATTTTTTCCATTTCCATTTTTTCTATTGGGATAAACAGCTGTTCCAATACCCTTGGTTTGTAGGGCCACTGCTATCCCATCTCAAGCCCCTAACATATTTAGGATGGTTTCTGGGCTCTTTATTTAGTACCATTTTTTGTATCTTCTTTCTACCTTTTCTACCCAATTAATCTACATGGCTGCCAGGATATAGTAAGTATATGAAGTGTTTATTTGATTCATTTAGAATTTACATGGAGGGAGTTCTCTGATGGTCCAGTAGTTAGGACTCCACACTCTCATAGCTGAGGGCCCGGGTTCAATCCTTGCGTGAGGAACTAAGATCCCGCCCACCTCGAGGTGTGGCCAAAAAAACCCAAAAACCTTGACATGGAAAAGCCATAGGTAATTTTTTTGGCTTAAGGAAAGAGCCCTGTTAAGGGGGGGGGGCGGGGCGACACCCCCTCTCTTTGGGTGGAGTTTGGTAAATGTGGAATAAAACAGAGAATTAGAGTGGGAGGGGTTGGGAGTAGGAGGAAAGAACTCAAGTTTATCTAGTACCTAAAATGTGCCAGATGTGCTGATTACTTCATTTCCTCTTTTCAACAGCCCTTTGAAATAAGCTTTATTTGTACTCATTTTCTAAATGAGGAAACAGGTGACCAAGAGGAGTACCATGACTTCTCCGAGTCACACGGTGAGTGAGAAACAGAACTGGGGCTGATACTTCAGCCTGTCTCCAGAGACCTTTGCCCCTCTGTTTTGCCACAGAGATGCAAGAAGATGCAGCTGGACCAGGCCATCTCAGCCAGAAGTCACTTTGCCCCAGTCACATGACCATCTGAGCTCTGGGCTGGGACCAGACCATGACTGTATACCACACACAGGATCTGTTTACTCTATACCACCCCAGCCAAAGAGGAACGATGACTCTACAATCGCAGGCAGGAAGCAAGATTTCTGCTAAAGTCACTCTGCTACTGAGATGTGTCAATACTATAGGGCGGCCGGTGGCCTGTATGCCTTCATGTGCACTAGAGGAAAAAGCCCCTGGCGCTTCCCCACCCTGGGTGGACACGGCCTGATGAATGTGGCTTGGCCAGCAGAGTGCACGCTGGACTCAGCCGTGAGCCCTTCCCCAGGTGCCCTGTGCAGCCGTAGGTGGGAACACGAAGTGGTCTGACTCCAGGACTTGTTCTGTTTCTCCTCCAACCCACTGTCTTCGACGAGTGCCTCACCGCCTTTTCCAGTTCCAGACCGTTTGGTTGAGACCAAAGGCCAAGCATTTCAACCTTCCAGCAGCAACTAGGTAACAGCAAGGCATTGTTACTCACCCGTCGATGTGCCTGTCTTATTTAACTGGAGCTGTGCTTAATTCATACTGGAACATAATGCATACTAGGTCATAAAATCTCTTTGTTAGGAAAAAAATAAGTCAAAGTAGTGATGCCAAATGTTGTCACGGCCAGACCTCTTAGGACGAAGAGAGTTCTCTGCTCAAGCATAAATTACTAGTAAGTGGGTCTGAGTGGTACATCACCATAAAAGCCAGTGAAAGGAGTTGAATTTTTGCATTAGCCCATAGCCACTAGAGATCTGACTTTGAGAATGATATTTTCCCCCTGAAAACAGGTTTTTTTTTAATTGAGGTATAATTGATATATAATATTATGTTATAACTGAATCACTTCGCTGTACACCTGAAACTCACACAACAGTGTTAATCAACTATACTCCAATAGAAAATAAAAAAAAATTTTAAAAGACCAAAAAAACCCACCCCACTTCATATTCGTTTCGGGTGTACAACATAAACATTCAATATTTGTAAATACTGTGAAACGATCACCCCAGTGTTTAGTTACCATCTGTCAGCATACAAAGTTACATATCTGTGTGTGTGTGTGTGTGTATGTGTGTGATGAGAACTTACAGGGTTTACTCCTTGGCAACAAGAACCACTTCCTTGAAAGAAAAGTCAGACTACGTTGGATTTCTCAATTCCCAATAGAATCCCTACTTTGGGAATACCCAGGAGCTTTTGTTACCAACCGCATCCCCGAGTGATTCCCCTCTCTTTCTAGAGGTGGACAAGTCTCCAAAGTGCGTCCACATGAGAGTCACTTGTCTAGGATCACAAACTGCAGACACGAGTCCGAAATGATGGCAGCCCCTCCCATGTGTAGAAGATCATCTGAACACAGAACTGCAGAGGACGGTGAGCGCCGGCATCTAATTATCCAAAAGACCTGGTAAAACAGTTGTGACTGCGCCAGAAATATGATAAGCTAGGAGGAGTGGAAACAAATGACTTCATTGAGTTTAAGGGGGGGAAAATGGATTCCACGTGTCCCCAGTCCAGATATTATTCTCAAAAGACCATGTTTGGGCTTCCCTGGTGGCTCAGTGGTTGAGGATCCACCTGCCAATGCAGGGGACACAGGTTCGATCCCTGGTCCAGGAAGATCCCACATGCCACAGAGCAACTAAGCCCGTGCGCCACAACTACTGAGCCTGCGTGCCGCAACTACGGAAGCCCATGCACCTAGAGCCCGTGCTCTGCAACAAGAGAAGCCACTGCAATGAGAAGCCCGTGCACCGCAACAAAGAGTAGCCCCCGCTCGCCGCAACTAGAGAAGGCCCACGCACAGCAACGAAGACCCAACGCAGCCAAAATTTAATTAATTAATTAATTTTTTAAACAAAACAAAAAGACCGTGTTCAATAGCTGAATGAAGCAAAGAACAAACGAACGCCCTTCAGGGAGAAATGGAGAAGCGGGAACAAATCACTGGCTGTTCTGTATTCATGCCTCTTCCTGACCAAGCAGCCACTGGCTTAGACTTGATCGAGTTAAGACACTTGCTACTCCGTGTTCACTTTTTACCTGGACTCTTGTCAGCCTCCTTGTTAATTTCTTCAGTTCAGTACCTGTCCTCCAGGCAATCCTTTAATGAAAAAGACAGTAAAATGATGAACTTTGCTTTAGCCTTCTGGGTAAAGAAACAACCACTTCATTTGCTCTTTGGAAAGGGGACCCTCCTCTGCCTTTGCTGCAGTCCTCAGAGTGACCAGGAGGACAGCCTGCAGCCCCAGGGGTTGGTGATGCAGACATTCTGCAACACCAGATTCGGTCCCCAGCCAGGCCTTCTGTTCGAGCTGAGTGCCACGGATTTCTCTCAGCAACACCTGGCCCCTTTTCTGGTTCTCCATTTGCTGCTGCTGGTTTTCCTCCTGTTGCATTTTCCAACTGGGTCTGTGTCCCAGCTGTGTTTCCAACAATACCTCCAAACTTGAAGGGACTTGGCACTCGTTGCTTTTGGTCACTGGTGTGCTACGAATCAAGCTTGTGAAAGCCGCTTCCCGGGAGATTAACACGGTCTCATCCCACTGGCAAAGCTCTGCACCTTCACTGTCCTCATCTGCCGCAAAGCCAACCAAAGTTCCAGGTAGGCTTTGACAGAAGAGCCTGGAATTGGTTCCCAGGATTGAGCCCTGGCATTTGGCATTTCTATTAGCCAGAAGAGAGGAGAAAAGGTTTCCTTTTAACTTGCCCCTTCCCCTGAACCCCTGACTGACCAAAAATAAAAAAGAAGTAATATCTAATTCATCTTACTTCATTTGAGCAACGAACAGTTTGCCTGTTTTAGCTAAAGAAATTCTCCTGTTACACAGTAAACAGGCCAAATAAGGAAATGACCCACCTTGCCAAGTTCACTCACCCTAATTTTGTGGGCACGCCTTATCTGACATGTAACAATAGAATTTCAACATTGGAAGAGATTTGAAAAGTCTCAGAGTCCAACCATCCAATGATGTTCCAATATCCTCTGTGCATGAGGCCCCAATACTGACTGCACATCAGAGTAAATAAAGGCACTTGTTCAAAATGACCATCACTTGGCCTCACCCCCATGAGGCTCTGATCCTATAGAAATCAGAGGTGGACCTATTTATTTTGATTAACACCCAGGGGATTTCTGGTGCAGCAGCTCCACAGGACAGTGTTCCAGAACCGCCACACAGTGCGGCAGTGTTGAGGGACTTGGCCAAGAGTCAAAAGCCTTCCTGAGTCTCCTCCAGCACCTGACCCTCACTGCTTTCCAAAGTAGCCGACTGTTGAACATTCTTCCTCCATCTCAGGGAAACATTTCTTCCTCCAGCTTCTTCCTGCTGACTCTACTCCTGTTACAGAGTCCAAACTCATTCTGCTCTCCCCACAATAGGCCAATAAATTGGGAGATGAGATTTTGGGGCAACAAATAGCAACTTTATTCAGAAAGCTGGGAATCCGGGAAGATGGTGGATTAGTGTCCCAAACAACTATCTTACCCAAGTCAGAATACAGGCTTCTTTTATACTGAAAGGGGAGGGGGTGTGGTTGGTTGTCACAAACTTCTTGGTGTCAGAATCCTTTGTTCTTCCAGCGTCCAAGTAGGTCAGGTCACGATGTTCCTGTAAACCTCCAATAACACAAATGTTATTCTCTGTTCTGCAACTTTTTATCTCTATATGAATAGAAAGTGTTATACCCTTAAAGGTCAGAGCCTTGCAAATGGGCTATCCTGTATATTTCAGGCCCTAGGCAACATTTTTAACTGGAAGCAAAAGCAATAGATTACAAAGATAAAGTGAAAGAAACAGATCCAATATGGAGTCAGATTCATTCTTGTCAATCACACTACTACCCCGTGGAGCTGCACAGACCCGTCTGATCACTGGTGAACCTTTGGCTATCTGAAGATGGAGCTCATAGTCTGTCCTGGGATCTTGTCTCCAAACTTCTATCACGGTTCCTGTGCAGCTTACATCTGACCTTCTTCCCGGGGGTCTCCCCTCTTGAGAGTGGACCTACCTTTGGGCTTTCGAATTCAATAAACCTAAATTCTAACATGGTGTTTCCTCTCCTAGCTGGTGGTTGGGGCATGGTCTTTAGCCTTTGTGAGCCTCCATTCAGTCCTCCCTGGGGTGAGGATGAGACAACCGGTCACACAGCTGAGTGTGGGGGACAGTGCAGAGCCAGCCACATGGTGGGTCTCCACAGCAGTCCCCTTCCACCTCCTGGTCAGTGTGTCTTTCTCTCGAGTGCAGTGGTTCAAGCAGCACCATTAAAATAGAAATGTCATGTGAGCCACAAATGTCATTTTTCACACATGGAATTTTAAGCTCTCTAGTAATCCCATTAAAAAAGTAAACATAAACAGTCACATTCTTTTTAATAATATATCCTATTTAGAAACAACCTAAAAGTCCATTGACAGATGAATGGATAAAGAGGATGTGGTACATATGTACAATGGAATATCACTCAGCCGTAAAAGAATGAAATAACGCCGTTTGCAGCAACATGGATGGACCTGGAGATTATCATAGTAAGTGAAGTAAGTCAAAATGAGAAAGACAAATACCATATGATATCACTTATATGTGGAATCTAAAGTGTGACACAAATGAACTTATCTATGGGAGACTACCTTGGCCATCCAGTGGTTAAGACCCCATGCTCCCAATGCAGGGGGCACGGGGTGGTCAAAAAAGAAAGAAAGAAAATGAACCTATTGTTATAAAGCAGAAACTAACACACCATTGTAAAGCAATTATACCCCAATAAAGATGTTAAAAAAAAGAAAAAAGAAAATGAACATATCTACGAAATAGAAACAGACTTACAGACGTAGAGAACAGACTGGTGGTTGCCAAGGGGGGGGGGGGGGGGGGGGAGGGATGGAGTGGGAGGTTGGGATTAGCAGGTGCAAACTATTAAATACAGGATGGATAAACAACAAGGTCCTACTGTATAGCACAGGGAACTATATTCAATATCCTGTGATAAACCATAATGGAACAGAATATGAAAAAGAACATATAATTGAATCACTTTGCTGTACAGCAGAAATTAACACAACACTGTAAATCAACTATACTTCAATAAATTAAAAAAATAATGCATCCTACTTAACCCAATTTATCTAAAATATTTCAACATGTGAGCAATAATGAGTTATTTTACATTCCCTTTTTCACCTTAAATCTTGAAAATCTGGTATGTGCTTTACTCTTCCTGCAAATCTCAATTTGGACTAGCCTCACTTCAAGTGCTCAAGGGTGACGTGTTGGATGGTGCAGGTTTAAAGCAATAACCGTTCCTAAACGATGCATTAGCCTTTCCCTCTCAGGAGCCTCCCTTCTGAGGCTCTTACCCTTGGAAAGCTTTTCTGTCCCTGAAGATTAGTCTCCAGTCAAAATCACAGCTTCTGTCCCACATCTGCACTGTTAAATCCTAGGATAGCCATTCAGTATTCAGTCGTCATTCTTTGAGCACCACGTAAGCTAAGAACTGGGGGACACTGGTTCCTGCCCTCAGGGGGTTTGAATCTAGTTAGGCTATATACCCACAGAGCTATAAAAACCAAGGCAGGGCTTCCCTGGTGGCGCAGTGGTTGAGAGTCCCCCTGCCATTGCAGGGGACACGGGTTCGTGCCCCGGTCCGGGAAGATCCCACATGCCGCGGAGCAGCTGGGCCCGTGAGCCGTGGCCGCTGAGCCTGCGCGTCCGGAGCCTGTGCTCCGCAACGGGAGAGGCCACAACAGTGAGAGGCCCGCGTACCGCAAAAAAAAACAAAAAAAAAACCAAGGCAGAATTATTATGTACATAAAAACATAACTACATTGAGGAAAGGTTTCATTGTCTTACTGCTGACAATAGAATCCCTCTTGGAGTTGTTTGCACCGCTGCTGTGTAAACCCCTCCTGTGCTTTACCCACCCTCACAGATGTCGGATGTGGATGGCTCTTTTTCTTTGGCTACATGGGGCTTGGGGGTATCCAAAGAAGTGGTTGGGCTGATGCAGTGCCCACAGAGCCATGATGGGGAAGCCTGGGGAAGAGGTGATGCGGAGAATGTTCCCACATCCTATACCCACACCCCTGCCCAAGACAGGTGCAGAGCACACATCTCACAGACGGTTTTAGAACTTCGGGGGAGATGAGACAAGAACTGAGCTGGTCAGACCTAGGCCAGTGGTTCTCAAACTCTGCTGTCATTAGAGTCACCTGGAAAGTTGCTAGTAGTCCCAAATTAATGAAACCGGAATCTCCAGCGTTAGGATCCAGGCTTCAGGATGTTTTTTTTTTCTTCCAGTTTTATTGAAAGTTAAGTTACACGTAGCGCTGTATAACTTTACGGTGTACAGCATCATGATTTGGCACACGTACATCATGACATGATGATCTCAATAAGTTTAGCGAACATCCATCCTCTTGTATAAATACAGCAGTAAAGAAATAGAAAAACATCGTTTTCCTTGTGATGAGAACTCTTAGGTTTTTCTCTCTTAACAGCTTTCATTTCTACCATAAAGCAGGCTTAATGATATTTATCGCACTGTATATTACATCCTAGTACATATTCATCTCATAACGGAGTTTGTGCATTTTGATGGCCTTCATCCAATTTCCCCTCCTCCTACCCCCCACCTCTGATAACCACAAATCTGATCTCGTTCTACGGGTTTTTTTTTTTTTGGTTTTGAAGTATAATTGATGACCTATAACACTATGTTACTTTCAGTTACACGACATAGTGTTTCAATATTTTTATACATTTTCTTTCTTTCTTTTTTTTGGGGGGGTACGCGGGCCTCTCACTGTTGTGGCCTCTCCCGTTGCGGAGCACAGGCTCCGGACGCGCAGGCGCAGCGGCCACGGCTCACGGGCCCAGCCGCTCCGCAGCATGTAGGATCCTCCCGGACCGGGGCACGAACCCGCGTCCCCTGCATCGGCAGGCGGACTCTCAACCACCGCGCCACTAGGGAAGCCCCATATTTTTATACATTTTTAAATGATCACCGTGGTAAGTCTAGTTATATGTCATCATGTAAAGATATTACATAGTTAGTGACTCTATTCCCCACGCTGTACTTTCATCCCTGTGACTCATTTATTTTGCAACTGGAAGTTCATACCTCCTAATTTCTCTCACCCATTTCTTTCTTCTCCCATCCCTCTCCCCTCTGGCAACCACATGTCTGTTCTCTGTATCCATAATTCTGTTTCTGTTTTGTGATGTGTGTTCATTTACCTTGTTTTTCAGATTCCACATATATGTGAGATTATACAGTATTTTTCTTCCTCTGTTTGACTTATTTCATTTAGCATAATACCCTCTAGGTCCATCCATGTTGCCGCAGATGGCAAGATTTTATTATTTTTATGACTGAATAATACTAGACTTCAGGATATTTTTAAACACCCCAAAGGATTCCAGTGCAGCAGAAGTTGAGGACCAGTGATCTTAGGAAGGGCTTCTCAAACTTTAACACATATACAAAGAATCTGGGAATCTTAAAATGCAGATCCTGATTCCACAGGTCTACAGGGGGCCTAAGATTCTGCATTGCTATGTGAGACCTAATCTGGTCTAGAAAGTAGCAAGGTCGAGATTTTAAGGAGCCGGGAGACCCTTCTCATCATGGGGCTGTGTGATGCTCTCTGAGGCTTCAGAGGCTGGGAAATTTACTTCCAGCTGGGAAGACAGGTCTCAGGCAGAGGAAACAGTAAAGCTGGAGCATGAAGACAGGTGGGAAGGGCAGGGGTGCATTTCAACAGGAAAATAACCATTTCTTGTCGCCACAGAGAGTCGCCACACCCCACAGCCCAAAAAAGGTGTATGTTTGGGAAAAGTGGTTCCCTGTGAAGGGCACAAGCTGGAAAGACAACCAGAAGCAAGTTCTGAGCTGAGAGAAGGTCTGGAATTCACGCTTAAGCTACCCTGGAAAGCCTACCAGGTTTTGACGTAAAGTGCAGCTTCCTGGAAACATCTAGTGACTTATCTGTGCAACTAAATAGCTAAAGATAGAAATACAGCCAGGCAGTTATGCACTGAGGGATTTACAAACAAAGGGCGTTGGGATGTGAAAATAGATTGAATAAGCACAGCCAGATGGGTTTTGAAAAATGCCAAAGTTCTGACTCCAGCGGGTGCTCCTGAGGTGGGGCAGGGGAGAAACTGACAAACCCAAAGTAGCCAAAATACCCAACACCTACTTTGGGGAGGAAAGAAACTGTAAGTTTCCCTCTCTTATCTCCTGTTACACTAGCACTATATCCCAGATCCAAACTCCTCAGCTAATGTATCCAAGCGGTTGGGCAGGCTCCCCAGTTAAAGCCAAATATCTCGTTTTATTTCCCCCTAATTCCCCTGAATATCAGTACCCCTGCCTCCTAGCCTTTGAGCACTTTAGGATTAGAACATGTCATCTGGTTCCTGATCCCTTCTGCCACCCGCCCCCCACGCTGGCTGCACTCTCTCATCCCATCACATCCTGAGCACACAAACTCAGCCCGGGTGCCCTCCCTCCCAGCCCTCCTGACGTTATAAGGCAGGTGCTGGCTTTCCATAAAGCTGCTGTGGGTAACCTTGACCCACAGAGCTTGCTCCCCACTCTCTGTCCCACAGCTGTTTATGCCTGATTTAGGTATAGCGTCATCTTCATCTTTGACTTTGCAGTTGTTTTGGATGGCAATCATCTGAACCCCATTCCCAAGTTTGGGGCAGTCCCTCCGCCCCGAATGTGTCCACCTCCCATCACAGCCAAAAAAAGGCAGATTCTAGCTGCCTCCCTGACCCAACCATGTGTTTGTTGACACGTGGATCAGTTTAGCAAATACGATGCTCCCCAACAAGACTTGGAATCTGGAGACGGGAGACTGAGAAGCAGAGAGAGGAAAATACCCTTTCAAAAAGTTCCTGTACTGCCTAAGTCAATCAGGTCCAGTTCCCACAGTTTACAGGGTCAAGATGTTCAAGGTGGTACCCAAAAGGCAGGCAGGGACGCAGTCCCAGAGTCTGTGTGGTTGGGAAACCTACACCATGCTACGCGTCCTCACACCAGGGTCACACACCATCCCAGTTTTCCTGGGATTCAGGGGGTTCCCGGGATGTGGGACTTTCTGAGCTAAATCTGGGATGTGCTGGGCCAAGCTGGATGGTTGGTCAGCCTAGAGTAAGCCAGCGGACATAAAAGAGTTTTGGGGTCTACTTAGCTGCAAGTAACGGGACTCATGAATAGGTCCTGGAGAAAAGCAGGATCCCAGGAACGCCCTCCGCAGAGACAGCCTGCCGATATCAAAGGAAACGCTCAGTGATTTTATGAGAGTGACTCATTCAAAGTATTTTGATGCGAGCAGAGGCAGATTTACCAGGAAGCAGGCTTCTGGGGAGGCTACATCCGTCCCTGGGAGGCCCTGGAAGGGGCACAGTGAATATTCACAGGATTGTATTTTTTTTTAATTCTACAAAAGTAAGATTTTCTTTTTTTACAACAATAGGTTAAGATGCCTATCTCTTTCCTTTCTGACTTCCGCTCCTGTCAAGCGGTGAGTATTGGAGGGACCAAGGGCATTTTGGGAAATTCTGCTAAGGGGACATGAAGCTTAGAATACAGTTCATTTGGGTACAGTGGGATGTATTTGTGTAGTCACTGCCACTTCCTCGGATGATTAAGCTGTTTCTGGCTGAGCTGGTGTGAGAAATGCACAAACCTAACCTTGAATGTTTTATCCAATGTCCACAAAAAGTGCTTTTTCAACACACAAGGATGCAGTGTTGAATTATCCGTAACTTCAAAGCCTGAGAGTGGGTTAATAGAAAACTCTGAAAAGGATGGGAACTGCTTTGAAAAGACAAGTGTAGTCTCTCAAGAAAGAGATAGCTGGGGCCCTAAAATACTTCTCTCCACATAAAGAGGAGCTCTGGGGAGCAGACACATTCCTGTCCCGGATGCTTTCTTTTGGACTGGAACTGGTCAAACTTGAAACTCCCTTTAGTTAGGAGAGAGAGCAGTTTTGGGAGCTTGAGGGTCTAATGGGGGCTATTTAAGTGTGAGATAAAAGTTTAAGGAGGGGGACTTCCCTGGTGGTCCAGTGGTAAAGAATCCACCTTACAGTGCAGGGATATGGGTTCGATCCCTCGTCAGGGAACTAAGATCCCACGTGCCATGGGGCAGCTAAGCCTGCACGCCACAACTACTGAGCTCGAGTGCGTCAACGAGAGCCCTCGTGCTGCAGACTACAGACCTCACGTACCCTGGAGCCCGCACCCCACAACTAGAGAGGAGCCCGCACACCACAATGAAAGATCCCACATGCCGCGACTAAGACCTGATGCAGCCAAAAGTAAATAAATAAAATAAATATTTTTTTAAATTTTATATCAATACAGAAATAGACTCACAGACATAGAAAACTAACTTGTGGTTATCAAAAGGGAAAGATGGGGGGAGGGATAAATTAGTAGCATGGGATTAACAGACACACATTACTGTATATAAAATAGGTAAACAGCAAGGCACTACCGTATAGCACAGGGAACTATACTCAGTATCTTTTAATAACCTATAATGGGAACCTGAAAAAGAATGTACAGTAAATCCCCTACCTACAAATGAGTTCCATTCTGAGAGCGCATTTGTAAGGGCAATTTGTTCGTAAGTCCAACAAAGTTAGCTTAGGTACCCAACTGACACAATCAACTATATAGTACCGTACTGTAATAGATTTATAATGCTTTTCACACAAATAATACATTAAAAAAGACAAAAATAAAGAAAACAGTTTTAATCTTACAGTGCAGTCCCTTGAAAAGAACAGTAGTGCAGTACAGCAGCTGGCCTCCAGGGGCTGGCATCGAGGGAACAGGCAGGAAGAGTTACTGACTGGAGGAGGGAGGGGAGGTGGGAGATGGCAGAGCTGAAGAATCGTCAGCAGCAGGAGAGGGGGGACAAGCTGCAAGGTCACTCACGCCTGACGCCCATGGAATGCACGTTCGCGTCTTTGAAAGCTCGCAGCGTGAAGGTTCGTATGTAGGGGACTTATGGTTACGGCTGAATCACTTTGCTGTACACTTGAAGCTAGCGCAGCGTTGTAAATTAACTATACTTCAATTTTTAAAAGGTGCTAGATTATGATGTCAGAAATTGTCTTTGGAGAGAGAGGATGGAGTGGTGAAGAAGGGGGTGTGCCCCCCACCAGGTGAGATCAGGCTTCTCCCCATGCCCTGGCATTGCTAAGAAAAACAGCACTGAGCATGTTTGGGGGTTTGATGCCTGGGAACTCGTTAAAGGCAAGGCCTTCCTGATGCTGTCTGTATCAGCAACACCCGGCAGAGGGCCTGGACCCCAAAGCAGGCTCTCCAGAAATGTTTGCTGAATTTCACTCAAACGTCATGCAGGACCTATGACGGCTCTGACAGCCAGTGCCCTGCCACTGACCAAAGGGTAATAACAAGAAAGTGCTCTCCTAAGAAAAGGTGGACATAGACAGCCAGTGGAGGGGATTCTGGGACCGCAGATCCTTTCCCTTCCACTCGCAATGCTCAGCTGAGCCTGGGGACTCTGTGGTCGCAGGAGAGGTGAGGGGACAGAGGACCTCCTGGTCCCCTGTGTAGAAGCCAAAAGAAGAGCAAAAAGTGCTCCAGGGAGAACAAACAAAAGAGGGGAAGGAAAACAATCGCACTGATTTGAATCCCTGTATGTCATCACATGTGTGCATTTAAGTGCAATTGTACATAAGGAGGGATCTTCCCTGGGGGTCCAGTGGTAAAGAAACTGCCTTGTAATGCAGGGGCCGCGGGTTCGATCCCTGGCCAGGGAACTAAGATCCCACATGCCGCGGGGCAACTAAGCCCATGTGCCGCAGCTACTAAGCTCGTGCGCCTCAGCTAGAGCCCACATACCGCAAACTACAGAGCCCACGCACCCTGGTGCTTGTGCGTCACAGCTAGAGAAGAGAAATCCCGCACGCCACAACTAGAGGGGAGCCCACGCGCCGCGATGAAAGATCCCTCGTGCCGCAAATAAGACCCGATGCAGCCAAAAATAAATAAATAAATAAATAAATAAATAAATCTTAAAAAAAAATTGTACATAAGGAGGTAAACGCAAATCAATTTTTCCAGGCTCTTAGAACAGGGGTCCTTAATGGGCAGGTGGCGACACCTTGGTACCAAGAGCCCCTCCTGGATGCACTGTCCAGTTCTAATGTATAAAAACAATCTGGGCTGCAGCTGAGGACAGATGCTGTCTTGATAGCTCTCTTCCAGGTGGGACACTGAGTACGGGGGCTCAGAGGAGGGGGTTCAGTGTCAGGCATCTCTGACTTTGAGCGAACAAAGAATGGAGTTCCCTGGCGTTGGGGACAGTGGGCCCAGTGGGTATGTAAGAAGGCACCTTGAGGAAGTGAGAAGCTCTGAAGCCCCGCCCCCCCCCACCAGGAAAGGGGTGGAACAGTGCCATGTGCAGTTAAACCCCCCGAAGCACGCCCAGAGGGGGGCACCACCCCCATGGTGCTGGATCACCCCTCACTCATTCCTCGTGTTTCAGAAAAGTCAACTTCATAACTTTCTCAGCTTCCATGGGGACTTTTGTTTGTTTGTTTGATGGATTTTTTTTTTCTTTTTTAAACTCTTACTTTTGAAATAACAAAACAAGGAAAATAGGTATACTAACCTGTGTATATATACATACTTCTAAATATTTCTATATGTAACCATCTGTATGTATACTAAGCTAAACATGAGTTCACACTGATGTATCCAGCTCTAACCCACTACCACACGGGTTATCCTGCGCTCCCACCCTCACAGTGGCTCCCTCCACCCCGCCATCCATGTATGGAATAGTTCAATTCCAGTGTACCTGTATAGCAATGTCAGCATGGTTAACCCACACCCCCAGAGAAAAATTGTATTGCCTAGAGGACGGCGCTTATATATAATTTCTTTTGTCTTTAGTCTTATAGACCCCACTCATTTCCAAAGTTACTTAGGTCAACACTTTTCCTTACCCCTTCAGTGAAGTTGTTCACATATTTTTAATACAGTTTGTTTTGTCACTTTCTGAATTCCGTCCTAGGATTTTTGCCAACCTCCTAAATGATTTTTTTGGAGTTTACAACATGCATTAAGTTTCGCTATGTGTGCTATAAAGTTCTGTGAGTCATGACAAATGGGTAGTGTCATGTATTCACCACTACAGTATCATACAGAATGGGTCCACTTCCTTAAAAATCCCCTGTGCTCCATCCATTTAATTCTCCTCCCCTCCCCCTGACCTCCGGCAACCACTGATCTTTTTACTGTATTTTTGTCTTTCCTAGAATTTCATATAATTGGAACCATTACACACCTTTTGCAGTCTGGCTTCTTTCACTTAGCAATATTTATTTAAGATTCATCCGTGCCTTTCTGTGGCTTGATAGCTCATTTCTTTTTATCACTGAATAATATTCCATTGCATGGATGTACCACAGTTCATGCATCTATTTACCTATTGAAGGACATCTTGGTTGTTTCCACCTCTTGGAAATTATGAATAACGTGTCTATACACATTCACATGCAGGTAGTTATGTGGAAATAACTTTAAATCAGTTGAGTGAATACCTAGAAGCACGACTGCTGATCGTACAGTAAGCCTGTATTTAGCTTTGTAAGAAGCTGTCACTGTCTCCCGAAGTGACCGGACCATTCTGCATTCCCACCAGTAGTGAATGAGCATTCCTGTCGTGCCACATCCTTCCCAGCAACTGGTATTGTCAGTTTTGGGGGATCTTAGTCATTCTAATAGGTGTGTAGTGGTAACTCATTGTTTTAATTGGAATAATTTTTTTTTTTTTTTTTTTTTTTTTTGCCGTATGCGGGCCTCTCACCGTTGCGGGCCCTCCCGTTGCGGAGCACAGGCTCCGGATGCACAGGCCCAGCGGCCATGGCTCACGGGCCCAGCCGCTCTGCAGCATGTGGGATCCTCCCGGACCGGGGCACGAACCCTCGTCCCCTGCATCGGCAGGCAGACTCCCAACCACTGCGCCACCAGGGAAGCCCTGGAATAATTTTTTGAATGTAACATTCTATGCTTCAAAAAAATGAGATGGCTTATGATGTTAAATGACATGGCAATAGGATATAAAAAGAATCAGAAAACAAATTAAGTGAACAGAAAATGGGGATTGCCAGATAACTGGAGTGGTTTATTTCAGCTTTATGCTGCAAACAGTTTCCTTTATACTTGAAAGCATACAAGGTTACTGGGAGAGACAAAATCCGCCGGCCGCCCCCCCCCAGCTCCAAACATATGTGGAAATTTACCTTGTGAACTTTGAACTAATAGACTTTGGTTGCCATAAAAGACGGTGTTGCCAACCAGTTTTACAACCGTAGCAACATGTTTCCAGCTGAAGTTCCTTATATCCACCTTCCAGGGAAGCTGCCCTCTTTCAGCTGCCTCTTCTTTCTAAGAGTCATGGTTTGCTGAAACGTATGACTCAGAGCATCAGTGTGTCTTTCTCTAAAGAATTTTAGAACAACAGACGTGATGACCTGGATGTACTAAACCCTGATAAATACCTACCTGTGAGTTGAATTGAATGAAGATGGTATAGACACCATCGTACATGGCGATGCGGAATTGATCTGGTGGGTTTCTGCCAGTGATTCCCAAATCTGTGGTGATTCTCTCTAGAGGGCAGATGAGAATAAAAGCCGGGTCCACTGTGACCCCAGCAGCCTTCTCTCCCTTCCAGCTCTAACTTGGGATTTCTTACTTTTAGTTTTGCTATTCTTTGGAGAAGAGTCTGATTTTTAATGCATTTTCTTTTTAAAAAAATTTTATTGAAGTATAGTTGATTTACAATGTTGTGTTAATTTCTGCTGTATAGCAAAGTGACTCAGTTATACATATATATACATTCTTTTTTATATTCTTTTCGATTGTGTTTTATCACAGGATATTGAATATAGTTCCCTGTGCTATACAGTAGGACCTTCTTGTTTATCCATCCTATATATAATAGTTTGCATCTGCTAATCACAAACTCCCAATCCATTGCTCTCCCACCCCCATCCCCCTTGGCAACCACAAGTCTGTTTTCTGTATCTGTGAGTCTGTTTCTGTTTTGTAGACATGTTCATTTGTGTTGTATTTTAGATTCCACATATAAGTGATATCATATGATATTTGTCTTTCTCTGTCTGACTTACTTCACTTAGTATGATAATCTCTAGGTCCATCCATGTTGCTGCAAATGGCATTATTTCATTCATTTTATGGCTAGGTAATATTCCGTTTTATATATGTACCACATCTTCTTTATCCATTCCTCTGTCGATGGACATTTAGGTTGCTTCCATGTCGTGGTTATTGTGAATAGTGCTGCTATGAACATAGGGGTGCATGAATCTTTTTGAATTATAGTTTTCTCCTGATATACGCACAGGAGTGGGATTGCTGGATCATATGACAACTCTATTTTCAGTTTTTTGAGGATCCTCCATACTGCTGTCCACAGCGGCTGCACCAACTTACATTCCCACCAGCAGTGTAGGAGGGTTCCCTTTTCTCCAACCCTCTCCATTTAATGTATTTTCTTAAAGTGTAGTGGTGTCCCTCCACTGGAGGAGATGCCTAGATTTGTAGGAAGCTCTGAAGTGGAGATCTCCTCACTCTGGTTTTCCTTCGGGATGACTGTGTGGGCAAGAGCGATTGCTGAGCGATTCGTATTCACCTGACACGTGTGGAGAGAAGCCAAGGGTTTGGGATGAATAAGTACAAGGAAGCTTAACTCCTTTACCTGGAGTTAAAGGAGCAAAAAGGTTCTTGACAATATTCCAAGTTAATTTTCCACAGTCCCGCTGAAGACAGAGCAGTGGAAGGACATGCATTTGTCTGACAGCTTATGTGTCTATCTCAGCCGTGAGATGGAGAGAAACAGGTGAACTAATGATGCTACGTCCCCTCCTTTTATAAATCCGCTATGCAGAGTGCACTGTCCAAAAAAAGAAAAGAAAAAAAGCACAATGATTGTCAGCAGCTATTTAGACAGAAGGATAATAATGCTTTTTCTAGTGTCCATTTATGCCAAATTACTGTGAAATTTTCCAAAGCTAATGAGATATTAAACGCACTTTGTTGAGGGAAGAAGCTGATTAGTCCTTGGTTTGGTTTTCTAACGTAATTGGCAAGGAAAAGTACACGGCTTACATTTTGGAAGTAACTTTCATTCAGAGCCCTGTGGAAACATGATTGAATTTGTGAAGGACATGAAGACCTTGCTGGCTTGGCTGGGAACTTGACAGCAGTTGTGAAGTGTAACTTCTCTGGATTGAGTTCATGCAATGACCTTTCCTGGTGTTTGCAGGGAGCCCTTTGCCTCTCGTTTAGATGCCTGAACATTTTATTTTCCAACAGGACTCTCATGGCTTTCAAAGGCAGTTCTCATTCTGGTAAGGGTTTCAAACAAATAAACCACTACACAAGATTTAAGCCAGTAATCAATAATTAACCTATATCAAACCCATAGTTAATCAGTACAGAACTATATGTTATATAACACATAGATCATGGGCTGTGTGATGTAGGACATTTGGTCTTCTGGAACCAGGGGAATCTTTGAAACTGTTATAAGTTATTGATAAAAGGCACCAAACCAAATTCTTTCGTTCCCCTTTAGGGTGGGTGGGAGGACAGGTTGAAGCGTCCAAGGTTAGTTCTACCTGGGTGGGCTTGAAAAGACAATTCTATCAGCTTAAAAAGTAGTTTCACACCAGTTTCCCAATATTCCCAAGCCATATATGGAAGATTATTATTTTAGCTGATATATTTTTGTGTGTAAAATTCCCATTTGTGTGGGATACTAGCTACCTAATCCAAACATTGGGAGGCTAGATATTCCTCAACTTCCAGTTATGTCCTTTAAAATATACCTAGATGGGCTTCCCTGGTGGCACAGTGGTTGAGAGTCCGCCTGCCGATGCAGGGGACACGGGTTCATGCCCCGCTCCGGGAAGATCCCACATGCCGCGGAGCGGCTGGGCCCGTGAGCCGTGGCCGCTGGGCCTGCGCATCCGGAGCCTGTGCTCCGCAACAGAAGAGGCCACAGCAGTGAGAGGCCCGCATACCGCAAAAAAAAATAATAATAAAATAAAATAAAATATACCTAGATATGTAGATTGTTATATGACCAGGTAAAAATAAGAATAAACAACGCTTCTGAAAACACAACTGAAAATCCCTTCTATTTAGTGAACCAGAAGGTGTGACTGTACCTGTAGTGATGCCAGTCATCACAAATGATAAAATTCAAGTGGAAACATAGTGCTTCACATTCAACAAGGTCTTGACATAGTTGAACAAATGAGAGGAAAATGGGAAAAAATGCTAAACCCTTGCATTAGCGTGTAGGGGTAGATAGAGGCAAAATCGAATGTGACAGGATTCAGCCCCAGATCTTCAGATGCCAAGTCAGGTATGCTGCTCCCTGCACCTGTGGCTTCAAGTTTCAAGGCAGAACCCAAGCCTCTCATTCTGAGCTGGCTGACTTATTCTGCCTTACTAAGAAAGTCAGAGGGCCTCTCTGACCTTCGGTCTCCAAATTTGCAAATGAAATCCATGTGAAGGGGGAGCTTCTCTTCACTAGCTACTATGGAGGGACCAGTGGGTTAAAGGTGGATACCAAGAGCCACATGCCTCCATAACCCCCCACTTCCCCCTCCCTGCCTTTCAGTTTTGTGAGGAAGTCTTAAGAATAGACAATCACAAAGGCAAGGATGTATTAAAAGCTTCCATGTGCCAAACCCTGTTCTATATGCTCTGAGTACATCTTCTCATTTGAGTTTCACCTACTCTGTGCTGATTTTAGCCTCATTGTAGACATGGGGAAACTGAACCATGGAGAGTTTAGGTAACGGGGCCAAGTCTTACAGCCAGATGATGGCAGGTCTAGGATTTCAGCCTGAACAGTCAGGACCCAGCCATGTTCCTGATCACTCTTCCTTAGGAGAGATGAGACTTGAACGGAGGTAAAGCGGTGCTGTCCAGTGAAACGAAAGGTGAGCCACAAAAAGTGAGCCATGTATGTAATTGTAGCTTTTCTAGTAGTGACATTTTTTTTTTTTTTTTTTTTTTTGCGGTACGCGGGCCTCTCACTGCTGTGGCCTCTCGCGTTGCGGAGCACAGGCTCCGGACGCGCAGGCCAGCGGCCATGGCTCACAGGCCCAGCTGCTCCGCGGCATGTGGGATCTTCCCAGTCCGGGGCACGAACCCGCGTCCCCTGCATCGGCAGGCGGACTCTCAACCACTGTGCCACCAGGGAAGCCCTAGTAGTGACATTTTTTAAATATTCATTTTATATTGGAGTAGAGTTGATTTACAGTGTTGTGTTAGTTTCACTTGTACAGCAAAGTGATTCAGTTATACGTATAGCTATTCTTTTTCAAATTATTTTCCCATTTAGGTTATTACAGAGTACTAAGTAGAGTTCCCTGTGCTATAAAGTAGGTCCTTGTTGGTTATCTATTTTATATAGAGGACTGTGTGTATGTTATTCCCAATCTCCTAATTTATCCCTTTTCCTCACCTTTCCTCTTTGGTAACCATAACTTTTTTTTCCAAGTCTGTGACTCTGTTTCTGTTTTGTAAATAAGTTCACTTGTATCATTTTTTTTAGATTCCACATAGAAGCAACATCATAGGACACAGTATTTCTTTCTCTGACTAACTTATTTCACGTAGTATGATAATCTCTAGGTCCATCCATGTGAGTAGTGACCTTTTAAAAAGGAAAGAAAAATAAAATGATTCTTACTAATTATCTTATTTAACCCAATATATCCAAAAATGTATCATTTCAACACATATCAGGATAATTATGAGAGAGTTTACATGTTTTTTCACACCAGGTCTTTGAAATCTGGTGAGTATTTTATACAACTCAGTTTAGATTATCCGTATTCCAAGTGTTCGCTAGCACTGTGTCTGGGGGCTACCGCCAGATCAGGGACATGGCTGGATCCCGTTAAGGCTGAAATCCTAGACCTGCCATCATCTGGCTGTAAGGCTCGGTCCAGTCACGTAAACTCTCCGTGGTTCATAGACTGTCTCACCGTCACCCTTAGTCACCCACAGAGCCAGGCTGCTCTTATTTCCTACCCATAATAGATCCCCACAGTCCAATCGTGAGCATCCTTTGGGATGCCAGCCAGTTACTGGAATGCCTGAGTTTCCCCCTCTGTGCAGCCTTGGGGGTCATAAATTGCAGACATCTTCTGCCCTGTGGACAAAAACCCAGATTCCGCAGTCCTGTCGTCTAGATCGGGATTTCAGTTTGCCCGAGGCTGGGGCGGCCCGTTCTGTGGGTTCACCCCGGCTGGAGTGAGTCCAGCTTGGTGAGTCAGGGCATGAGTGATGAGTAACCCAGGAGGCTCTGGAACAATTGTCTTCCTGACTAGCTTTTGAATCACCCGATCCTCTCTGGGATGAGATCAAGTTGGGGAAATTGGTTCTGCCTAACCAACCAGGGCTCCCTGCCAGGATGTCTCATCTGGTCCCTTTTTCCTTCTTGGCTCGCAGACAGCTAGGCTACTTGGCAGCGGGAGCTTGAATTTTCTGGAATCGCTTTTGCAGGGAATTTGGCAGAAACTGATCAGCCCCTTCACGTGGCTTCCATTCTCTCAAGGTTTAGTTCATTGGGTCATTGTTTTCTCCCTGCTCTCTTTCATTAAAAAAAAAGCCCTAACCATTAAAACATAGGATAACTCTGGAAGCTAGAGAGTACTTTAAACAGAATGAAAACTCAAAAGAAGATGCTGGTTATGGTGTGCTGTCAACTTCTCCCGTAACTGAAACCAGTCTCTCTCCACCTGAATCCTGGCCCAGAAAATTCTACCGGTTCAGCTTCCAGACCCCTCTGCCCAAGGTATTGGCAGAGACTTTGCTACACTGGGGCAAGATGTAAAATTCTTGCAGCAGAAAGTGCTCCAATACTAGAGGGACTCTAACGCCGAAAACAAAATATAACAATGGAGTTAATTAGCATCACGTGGCCCACAAATCCCCCTCCAGGGGCTCCTGCTGGATTTAAATCAGAGAGGGAACAGCTCCCACTGAGAGACCCCTTCCATCGACTGCCCGGACCCCTGTTTCCCGGCTTTTCCCTTGGTTCTGGGAGGAGGGACAGCTGAGCCCAGGATGGGGAGGGGGTGGCGGCCTTTACCAGCTGCCTGTTTATAGGACCGGCCACCTCCCAGCCTGCCCTCCCCGACACCCCCCCCCCCCCCCCCCCCCCACCCCCCGCTTGCTGCTCTATCCAGACTTTCTTAACCTGGGCGTTTTCCCCAGCAGCCTTTTGGTGAGCCTGGACTTTTTCAACTTTTTTGAAAATTTTTTTTAATTTTTTTAATTGGGATAGAGTTGATTTACAATGTTGTGTTAGTTTCAGGTGTACAGCAAAGTGATGCAGTTATACATATACATGTATCCACTCTTTTTAGACTTTTCTCACATAGGTTATTACAGAATATTGAGTAGAGTTCCCTGTGCTCTACAGTAAGTTCCTATTAGTTATCTATTTTATATACAGTAGTGTGTATATGTCAATCCCAATCTCCCAATTTATCCTTCCGCCCCGGCTTGTCCCCGGTAACCATAAGTTTGTTTTCTACATCAGTGATTCTCTTTCTGTTTTATCAATAAGTTCATTTGTACCATTTTTTAAAGATTCTGCACATAAGTGATAGCATATGATATTTGCCTTTCTCTGTCTGACTTACTTCACATAGTATGATCATCTCTGGGTCCATCCATGTTCCTGCAAATGGCATTATTCCATTCTTTTTTCTGGCTGGGTAATATTCCATTGTACATATGTACCACATCTTCTTTATCCATTCATCTGTCAATGGACATTTAGGTCGTTTCCATGTCTTGGCTATTTTGAATAGTGCTGCAATGAACATTGGGGTGATGTATCTAAATATAGAACTACCGTATGATCCAGCAATCCCTCTCCTGGGCATGTGTCTAGAGAAAACCACAATTGGAAAAGTACAGGAGCCTGGACTTTTTGGCCCAAGCTCTCCTCCCAGCCTGGCCCTAGGAATGGCGTTTCTTACCCGACCCTGCCATTATTTCCCTCTGGCTCCCAGATGCAGGCTTACACCCACCCCACCCGGCAAGCATAAGAATCCCCTCTTTACAAATGAAGAAACTGAGACTCCAAGAGGTTAAGTGATATTTCTAAGGCTGAATCTGTGTAAGAGGTTGTCCTGAGACTCCAAACCAAACCTCCCTTGCTCCAGAGCCCTGCGCCAGGCATCCTGTACCTCATCCTTCTCTGGGCCCAAAAGATAGAGATGCTGTTGCTACCACTGATAGTATGGATGACAGGGGCAGCTAATACTTTGTGACTGTTGCATTTTGCAAAGATGGATAACTACAGTAAGTCCCCTACATACGAACGAGTTCCATTCTGAGAGCGTGTTCGTAAGTCCAATTTGTTCCTAAGTCCAACAAAGTTATTCTAGGTACCCAACTAGCACAATCGGCTATATCGTACTGTACTGTAATAGGTTTATAATGCTTTTCACACAAATAATGCATAGAAAACAAACACACACACAAAATAAAGAAAACATTTTTAATCTTACAGTGCAGTACCTTGCAAAGTACGTAGTGCAGTACAACAGCTGCCACACGGGGGCTGGCATCGAGGGAACAGGCAAGAAGAGTTACTGACTGGAGGAGGGAGAGGAGGTGCGAGATGGGAGAGCTGAGGGATCGTCAGCAATAGGGGACGGAGGTCAAGCTGCAATGTCACTCACGCCTGACATTGGTGGGACGCACATCTGCATCGCTGAAAGTTCGCAAGGTGAAGGTTCGTAGATAGGGGACTCGCTGTATATAAATATAACACAGATGTTAAGGTTGGTGGAAGGGGTCTTCTCTGCAGGAGCTGTTCCATCCTGCACACAAAGCCTGCTTTAATCTGAGGAGCCCCTTGAGGGGCTTTTATGAGCCGTGCAATGTTACATATATATCTGATCATCTCCCATCCCCAACACTCTGACAGCGCGGCTGAAGCCCCTCCCACTGGGAGGTGGAGTCTGTTTCTCCTGTGTGGTTTGAGGTGAGATCACGAAGGATTCTCCCCCAAGGCTGCAGCATCTCACAGCCTGACTGGGCGCGTCCCATCCCAGCTCACTCACGTGACTCAGGACCTTACTGTGGGCCTCTGCTGCCGCTGGCAGGACTACTCGCGCAGCATGGGAGCTTGCTTTCCTCCCAAAAAGGACTCCAAGAAATGGAGGAGGGGGTGGGAAGGGAGCTGGAAATCTTCTTGTAACCTCATCTCAGAAGTGATGTCCTGGGACTTCCCTGGCCGTTCAGTGGTTAAGAATCCACCTTCCAATGCGGGGGACGCGGGTTCGATCCCTGGTCGGGGAACTAAGATCGGGCATGATGTGCGGTGCAGCAAAAGAATTTAAAAAAAAAAAGAAAAAGAAAAAGTGATGTTCTGTCACTTTACCACATTCTGTTTCTTAGAAACCAGGTCCAGCCAACACACAAGAGCAGGAAATGACACAAGGGCCCGAACAGCAGTAGCTCTGTTGTTGCTTTCTGTTGACGTTCTGTTGATGCTCTGGACCCGGCAGTGCTGTCCCCATTGCTCAGATGCACACACTCAGGCGGCGGACCTGAGACGGGCTTATCCTTGGCAAGCAGCTAGCGGGACATATTTCAACGTGAACATCCTGGCTGCTTTGCCTCCTTTTGGAATTTCGATTCCAGGAATGATTTGCTGCAGACGACACAGATTCCATTCAAGGATTTTTATACTCTTAATAACTTTTCCAAATCAACTCTGCACTTAGTTAGTTTAGGGTTGCATGATCCTAAGCCCCACCCTCCTGTCTTCGTTTTTGAGGCCGCTGGGCCATGAAGAACACTGATGGAATTTCTGAGCTGTATCCCCCGCTCTCCACTCTGGCCACACTTGACAATCACCTGTGGGGGCTGCTGTGAGGGGTGGTGTTAAAAAGTCCAGTTGCCCAGGCCACACCCACACTCATCACATCAAAATTTCTGGACGGGGTACCCGGGTGCCGGGATGGTTTTATGGAAAGCTCCCCAAGGGACTCCAGTGTGCAGTCCATCTGGTGGCAATCACCAAGGGATCCGGGAGAGATGCAGATTCTGAGTCAGCGGGTCCGGGGTGGGGCCTGAGAATCTGCGTTTCCAACAGGCTCCGGGTGAGGTGGACACCGTGGGTCCGCTGCCCACACTCTGAGGGGCACCAGTTTGGGGCTGTGGTTCTCAGTCTTGGCTGTGCAGTGGAATACTTGTGGAAGCTTGAAAATTGCAGATGCCTGGGCCCCGTCCTAGGCATTTCTTTTTTTTTTTTTTGAAATTTTATTTATTTTTATTTTTGGTTGCTTTGGGTCTTCGTTGCTGTGCGCGGGCTTTCTCTAGTTGCGGCGAGCGGGGGCTACTCTTCATTGCAGCGCGCAGGTTTCTCTTGTTGCGGAGCACGGGCTCTAGGCACGCGGGCTTCAGTAGCTGTGGCTCGCTGGGCTCTAGAGCGCAGGCTCAGTAGTTGCGGCGCACGGGCTTAGCTGCTCCGCGGCATGTGGGATCTTCCCGGACCAGGGCTCGAACCCGTGTCCCCTGCATTTGCAGGCGGATTCTCAACCACTGCGCCACCAGGGAAGCTCCCTGTCCTAGGTATTTCATTCAGTTGGTCTGCACTGAGGCCTCAGCATCAGGACTCACCCAGGTAATCCCCGTGTGCAGCTGAGATTGTGCACCCCTGCTCTGGACGCCTCCAGAATCTTCCTTCACCCTCCCTAATCCATCACCCCAGCCTCTACCCCCAAACCGCGTCCTCCCCACCCCTTTCCTCATTGAAGCTCTTCCCCATGAAGACAGCTGATGTCAGTGTGATTTGACAGCAGCAGGGCAGGCGTCGGGGCTCACAAAGCTCTCTCTCCGGGTCCAGAAGCTTCCACCGTTGGCGATTCCCCTCTGTGTGCTGAGCATCACTCTCTCCTTGGTGTCCTTTTAAAAATACAGGATTCCGGACTTCCCTGGCGGTCCAGTGGTTAAGACTCTGCGCTTCCAGTGCGGGGCGCAGAAATTCGATCCATGGTCGGGGAACTACGATCCCGCATGCCGCGCGGTGTGGCCAAAAAAAAAACAAACAAAAAACGGGAGAGTATTCCTGAGGTTGGTAGCACATTAAATCTCTAACAAATCTCTAAAAGACTCTCCTGGCCTCCCTACATGCAAATGCCCTCCCTCTGTCCTCCAAATTGCAACCAGAAGGCTCTTCCTAAAATGCAAAATCAAATGACACCCTCGCTTAAACCCTCCCATTCCACCCCCACCCCCACCCCGCTTTCTCCAGGAGGCTGTGGCCCATCTCTCCCCTCTGCTGGTCGCGCCTTGACTGGCCACATTTCAGCAGCTGCGCTCTGTGCAGCCCGAACCTGCCCAGCCTCGCTTGGCCTCGGGCCAGCTCCTCCTGGAGGACTCGGCGCAGCTGGAGAGAGAGGAACACCCAAGGTCAGGGTCTGGGTCCCCCGCTAGGCTGACCCGCTGTCTGAGCACAGCACCTGCCACCGTAACTGCTCACAAAGGGCTTGGAAGGAAAGAAGGAGGAAATAAACAGGCACGTCAAGGGGCAGGGGTAAATTTACTAAAGGAATGAAAAGGGGGGCGGGGAGCAAGCTTTATCCAGCCATTCCATTCTGGGTCTTCACGGTGTCAATTCTTTCTTCGCAAAATACCCTACAGTAGACAGTGGCTCTGGCCTGGGCCCCAGGTTTTCTTGAAGGGTCACTAGAAAATGAAAGGATGAATCGACCAACTTTCTTAACCAAACACATCTTTTCTGTCTGGTAACTCTCAAAAGACCCCGGTGCTAATTCAGAAATAATGACTCAGCTTCATAACGTAAAGATGGAAGCGTTTCTCATTGAAAATGAAAGTGCACGAACCCCACTGTGATGGGGAGACTACCGAAGCCCGACCTCTGGGGGCTGTATCTCTAGAAGGATCCTTTCTGCCAGTGTGGAGTTGAATCCCGAAGGAAGATGAAGCAAACATTGTCTCCACTCTGACCTTTCCTTTCTCCCCCTCCTCCTGTCCACTCTCCCTTTTCTCTCCTCCTCTAGCCCCCCTTCCCTCTCCCTTCTGCTGGCTGCTTTGCCATGTTTCTTGGTGAAAGTAGACTAACAGAGAGCCTCAGCCCTGCTTTTATACCTGACCCCAAGTCTGGCGTGGAGAGCCCCCGCCTATGATATGCCCTGGTCCCAGCTGGGTCAGCTGCCCTGTTTTTCTGCCCCAAACGCCCGTGATGAAAACAACTCTTTCTTGCCCTCCCACACGTGTACTCAGGGCTACGGGCTGCTCCCAGAGAGCATGTCGTCACGATGCAAGGAAATGAGAGTGCCGTGGAATCTCCTCGAGTATATTAAAAAAAAACAGCCAATCGTTTGACAACTGTGATGTTTTAACTGCCATTAGTAATAAGCAACTTATTACTTTTCTTTGAAGAATCAGAGTGCATACAATGTACTCTAAACCAGAGGCCTCTTCAACTTGCAAGTGCATCTGAAACACCTTTGAAAATGTACTTTCATTCATGCTTTGGGGAAGATGTTTAGGGACTGGCTGGGGAGACACATACCTTTAAAAACAACATTTTTTAAGATTTTAGTACAAGTTGAGTAGATGGTATGCTTCCTTATTGCAGAGCACAGCGTAGAACAGGGCACTCAGTATGATTTATTGAAGACAATTCATGAATTGAGAGTAGGTGGGGTGGAGAGATGAGGGGCTGGGGTGCAGGGTCGGGGTCAGCTACCACACGTCACTGTTACCTGTGTGTTCCCTTCGACTGCAGGATAGCCCCTGACACACAGTAGGCGCTCAATTAATGTGTATCGAACAGAATTGCTTGTCCGATGGCTGAGTCCATGAAGCAGACGTCTAAAGAAGTTGCCGCACTCTGAAGACTCCCTTTGGATTTTAGCCCAAACTCTATTTCACAAATACTATCAGGATTAGAGATACACTGACTCACAGGAAAAAATAAAATGGAAAGTCGCTCTTTTCTTCTCCATCGTGGTAAAAAAAAGGTCTTTGGAAATCCTCCTCTGCCATGTCTTATCCATCAGTCCTACATTAACATGATATGTTGCTGTGAAAATGCTTCCCTTAAACACATCAAATGGATTAATGCGGGCACTTTATCAGGTACAATTTCTGTTTCCATAAAACATCTTTAGACACATAAAAACGACTTCAATGAGAAGTTAGAAAATCCCTCTCTTCTCCTGTCATCCAGTCGGCTCTGTGGAGGAAGCTCACATTTCTGGAGGCTCTGGCTTTGTTTCCTCCTGCGGGAGCTGTTGCTTTGTGAAGGGGCGGGCTCCTCCCTGGGAACCTACGAAGTGGCTTCAGCCCGCACGGACCAGGTGGAGGGCAGGAGAGAGGCAGCAAGGGAAGGCAGGAGCTGAGCCGGCTCACCTCATGGCAAAAGTGCTTGGAAAAACCTTCCTCGCTCTGACCTGGGGGTCCGTGGAGACATAGGGCAACAGCTACCTTGGAGTCATCACACCCCAGAAAAGCAGGCCAGCGCCCCCGTGCGAGCCATTATTTCCGGGGACACTCTCTCCCTCTGCAACCCATTCTCCTTCACTCTGAGGCACAAGGAATACACTAGGCGCGTGGCTCTCATTGTGTGGTCCACGGCAAGCAGCAGCATCTGGGAACAGGTTGGAAACGCCCGTCCTCCATCCTCGGGTCTAAGGCCAACGGACATGCGACTTGCAGGCCCTTCAGGGGATCTGGACGCAAGTTCGAGCTTGAGAACCACTGCATCTGGCAAGCACTGGGGAGGGAGCTTGCTCCTCCCTCCCTTCAGCTGGCAAGGATAACCCATCAGTTCTCCAGATTCCCTCCTCATGGCCCTCACCAGCTGAGGGCTAAGCTCGTGTGTTACAACTCCAAAGGGCTTTCAAGATAACAGAACAAACCCAGCATTTATAGAGTGCCTGCTGTGGACGCTGTCACAAACCTGCCATGTGCCTTGTTTCTGTAATCTTCAAAGCAATCCTTTCGAGGTGAGCTTCCACCATTGTTATGGGCCCAGCTGTGTGCCCCCAAATTCATATGTTGAAACCGTCACCCCCAGTACTTCAGAATGTGACTGTATTTGGAGATGGGCTTTAAAGAGGTTAAAGGAGGCCTTTAGGGCGGGCCCTAATCCAATCTGATTGGTGTCCTTAGTAGACAAGGAGATGAGGACATACAGAGACACCAGGGTGTATGTAAGCACACAGAGTGGGGCCATGTGAGGGGAAGGCGGCCATCACCCCAGGGAGAAGAGCTCCAGCAGAAACCAAACCCGCGACGCCCTGAGCTGGGACGTCCAGCCATAGGCCGGTGAGAAATTAATTTCTGTTGTTTTAAGCCGCCCTGTCTGTGGTGTGTTGTTATGGCAGCCCTAGCAGACCAATACAATGGGCAGTAAAGTGTTTCTCTGGAGAACCCTGACTAACACAACCATTAAAAATATAAATCCAGGGCTTCCCTGGTGGCGCAGTGGTTACGAATCCGCCTGCCAATGCAGGGGACATGGGTTCGAGCCCTGGTCCGGGAAGATCCCACATGCTGCAGAGCAACTAAGCCCATGCGCCACAACTACTGAGCCTGCGCTCTAGAGCCCGCAAGCCACAACTACCGAGCCCACGAGCCACAACTACTGAAGCCCACGCACCTAGAGCCCATGCTCCGCAACAAGAGAAGCCACCTTAATAAGAGGCCTGTGCACCACAACGAACGGTAGCCCTCGCTCGCCTCAACTAAAAAGCCCGCACACAGCAACGAAGACCCAATGCAGCCAAAAATAAATAATAAATAAATTTATATATATATATATAAAAATCCAGGGATTTCCCTGGTGGTCTAGTGGTTAGGATTTGGCGCTCTCACTGCAGAGACTCGGGTTCCATCCCTGGTCGGGGAACTGAGATCCTGCAAGCCAAGCAGCGTGGCTAAAATTTTAAAAAAAGTCCAGACCACAAAGACAGCTGTGCCCAACCCTGTTCCGGTGCTCTGCGTCGGGTACGTTGCAGGTGTGTCCCACTTAAATATTGTAAATACGCCGCCATGTAGGGCCCACCAAAAGCCTCATTTTACAGATGAGGCACTGAGGCTTGGAGCAAGGTGACTTGCCCAAGCTGGTACAGCTGGTAATGGTCGAGGTGGGTTTTGAAACCCAGCAGGTAGACCCCAGAGTTGCTAAGTTCACCACCACTGTCAAGGCCTCCCTGCTGCAGGCCCTGAGCTTCAAATTCATGATTTCACGTTCACAGCAATTCATGAGGCATCCGTGGCACTCTTCCTACCCCACCTTTTCAGGTGAGAAAACGGAGGCTTAATGAAGATGGAAACAGTCGCTCGAGGACCCACAGCTAGCAGGACACTCAGCCCTGAATCGAGCCCAGGGCCCTTCTCTTTCCAACCAAGGAGGATTTCTTTTTCCGCAGGCTTGTTTGTGTCTTCATAGGAGATTCCGGAAAGCCTTCAGGATGCAAGAGAACACATCTTTGCTGGAAGAATTTAACAAGAAGCAGGAGAATGTGAGTATCAGAAATAATGGAAGAACAATCCTTCCAGTGTCTCTCATGTTCTCTGTGTGCCCACTGCTGTACAGTGGCCTGGATCCTCTTATGTGACGTTGCTTAGACACCAAACACCCTCTCCTGCAGGCTCTACAGCAGCAGAGAGGAGCAGTTAACAAAACTAGCCGGAAGACCTTGTACGAGTCTCGGAGCCTCTGTGGGCCTGTTTCCTCCTCTGTAAAATGGGGGTCTTGTCACGAAGAGCAACTGAGTTAATACATGCAAAGTGCTCAGAGCTGTGTCTGATGCGTAGTAAAGGCTATTGTAAGTATTTCCTGCTGTTATTATAAGACGAGCTGAAAAGTGCCTCTGGTCCCTTGTCAGACGAGCTCTCAGGAGGCTTCATTCCAGCCTCGGGGTTGTCTAGGAGGGCCTGGTTCGGGATGTGCTCCATGTGAGCCCGTGTTAGCTCATTTCCAAGTGTAGCACAGAACGGAGGTTGAGGGAAATTGACTCTACAGCCTGCATGATGGGTCCACGATTATCTCTTGCTAAACCCAGCCTTGACAATGAGTAAATAGTGTTCCATTCCAAATTCAACCACAGATATCCCCGAAATTCTCCCTGACGCTTTCCTGCCATAAGGCCCCTGTCATAAAGCTGTCTCATTAATAATAGTAGTTACAGTAATTAATAATGCTAATGTATGAGTTACCCAGTATAGGTTAAAACCATAAGCCAAAACCCCCCACAGAACAATGTAGAGGTATGTTTTGCAAGCATCATGTGCATGTTGGTTTGTTAGAGATGTCATTTTTGATAACCGAGGAGAGGGTCCATACTTCCAGGAAAGGGATTGGGACAGGGGAAAAAAAAAAACCCTCAGAGAAATGCTTAGACGTAGGCCAAGACTACGGCCGAGGCTATTCACTACCATTGCGGCACAGGCAGCAACCTAGATGTCTAGCAGGCGAGAGCTGAGTAAACAAAATCATGGTACATACGTACAGTGGCATGAGATGCAGCTGCAGAAAAGAATAAGAGAGATGTAATCATGCTGATGTGGAACTATCTGAGATAAACGACACATTAAAAAGCAAGCCGGATGAATTGTATAGGGTGTGAATTATATCTCAATAAGGCTGTTGTACTTTTTACAAAGGTGTAGCAGTGTGTTGTGTGCTACCATTTGTCTCTTTAAAGTGCACATATACAAACACAAACGTGGGTCTCATGGAGCATTTGGACGAATGCCAAGAAACTGATGACACCCTGGGGGTGGGGGTGGGGGGGGCTGGTTAGAAGTGGGATGGAGTCTTTTCACTGTAACCTGTGTGTGTGTTTTTTTTTTTAAATTGTGTGCCTGTATTTCCTACTCAGTCAATGAAGGTAGTCTTCTGCAAAGCAGAGGAAGGGAAAGGGGAGAGAGGACTATTTCTTGAATGATGTCATGTGCCAGACACTGTTCTAAGTCATTCTGTCCTCCTTACACACCCCAGGGAAGGTATTCCTATGATTCCTATTTCACAGAGGGGTTAAGTAGCTCCCCCCAGGGTCTCACAGGTGGGAGGTTTGGCCAGAGAAACTTGCTGAAATTCACCAGTACCCCCCCCCCCTTCCTTGGATTTCTGAAATCTTAGAATGTGAGACTCCCCAGTGGCCTCCTGCAGAAATGGTCTCAAGATAAAACAGGGTGAAGTATTTTAAAAGGTAAAAACATCTCAAGCCACCCTAAAACTCCTGGCTGAAAGGCAACCTGCCGCACCTCTGCTGTGTTTGCTCAGGCTGTCGCAGCAGGGCAGGGACTTGCAACTCCGCAGGCAGCATCGTGTACCCGGGGAACTAGGGTTGAGGGGCGCCTCGACAATCAGGGGAATCTTGCCAGGTCGCAAAAGAAGTTAACTGGAAAACATACTGCCGCTCACCCGGCCTTCCCACGGGGCCATAAACGGGTGTTTAATTACAAAGCAGGTGGAAACACTTCAGATGAGGGGTCAGGCGTTCCATTATGTGTTTAACTTCTCTGCGTAAGAACCACTAGGTACTACTGCAGATGGTCCGCTCTCTGGGTAATTTACATCTCCTCGCTGGACTGAGTGGCCCCGCGCTGATGGAAAAGAAGGGAACATTTCCCTTGAGAAAGAGGAAATGCCCGGGGTCCCAAGCTGGCAGGAATTCTGAGAAAGTCCAGTTTATCATTCTGAAGGAAAAACGTATTGGGCTGGAATTATGGAGTTTTAGCCTGATTTCTAGAATGGACATTCTAGAACTACTGTGTGTCCCATCATGGGACTGAATCCTCACCCCTGTAAGGAACTGTTGGGGAAATTGCTTCTCTGTTCAAATAGACAACCCGGCGGCTCACAGGTTGATTCGGGAAAGAGGCGGCACCTCCACCAGGGTTCCTGACTCATGAGCTATTGTTGTCACTGGAGTCCTGGCACCTTTAGAGGCGGAGGTTCCTCTGACCCCCAGGCTTCCTCTTGTTACTGGGCGGCACTGCAGAATGTTCCACAAGAGCGACTACAGTCATGGGATGACAAAAGGAAAATAAAGAGAAGAACACAAGCAGAGAAAATGTGGCCTAGAGGATGCTATTTGCTGGAGCTCTTAAGTGACTTCCATCCGTATGAGGCCCCAGAAAAAGATGATCCCCATTGTATTCCCTTCTGTTTCCTCTTGGGTCCCCATCTATTCATTCAGGTGAGTGTTCATTTATTCAACAAGTATTTAGTAAGCACCTAGGATGTGGCAGGCACTGAAAATACACCCTTGAACAAGTCGAAGTCCCTGCCCTCTTAGAACTTTCATCCTGGTGAGGAGACAGATAAACCAGTGTATAAATACATATAATAATTTCTAATGGAAATAGGTTTATGCAGAAAATAACAGTGATACGGTGCAAAGGAATCCCTGTCAGGCTTTATTAGCCAGTCATTTAAAGCAGCGTCCTCCATCTGCAGCAACATGGATGGACCTAGAGATTGTCCCACTAAGTGAAGTAAGTCAGACAGAGAAAGACAAATACCCTATGATATCAATTATATGTAGAATCTAAAAAAAAATGTCACAAATGAACTTATTTACAAGACAGAAACAGACTCACAGGCTTTGAAAACAAACTTATGGTTACCAAAGGGGAAAGGTAGGGGAGAGGGATAAATTAGCAGTTTGGGATTAACAAATACATATATATTTGTATAACAAATACATATATATATATACATATATATATGTATATATACATATATATGTATATATATATATACATATATATATATTTTTATACCTATATATAAAATAGGTAATCAACAAGGACCTACTGTATAGCACAGGGAACTCTACTCAATATTCTGTAATGACTTATATGGGAAAAGAATCTGAAAAATAATAGATATATGTATATGTATAACTGAATCCCTTTGCGGTACACCTGAAACTAACACAACATTGTAAATCAACTATAATATAAAATAAAATTTTTTTAAAAAAGCAATGTCCCCACAAACGTATATAATGATACCCATTTTATGGATGAGGAAATCAAGGCGCAGGCAGGCGGACTTGGCCACATTCACAGTGATAATGCTGGATTCATACTCAAGATTCTCTCTGGAGCCACAGTTTGTCTCACTGTATCCTGCTGTCCAGCCTGTCTCGTCAAGGGTGCCTTTGGATGCCTCTGGCTCCAGGAAACACACAGACCACACAGAAACAAACACACTTCTTAGCCGTGGCAGCTGGTTTATCTCCTGTCCTAGTCCATTTAGTGCCTGCATCTGTAAAAAAAGAAAATACTATAGACTGGTACTCACAAATACGCTACAGCATTCTGCCCCTGCCCCTCCCATTCATGTTCTATTTGCATGTGAAATACTTTCATTCCATCCCCATGGCTCCCAAAGTCTTAACTCTTTCCAGCAAAATCGCAAAAGTCAAAGTCCAAAGTCTCGTCTAAATATCATCTAAAGGAGATCCAGGTGAGCCCTAAGGTACAATTGATGCAGAGGCAAGTTCCTCTCCGGCTGTGATTCTGCAAAATCAAACAGGCGATGTGCTTTCAAAACTACAGTCGTGGGTCAGGCATAGGGTGGACATTCCTACCAGGCTGGGGTTGGGCCCCCAAGGCCCGAGGTGGTCTTGCCCACCCCCCTGGCTTGGCCTGAGGGCTCTTCCCTGGCTCTGTGCCTGGGCTCCCCTTGGAACCCCGGGCAACCATAGCCCCATGGCTCATGTGCTCTTCAGACAGCTCCGCAGACACTGCCAACTTTACCTCTGGAGGGGAGGCCACCTCAGCCCGCACTGCCCAAGGGCTGCAGGCGCCCCCCCGAGGCAGCTGAGGCGCACGGCAAGTGTGGGCAGCAGAGTCTGGGTGGAAGGCAGCCCCGGCAGCGTGCGCAGAGGTCCTGCAGGTGCCAGACCCTCCTTGGAAAGGGCTCTGGAGCTGCTCTGTGTTACCGTTGGGGTCGTTCTTCCCCTGTGCTGCACACCGGCTCCCCGGCCTCTGGAGAGATGGAGGACTTCTGTCTCAGACAATGGTTTAGCCTGAGTGTTCTCAACTCAACACTGACAGGCTGAGAATTTTCCAAATCTTTAAGATCTGCTTCCTTGTTGATTAATGTCTTTAAGTCATATCTTACTAGAAGCGGTAAGGAGAAATCAGGCCACTCCTTCAGCACTTTGCTTAGATAGAACTTCAGCTAGGCATCCAATTTTCTCGACCTCCCCCAAGACGCTAGGACAGGAAGGCACTTCAGCCGAACTCCTTGCCGCTTGATAATACGCATGGCCCTTCTCCGTTGTCAATAACACGTTCCTCGTTTCCATCCGAGATTTCATCAGAATGGCCTTTACCATCCATATTTCGACCAACATTCTGCTCAGGATTACTTAGGTGTTCTCTAAGAAAAGGCGGGCGGTCTCTACAGCTCCCCTCTTTTCTTCCTGGGTTCCCTCTTTCTTCCTTATTTGTTATGGGAGCACCCCACTTCTCCCTATCAATTTCTGTCTTAGTCTGTTCAGGCTGCTATAACAAAATACCATAGACTGGGAAGCTTATAAACAGCAGGTATTTATTTCTCACAGTTCTAGAGGCTGGAAAGTCCAAGGTCAAGGTGTTGGCAGCTTCAGTGTCTGGTGAGAGCCTGCTTCCTTGTTCATAGATGGCTGTCTTTGCACTATCTCCTCACATGACAGAGGCAGTGAGGATACTCTCCGGGGCCTCTTTTATAAGGACACTAATCCCATTCACGGGTGCTCTGCCCTTCTGCCCTAATCACCTCCCAAACCCACCTCCTAATACCATCATACTGGGGATTAGATTCCAACATATGAATCTGGGGGGTGTGGAGAGAGATATTGAGTCTGTAACACCTAGGCACAGTGACATAAAGCTTCTTGACGATGGCAACACCTGCTGGAGACTTGTACCCACCAGAGACTAAAAAAGTCAGAGACCCGCAGCTCTGGTAACATCACTCCATCCAGAGCCTTCTGCATAATCTATGTTCACCTCACATGCTAACTGTCCAGAACCATCCAACCTCAACCCCGCTTTCCTTCTGATAACAAACTAACAGACTGTGCCTTCTCGACCTCACACTGGGTCCATCATAGGAGCTCACAGTGAAGTCCAAGGGTGGAAACTCAACCCAACCCGACCTAACCGTTTCTCTCTCCCAGGAATTTGAAATGTGAGTGGAGACACCCAGATTTCTAACGTGGCTGGAATTGCGAGACAAGGGCTGAAAAGTCCTACAGTAGTCATCATTCTTGCCCTTGCTGGGACTTTGGCATGCAGCATTTTCTTTGATTCTTACGAGCTACCCTTCTTTTGTAGTTTAAGCAAGCCAGAGGGGATTTCTGTTGCTTGCAAACAAAAGACTACTGAATAATATATAAAGCTCTACTCTTGTGGTCAAGCAAGCTGACACAGAAGTCGATATATAATTACAAAATGTGATAAAGTGTCATGACCAAAAAGAACAGAAACTTGGAGAGACTGACACGGGAGACCAATCGTAAATTGGGTGGTCAGGGAAAAGAGCCTTTGGGGAGATTATATTTAAGCTGAAACCTTAAAGCTGGAGTCAACCATTTGAAGAATGGAAGTGCAGGCAGAAGAAAAGTGTGTGGAAGAGCCCTAGAGCAGGGAGGTGAGCTCCCGGAAGGGGTGGGGTGAATGCAGAGAGATGAGGTTTATTCTCTGAGTTTGAGTCCAGAGCAGTTTTCTTCCTCTTGGTTAAAGTGGTGAATGCCTGTAGTTTTTCCCTCTTGAAAATGGGCATAATACGTTTTAGCACTTAGCTGTACCATTGTGTGTGTGTGTGTGTGTGTGTGTGCACGTGTGTCGCACAATGATATGGACCCACTTGGGAGCAGTCAAGTCTGTTCTCCATATCATATGATTTTAGCACCTGCCTGCAAAGAGCCTCTGCTGGACTGAGAGCTTGATTTCTTCAGGATTCACTTGGAGAGATTGGGTCATAGAAAATGTGTCCTGGGTTTCGGTAGATCCTTTGCAACCCAGGCATATTGTGGGTGTGAGTGTGATGGGTGATGGGGGGAGGTGGGAATGAGTAGAGGTGTGATATGGAAGAGAACTCTGTCATACCTGCAACCTCTCTGCCCACTCCACGTTAGTTCACTAACTGGAGATGTGTATCAGCTATCTACTGCCGCCTAACAATGCACCACAAACCTAGCAGCTTAAAACAATGCCCACTCATTAGCTTACAGGTCTGTAGGCCAGAAGTGGGGGCACCATGTGCCTGCGTTTTGCTCAGGGTATCACGGCGTCAAATCAAGGTACTGGCTGAGGCTGTGGTTCTCCTCTGGACCCCGTGGTCCTCTTCTAAGCTCACTAGTAGGTGGCAGAACCCATTCTCTTATGGCTGCAGGACTACGGTCCCCATTTTCCCCACCGCTCTCCATCAGCAGTTCACAGTATGGAGGTTTGCTTTCTTCCAAGCCAGCACAGTGTGTCTCAATGACATCCCCTTCTGCTACCCGTTGGAGAAGACTCTCTGCATTTAAAGAAGCTGGTTTGATTAGGTTAGGGCCACAGGGATAACCTCTCTATCTTAAAATCAACTCATTAGTAACCTTAATTACATCTACAAAATCCCTGGACCATGTAAAGTGACATAAACCCAGGAGAGACACTGGAGGGTGGAGAGCGTGGCCATATTACGATGCTGCCTGACACGGGATGCTGTTGCTGTTTTTGCAGAGTGACTTAATGGAAGCGTAACCAAAAGTGGGGTCCGGCCGCTCGCCGCTCAAAAGCCAATTAAGAGGCAAGGTTGGTGGAAAGGAAAGTTTGCTTTATTTTGGAGGCCAGTAACCTGGGCGGGAGGGCAGACTCCTGTCCAAAGGCCAACTCCCCCCACTGACAATCAGGGGGCAAGAACTTCTGTAGACGGAGGGAGCGGGCTACATGCAGAAACAGCACAGGCAGCTCTGATGGTCAACTTGAAATTGGTCATCGGTGGTCTGATCAGTGTCATCTTGAGTGTTTTAAGTACAGTTAGTCTTTAGTTCCAGGGTTGGTTGCTTCCCATTTCTTTGAGGCCAGTTCTCGGAATTGTGGCAGCTTATGCCATGGCTACAGCCTGGTCATCATGTAGTTAACTTCTTCCACCTGGTGGAGGTTTTAGTATCTACAGGACAGCTCACCCCATAGGGCTCAGAACATTACCTACAGCCCTTGAGGAGGAACTAGAGGTCCTTAACTATGCTCAATCACGAAACTATTATTATTTAGTCTTGTTGGACTGTTTTCCTTTGTTTCTGCATTTGTTCACTTCTCTGGTTAAACGTATTCTTTGGCTAAAGTTTTTCTACACGCAAAAGGCAGGCTGAGCACATGGGGAGGGGGAAGGACCATAGGGTCCTGCTCTGTTGGAAGGACCCAGCTTCCATGAATATACAGCTAAAAAATAATAATCTCCTCTCCTTCTTATCTCTCGCCATACTTAGTACCCATTGTATGAGTTTCCTGCAGCTGCTGTAAAAAGTGATCTCAAACTTTGTGGTTTAAAACAACAGAAGTTTATTCTCTCACAGTTCTAGAGGCCAGACGTCTGAAATCAAGGTGTCAGCAGGGCTGCACCTCCTACAGAGGCTCTGTGGCGCAGGTGTTTCTCCACTTGTGCCTGCATCACTCCAATGTCTGCCTCTATCTTCATATCGCTTCATCTCTGTGTGGGTCTGGGTCAGAACTCCTTTGTTTTCCCCCCTCTGTTATAAAGACATATGATTTCATTTCGCACCCACCTGGATAATTCAGAGTAAGAGACTCAAGTTTCTTCACTTAATCACCTCTTTGGCCATATAGTCAGCCCTCCGTACCCGTGGGTTCTGCATCCGCGGGGAGATTCAGAACCCGAAGACATGGAGGACAGACTGTACTACGACATTTTATATAAGGGACGTGAGCATCTGCGGATTTGGGTATCCACATTAGGGGCAGGGAGTATCCTGCAACCAGTGCCCCATAGATACCGAAGGAAAACTATATAAGGTAATATAAACTTTTTTGCCACATAAGGTAATATTTACAGGTTCTGGGGATTGGTACTTGGACATATCTTTGGGAGACCGTTTTTTAAATAAATTTATTATTTTTGGCTGTGTTGGGTCTTCGTTGCTGCGCGCGGGCTTTCTCTAGTTACGGAGAGCGGGTGCTACTCTTCGTGTGGTGCGCAGGCTTCTCATTGTAGTGGCTTCTCTTGTTGCGGAGCACGGGCTCTAGGCGCGCGGGCTTCAGTAGTTGTGGCACACGGGCTCAGTAGTTGTGGCACACGGGCTCTAGAGCTCAGGGTCAGTAGCTGCGGCGCTCGGGCTTAGTTGCTCCGCGGCATGTGGGATCTTCCCGGACCAGGGCTCAAACCCGTGTCCCTTGCACTGACAGGCGGATTCTTAACCACTGCGCCACCAGGGAAGTCCCGGGAGACTATTTTTCAATCAATCACACCCACTGCCCACATTCCTCATTCCCATGACCTGGGTACCAAGTATCCAGTTGTCAGATGGCAGGTATTTGTGACATTTTTACCGATTGCTCACTCTGAGATACTGAAGGTGATTTCTTTTTGTCTTTTTTTTTTTTTTTTTTTTTTTGGGGTGCGCGGGCCTCTCACCGCTGTGGCCTCTCCCATTGCGGAGCACAGGCTCCGGACGCGCAGGCTCAGCGGCTATGGCTCACGGGCCCAGCCACTCCGCGGCACGTGGGATCTTCCCGGACCGGGGCACGAACCCGCGTCCCCTGCATCGGCAGGCGGACTCTCAACCACTGCGCCACCAGGGAAGCCGTCTTCTTGTCTTTGACATGAAAAAACTAAAACATTCGTTTAGTCTGTATTCATGCTCGAAACTGCCTGATCTTGTTGGCAAGTCCAAAGATACGTCACCTCAGGCTCCAAAACTCTCTCCCTCTGGAGGCTGCATGAACCTCCATCACGTGCCTTGTGGACCAGATGTGAACCTGAGATCAAACATCTGCACGGACCATACAAGGTCTTCACCAGGATCCTACACACCACAGGGGGACTTGAGGGCTGGTCCTTTCTGCTTTTGAGGGTTCTTTTTGAAATGCAAAACCAGAGTTACCTACAGGTCTCTCCTACCTTTTTTTTTTCCTTTTGATACTTTTCTGTCTCAACTGTCTACTTTGGTTTAATATAAAAGCGATTTCTTAAGAATAAAGGAATCCCTAAAATTCAAATGATGCATACAGATTACTTTTCAACTCATTTTACAATACGTGATTTGTAAGTACTCTTAAGATGTGATGATTTCTCGTTAAATTTGGGATCTGATTATCCTTATCTACCACCTGGAAAGTGTCTGTCTGAAGCAGAACTGTAAGAATAATGAGAGAAATGAGTCCACATTGATTAATCATCATGTCCTACAAAAGCGACAAAGTCCCTTTCAAAGTGATCATTGCAGGGAATCCTGAAAAGGATGGGGCATTACATGAAATAAGGGCAGGGTGGTCTTAGAAAAAAAGGTTCTCCATCAGTAGCAACTGCGTTAGTTTGCCTGACACAGTAGCATTTTCAATGCGTATTTCAATGCAATCATTCTAAACGCCTATTTATTTTTATTCAGACTTTCAAATATTGTTTGAGAAACATACCATACAAAAAGAGTGTCTGTAATGTATATGTACAGCTTAAGATTAATAATGAAATGAACATGAAGCATTTTTTTTTTCAAAGCAGTCGGCTTAGAAAGGCTCAGTATCACTGGGGTATGAAATACTTGACATTCTATCGTGGAAATGCCAACACACAAATTATCCTTGTTCATGTATTGTTGCGGTAGCTCTGTGTTTCCCCATATAATGCTGTGCAAACATTTTATCAGAAATGGTAGAGGAAAGAAAACCCTATTGTTAACCACAGCTGATAAAGTAATTTTGTTGCCGGTATGACAGTCTCTGCACTTGGATGGCTATGTTGTTTTCTACATTCAAGGAGGGGCAAAAATAACACATTGAGGGTGGTTATAAAGAAGCAGGGTGGAAGTTAAAAAGGCGATACGCCATCATCGTTTCGCCTCCTTGGTTTCTTCATTTGAAACCCATTGTGAAAATATTACAGAGGCGCAGCTCACAGACAATCTGTGACTTTTAACACAGCCGGGAGGCCCTGGGGTGCGACGGGTCTGGACTGGGCAGGTCACGCAGGGAGGCGCCAGGGGGGGTTTGGTCCAAACGCCGGGTGGTAGTGGGGTGGGGGGCGGCCTCTTTAGCGTCAGCCTGGGCTACGTCCTCACGCCTCCTGTACCTGGGTTTCTTCCTCCATCACGTGGGCAGGATAATGACACGAGCCTACCTTTGTTGTGAGGATGAAGCGAGTCAACACAAGTAAAGCCCGTGAAGGCGGCCCCGGCCTCGGTAACTGCTGATTGGCCAGATTCGTGTTGTCGCAGAATCCCAGCTCCTTCCATGCCTCCCTGATGCCACCTGCTTCCTCTCCATCCACTCCAGCCTCAAGCCTTTCTCTCCTGACTTCTGCCTTGCCGGCTGTGTCCTGGCTCCCTCGGCCTGTGACATTCCTCCCCGCCGTGCCCAGCTGTCAACAGAAGCTTCCTCCTACCCTCCACTGGTAGCACATCACCCGCCTTATTCCTTGGCCTGTATCACTGTCTGAACTTACCATATTTATTTGTGTGCTCGCTGATGGCTTGTCCCCCACGTGGCGTGACCAACTGGTCCCCGTTTGCCCAGGATTTGCCCAGTTTTCGCTGCAGAGTCCCAGGTCCTGGGAAGCTCTGTGAGGGCAGGGACTCTGCTTCCCCACCTCTGTCTCCCGGGCCTAAACAGTGCCTGCAACACAGCAGCCCCTTGGTGAGTATTTGCAGAATAAGCCAGTGAATCACTAAGTGCCTGGGTGAGAACGAGGCCGGGCAGAGGCTTGATAAAGACAGGCCTGGAATCCTGCATCAGAACTGCATCAGTCCCCGAAGCTTGAACCCTAAGCCCACCACCGCCTGCTTCCTGGCATCCTCATCGATGGGAATGTTCCTGTCTCCATAGCCCCCGAGATGCCTCCGAGGCCGGCAGCAGTTCTGCATCCGAGATCAACACACACAAGTGTCTGGAGACCCCAGGCGATCAAGGCCAGGTGGAAGTTTTGGAAGCTGACACGGTATCACATGTCACTTCCTCACGGACCGAATGCCTGGAGCCAGCGTGTCAGAGTCAAACTTCGCGAGTCGGGCTCTGAGCTCTCCTGCGGCCTGCAAGCTGTGACACAGAAAAACACAAAGAACAACCGTTGACCCTCGAAAAACGATTTGAACTGCGCAGGTCCACTGATGGGCGGGGTTTTTTCACTAAATACCGTCCGTGGTGGGTTCCATTCGCGGATACAGAACCGCGAATACCCGAATACCCCGGCCAACGGTAAAGCTATACGTGGAATTTCAACTGTGTGTGGGTCAGCGCCCCTAACCCCTGCATTGTTCAGGGGTCGGCTGTATTCTAAATACGAGCAAAAGAAGTTGTAAGGAAGTGTCGTGAGGGGAAGAAAACAGAGGCTACCAGATATTTAGGAAGGAGCGGGGGGAATTTTGCAAAACTGGGTTTCTCTCTCTCTCTGTGATGATAAGGAAGCCCTAGCATTTGGCTTTCTGGTCAGGAGAAACATACACACAGAAATGCAAAGGAAGCCTGGAACTCATCCTATACCTAAGGAAACTACGCTAGGATGATCTGGTGAACACATTATCGGGCTAGAAGTGAATATCTCTCTGGGGGACTGTGAAATTCGTACTTCATTTTCTCCATTTATCAAGCAGCAATGGTCATCTCTACCCTGACTTCCCCATGTAACGAAGATGTTACGTTATCGTGTGATGATCATCCTGATCCTATGGGTTCAATGAAGTAAACAGCTCCCTCTCAGGGGATGTGTTAAGTGGGTCGGGTCATTCCAGTTGAGGGACTAAATCAATTTCAGTTGACAGGTTGGTTTCCTGCTGCTCCTAAAGTTTTTCCAACAGGGAGAATTTACTTTCTTTTTATCAACAGAGACAGCTGGAGCTCAGAGCTACTTGAGGTCTTCTAAAGAAACAGCCTAAAGAATCATGATGGCAACCTAACACTGGTACCCGTAAGAGTCATCCTTTAACCTATCAGGGTAAACGATTAATATTTTAGAATCCAGACTTTTAACACGAGGGGAAGGGGCGGGCGTTGGGCTGTGCACTGTCGGATGGAGACCCCACCAGCACCTGGGGTCCAGCTGGGGACACAAACCAATGTCTGGATATTCCTCTGAGGAAGTGCTTCTGAGGCTCTGATTCCTTGTCTCGTACTAAAACCTGACTTGTCACTCCTCTCCCTGCAAACCCCGTGCTTTAAGGTCACCTTCCCTCCTCACCTTTGCTTGTCTTGGTGCCTAGACTCTCCTGACCTTCCAGAAGCCATTACTGAAGCCCAGCTCAACGAGAACCCCCTCCAGGCTTTCCCTGCCAGGAAGCATCTCTCCACGTCCCCTCCCTCAGTGGCCACTGCTACCATGCAGGGTCTTTGGGTCTCCTCTCACATTATAGATCTCCTTTCCTTCTAAACAGCAAACTTCCTGGAGCTCGACCTTGTGCATTTTAGTTGTTGGATTGCCCGGAGCCTAGTACAGTGTGCCGAGCCCCATAAGGGTACGATAATTATTCACTAAGTTGAATCCAAGTGGGAGAGCAGCTGTGAAGTCTACAAGCCACATGGAAGCAGGAGCGTGAGTCTGGAGGAAGCAGGAGCGTGAGTCTGGAGGAAGCAGGACCCTGGTGCTGACTGTGATCAGGGCAGGTTTCAGAGGTTAGGTCAGCCCTGGTCCTCAGATGAGCGGGCACTTGTTCATGTCGGAACTGTTCTGCCCTGATCACCACGGGACGGACATTGTCTGCGTGATGTCATTCATCTGGAGATGCAGAATCTTTGCTGGCCAGTGTTCCCTTCGCAGGGATCCATCTTTGCTCCCCGAGGCCAGGCATAGGTGACCTTGGTGTCTGAGTCCTGCGGGGTACTCAGAAGCAGGGTCTGGGCCAGTTCCGTCCCAATGTCAGGAGAAAAGGGTGCCAGGAATGAAAGTCAACAGAGCACCCTAGGGATGTGTTTGATCATGAGAAACCACATGGAGGAAAAGCCTCCCATCTCCATGGAAAAACTGACAGCTTTTCCAGCCAGCTGTGTGAGTGGAGGAGAGATGGGGAAATTTGTAATAATTTGCAGGTTTGCCCAGAGGATGGAGTTGTGTCATTTTTCCTGCAACAATCTGTGCTGCTGGCTGACAGCATGGAATTTCTTCCTGGACTGAGTTGACGATTATTCACAGACTGTGCAAAACTGAAAACAGTGGCTTGTCCAAATCTGCTAAAGTGGAGGATGGATGGAGTTCCCCAGCGGCTGCTGCTCTGCCCTGTGACCACTGCAGGGGTCCCTTTCTTCTCTCTGATTCACCTGGCCCCCTGGCTTCACTGGCCACTTGCTGGCTGGCCTGACCTCTTGACAAACAGTCCTTAGGCAATTCCTTCCTGGGCCTGGGCTGCAGCCTTCTCTCCTACACCCACAGTGCCTCTCCTTGCAGGGACCTCGGAGACAGATGGTGCAGTAATCCGGGAAGCATTTCCCAGGTCCAGCAAAAGGGATGCAGGTTTCTGATTGCTGGGAGGGATGCTTTCTGTGTTACCAACAGGCTCTGAAACTAGGGAAGCCAGGGCCTCCCTCCCCGTGCACTCCCAATTGTAGAGGGGTTGCATAATCAAGCTGAAAGAGACTCCCCCCAACTACTAGCAAGCTGCCCTTTCTTAACATTTCAGACACCTTTTTCTCTGACTCAGTCCCTCCAGGTAAGGCTAACCTCAGAGGCTTAGTACCCGCCCTATGAATATTCTTATTGCCTGATGGCAGGGGCCAGGAGTTGGCTTCTGGTGTCCGTCTCTCTTCATCTTTAGCTCGGGCCCACTTTTACACACAGGTGCCTTCTGTGTAGTGTGACTCTCGCAAATCCGCCAGAATAGGGTTGCCAGATAAAATACACGAGGCCCAGTTAAATGCGTCATTTAAATGAACATCGAATAATTTTTTGTATAAGTCTTTCCCAAATATCGCCTGGGACATACCTATAGTAAAAATGACTTGATGTTTATCTGAAATTTAAAAGGATCTGGGTCCTGTGCTTTTCTCTGCTACCTCTGGCTACCCTAGCCAGGCAGCCCCTGACCCTCTCCGCGACTCCTAATTATCAGGCATCTGTTAGGTATCTCAGCAGCAGGCGTCTCTGAGGCCTGGTAGATCAGTTAGCTGATGCCACCGAAATGCTGCTCAACCAATGACCTCAGAATTCAGTGGTTTAAAATAGGAATTCTTTCTTCTTGGGGATTTGTGGGTCAGCAGGAGTCGGCCGATCTAGGCTGGCTCGGCTGGGGCATCTCTGCTCCAGATCTTTCGTCCTCTTCTTGAGACCCGTGAGCCCAGGTAGGTCCTCGTCAGTGACAGCACAGGAGCCAAAGAGCAAAGGCAAACGCACAAGAATTGCAAGCCTTGGGTCGCGTCACACACGCTAACGGTCCCTCAGCCAGCAGGTCACGTGGCCAGACACGCCCTCAGGAGGCGGAAGTGTCAGTGGCGTGGATCCAGGGAAGGGGGAAGAGGTGCCCAAACACTCTCCCCTATGAGAAGAGGCGCAGTGAACAGCTAGGCAAGCCTAGGCTCTGACCCCACTTTGTCACTGTGCAGCCGTGAGACCTTGGAAAAGTCTCTCTGAACCACTGGTTACTTACCCCTGAAGTAGGGCTTTGGCAAAGGTTTAGAGTGACTTGACTAAGTGACCACTAAAGGGTCACCGTATCATTATGGTCAAGAGCAGGAGTAATATAAGTGCCACGTGCTAACCGATCGCGCCACTAGCCATTAAAATAGAATGAAATAATGCCATTTGCAGCAACGTGGATGGACATGGAGATTATCCTACTGAGTGAACTAAACCAGACAAAGACAAATATCATAGGATATCACTTATATATGGTATACAAAAAAAAGATACAAAACAGAAACAGACTCACAGTCTTAGAAAACAAACTTACGTTTACCGAAAGGGAAAGGTTGGGGGGAGGGATAGATTGGGAGCTTGGGATTAACATATACACAATAGAAACACATATATATTTATTTCTATATAAATTAGATAATCAACAAGGACCTACTGTAGAGCACAGGGAACTCTGCTCAATATTCTGTAATGAGCTAAATGGGGAAAGAATTTGAAAAAGAATAGATACATGTATATGTATAACTGAATCACTTTGCTGTACAGCAGAAACGAACACAACATTGTTGATCAACTCTACTCCAATATAAAATAAAAATCAAAAGAAAAACAAAACAGGGGTCATTGGGGGAGGCCATGGGGTAGCCATGACTGCCAGTGTCCACCTCTGACCCCTAAACTTCTGATCCTGCCTCAGAGTTTCCATGAAGGCTATGGCCAACAGGCTACACGGAGGACTGTGCGGTGTGGGTGCAGCAGTGTGCTGGGCCCTGTTCTGTGCCCGTGTCTCTGCCCCTCGGCCCTGCAGCCTCCCCGCCACAGACTCACCCCTACTGTGAGCCTTACCCTCCCTGCTGCAAAGGCAAGGCTGAGCTGCTGTCGGCTTGATCTGCTTCTGAAATCAGAGCTCCTTCCTTCTCTAGAAAGGGGTCTGCTTACAAGGGCTGAAGCCCTTCTTAGAGCTCCAGCTGTGGGCTCAGCTCTACTTCTGGATGGTGGGTTTGAGGATTAAATGACCTAATACAGGTACAGTCCGATTAAGAGAAGGCCTGGGGGGCTTCCCTGGTGGCGTAGTGCTTGAGAATCTGCCTGCCAATGCAGGGGACATGGGTTCGGGTCCTGGTCTGGGAAGATCCCACATGCCGCAGAGCAACTAGGCCCATGAGCCACAACTACTGAGCCGGCGCGTCTGGAGCCTGTGCTCCGCAACAAGAGAGGCCGCGATAGTGAGAGGCCCGCGCACCGCGATGCAGAGTGGCCCCCGCTTGCCGCAACTAGAAAAAACCCTCACACAGAAACGAAGACCCAGCACAGCCAAAAATAAATAAATAAATAAATATTAAAAAAAAAGAAGGCCTGGGGCTTCCCTGGGGGCACAGTGGTTAAGAATCCACCTGCCAAGGCAGGGGACACGGGTTCGAGCCCTGGTCCTGGAAGATCCCACATGCCGTGGAGCAACTAAGCCCGTGCACCACAACTACTGAAGCCTGTGCTCTAGAGCCCGCGAGCCACAACTACTGAGCCCACGTGCCACAACTACTGAGGCCCACACACCACAACTACTGAGCTTGTGCTCTAGAGGCCGTGAGCCACAACTACTGAGCCCACGAGCCACAACTACTGAAGCCTGTGCACCTAGAGCCCGTGCTCCGCAACAAGCCACCACAATGAGAAGGCTGCATGCCACAACAAAGAGTAGCCCCTGCTCACCACAACTAGAGAAAGCCCGCACACAGAGATGAAGACCCAAAAATAAATAAATAAAATAAATAAGTGTATTTAAAAAATAAAAGGAGGCCTGTTACAGTGTATGGACTACATGACTGTTGGGGGAGACAGTTGTGTGGTATTTGTTGTGATTTTCATCATTATTATTATTACATTCTGGTCTTGTTTCGTGGTTGTGATAGCTTCTACCTCTGAAGGTTTAGTTCCTTTTTTTTTCTGTTTTTAAAGTTTCATTCTGCTTCCTGCATATTTTGTTTTCTCTGAATTCCTTTGTTTCTCTTTGTTTGGTCTCTTATTTATTTATTTATTTTTCTCGAATGTCTGGTGGTCTTTGTCTCTGTTTTCACATTGAAGAGAGACAGGAAGGAGGTGAGGGGGGCTTAGAAGCCAGCCTTCAAAATGGTACCCACTGATTCGCACCCCCTGCTATCTGCACCTCCTATGTAGGCGGCTCCTATAGTGACTCAAGCAGCCTGGGTCACCAACATGATATTGCAGAAATGATGGAGTGTGACTTCCATCCAGGGCTAGATCATAAGAGACATTGCGGCTTCCAGCTTGCTGTCTGGTACCCCTTGCTCTGGGTGAAGCCGGCCACCATGCTGTGAGGAAACTCATGGGGCCCTGTGGGCAAGTCTGTGTGGTGAGGAACCAAGGGCTCTGGCCAACAAACACCAAAGTGCCAGGGAAGGAAGGGATCACCATCTTGGAGGTGGTGACTCCTGCTCCAGCCAGCGTCCTGACCTCGTGAGAAACCTTCAGTCAGAACACACAGCTAAGCCCTTCCAGAATCCCTGACCTACAGGAACTGTGAGGTAATGAATGTTTATTTTTGTTTTAGGCCACTACATCGCCTGGTAACTTATTATGCAGCAATAGATTACTAATACAGGAAGGGTAGCTGGCTGACTAATACAGGGAGGGTAGTTGGCTGACTGGTTAGAGAGAGGAATCTGGGTATCTAACTAGTCATCAATTAAACTTTCAATCAACCCTGGGTGTACCTCCACCCTACACCCCAGTGTTTAGAGGTACTTGGTCCTCCAAATCCTGAGGCTTTCTAGAGTTCTACCGAGCAAATATGCCCCTACTTTGTAAAAAGTAGGTTTCAGTTTCCCTGTTCTGTGAAGTCAGTTATCATTTTTCCATCTGCTTTCACTTTTCCAAAATTTTATTGCCATGGCTTGTCTGCTGCCAACTCCCCTGTTGATCTCTTTGGCCTTGTGGGTTGTATCATTGTTTTTAATATACTGTCGTTTAGTAGGGTGTGGGAGAGGGCAGAGTTCATGTGTGTGTTCAATCTGCCACATTTGGTCAAAGTCGGAGGTGATACTTCAGCATTTGGAAAACCTCCCTGGCTTCCGGGGAGCACAGCTACGGCCACTCCATTTTTAAAAGGTTGCTTGTGTGAGAACACAGAGCTGAGAAGTGTTTGAAAGACCCAGCAGACCCCTTGGTGCTGCGGTGCGGGTGTGGCTTAGGGAAGGGAGAGGAAGTGAAGGAGGAGGTCTACCCCAGCCCTTTGAGGAGGAGTCGTGTAAGATGATAAAAGGAAAGGCCTCTAAGATGCTAAGAACAAAGACATGTAATCAGAAATGGGCATGTAGAACGAGGGTGTGCATGTGATAAAACTCATCAATTCCATCCTCGGGATACCTGGTGTTATAGACAGACCCATGGCTTCAGACAGCGTCATCCTCTACTCTACAGAAGATGAGGAAGAAAAATCAACTATATATAATACTTTTCAGTATTGTTTTAAGGAATACAGTACTGAAAAGGAGTGATGAGAGCAAGTATCCTCGCCTTTTTCTTGATGTTAGCAGGAAAACTTATCGTTTCTCACCATCAAGTGTGCTGTAGGGTTTTTTGTTCGTATTCTTTATCAAGTTGAGGAAGTTCCCCCCTCTGTTCCTAGTTTATTGAGAGTTTTATCATGAATGAGTGTTGAATTTTGTCAAATGTTTTTTCTGTATCTATTGATAATATCATGTGGTTTTTCTTCTTTAGCCTATTGATGTGATGGATACATTGATTTTCTATTATTGAACCAGCTTTGCATACCTGGGGTAAATTCCACTTGGTCATGGTGTGTAATTCTTTCTATACATTGTTGGACGTGATTCATTAATGTCTTGCTGAGGATTTTTACATCTATGTTCATAAGAGATATTGGTCTGTAGTCTTCTTTTCTTGTAATGTCTTTGTCTGTTTTTAGTATTATGGTAATACTGGCCACCTAGAATGAGTTAGAAAGTATTCCCTCTACTTTAATCTTCTGGAAGAAATTGTAGAGAATTGGTATAATTTCTCTTCCTTATATGTTTGGTGGAAATCATCAGAGAACCCAACTGAACCTGATGCTTTCTGTTTTGGAAGCAAACAGAATTGTTGATTCAATTTCTTTAATAAATTTAGGCCTATTGAGGTTGTCTATTTCTTCTTGTGTGAGTTTTGGTAAGTCGCGTCTTTTAAGGAATTGATCCATTTCATCTAAGTTATCTAATTTGCGGGCATAAAGTTGTTCATACTATTCTTTGATTACCTTTTTAATGTCCATGAGATCTGTACTGATGTCCCCTCTCTCATTTCTGATATTAGTAACTTTTGTCCTCTCTCTTTCTTTCTTAGTTAGCCTGACTAGAAGCTTATTGATTTCTTTGATCTTTTCAAAGAACTAGCTTTTGGCTTCATTGATTTTTCTCTGTTGATTTCCTATTTTTAATTTAATTGATCTCTGCTCTAATTTTCATTATTTCTTTTCCTCTGCTTACTTTGGATTTAATGTGCTTTTCTTTTTCTAGTTTTCTAAGGTGGAAGCTTAGATAATTGATTTTAAATCTTTCTTCTTTTCTAATATATGCATTCAATACTATAAATTTCTTTCAAAGCATTGCTTTTGCTGGATTTCACAAAATTTGATAAGTCGTATTTTCATTTTCACTTAGTTAAAAATATTTTTAAATTTCTCTTGAGATTTCTTCTTTGCCCTATGTGTTATTTAGAAGTATATTGTTTAATCTCCAAGTATTGGGGGATTTTCCAGCTATCTTTCTGTTCTTGATCTCTAGTTTAATTCCATTGTGATCTGAGAGCAGACATTGTATGACTTCCATTCTTTTAAATTTGTCAAGGTGTGTTTTTATTCCAAAATGTGGTCCATACTGGTGTATGTTCCATGTGAGCTTTAGAAAAAATGTGTATCCTGCTGCTGTTGGATGAAGTCGTCTATAGATGTCAATATATCCAGTTAATTGATGGTGCTGTTGAGTTCAGATGTTTTAATTTTTACAAGGAGAATGTATTCATGCCTTGCATGTATTATTCCTGTAACTTATGAATGCAATCAAACAAAAACAATGAATGAAGTTTTTAAAAAGCAATAATGAGCCAGAGCAGAAGGCATTTCTGGGGAACAACCTTGTAATCGTTGCCACTCACTCAGCCAACCTTGCCAATCCAGGTGGGGATATGGCAGCCATGGCGATCCAAGACCTTGGACCCACTGCACTGACCACAGTCAGTGGAGGGGAAGTGCCAAGGGATGGGCTTTGGCTTGAAAGAGGGTGGTGTGTCTGTGAACTGCTCCCAAATGCAAGCACAAACTGCTGGTGATAGATGACTGAAGGCCAGCCAAGCCTGTTCAACCATGATTATAATAACAGGCATGACGTCTACGTTCATGCTCTAGGCTTGTTTATTGGATTAAGCAATCGAAGGTGTACATCATGTTTGCCCTGTGTTTTTTTGCTTTGTTTTGTTTTTATGAACTCACCCTTTTGAACTTTTTTTTTTTTTAATTTATTTTTGGCTGCGTCGGCTCTTCGTTGCGGTGCCCTGGCTTCTCTCTAGTTGTGGTGCGTGGGCTCAGTAGTTGCGGACGTGCGGGTTTAATTGCCCCACAGCATGTGACATCTTAGCTCCATGACCAGGGATTGAACCTGCGCCCCCTGCATTGGAAGGTGGATTCATAACCCCTGGACCACCAGGGAGGTCCCGTTGCCCTGTGTTTTTGGCTGGATGCTAAGCATGCCAGCTCACAGAACCGAAGGTACCTACCTGAGAAAAGGAAGACAGCACAGACGAAATTACATCTCCAGCCTTCTCTTAGGCAACTGTCATTGAACGTGTAACGCTTCTTTGCAGTATGTAACTTGTTACTGCTCCTCCTTTCCTAATGGACGTGAGCTGTAAGAAATCTCAAGTTCAACAAGAAACCGTATCCACCAAAAACTGTCCAGTAAATGAATATGGAGAGTTGAATGTAAATAACCTAATGTTGCTGCAAGAGGTTCTCCCGAGCATTGCATCCAAGTTCTCCCCTCTGGGACTTCCCTGGTGGCGCAGGGGTTAAGAATCTGCCTGCCAATGCAGGGGACATGGGTTCGATCCCTGGACATGGGTTTGAGCCCGTGCTCTAGAGGCCGTGCTCCACAACAAGAGAAGCCACCTCAATGAGAAACCCACGCACTGCAATGAAGAGTAGCCCCCACTCGCCGCAACTAGAGAAAGCCCGCGCACATCAACAAAGACCCAAGGCAGCCAAAATAAATAAATAAAAGTAAATAAAATTTGTTAAAAGTTATCTCCTCTGTCCCTTTCTTTATCTCCTCTGTCCCTTTCTTTATGTAACTCTCGTCTTTCAAATGGGAGGAGTGCACTTAAAAGGAAGGGCTCCGTGATCTATTAAATTAGAGAGTCAGGTGCTGGGCAAGTCAGTGGCACCATTTTCCAATTGTTGACTTGTTCATCTGATTTATCAAAATTAGTTTCCAGATACCAACCACAGAGAAACTTGATTTTTATCAATATAGCAAGTGTGAGAGGTTAACTTAAAACAAACAACTGGTGCAGAGGGCGAGGGTGTGGGCATACATGTTTGCATACATATCTAAAGAATTGTGATAGGGCTTCCCTGGTGGCGCAGTGGTTGAGAGTCCGCCTGCCGACGCAGGGGACACGGGTTCGTGCCCCGGTCCGGGAAGATCCCACATGTCGCGGAGCAGCTGGGCCCGTGAGCCGTGGCCGCTGAGCCTGCGCATCCGGAGCCTGTGCTCCACAGCCGGAGAGGCCACAACAGTGAGAGGCCCGCGTCCCGCAAAAAAAAAAAAAGAATTGTGATAAAATTTCCATGGTCATACTCAGAGGTGGCAAGAAGTATAGTGAATTAGACAGGATTCCTTGATCATTAATTTCTTAAGTTAGAATCATCTAGAATACTCTAAACCCTTTTTACCTCAACATGAGACTGACTTTGTGAGAGAAAGGGTAGATGAATGCTGCACGTGTGTGTATGGGACTGTTTGGAAGATATGTTAGTTTACTATAGAGCCAATGATGTCGTGGGGAAGGACAAAGCTATCAAAAAATTCAATTTACCTGCTTGTTTGTAATAAACTCGTTGCTCATGGGGAAGAAAAACGTTTCATAAATCAGCCTGTGTGTTGCATACAAATTACAGTATTTGGAGGAATAATGACTTTTGTTACAGTTTTATGACACTTCTCAGTGAATAAACTTCTCTAATCACTTCTAAATCAAATAACTTTCAACTTCTGTATTCAAAAGCAATTTCCGTACTAATTCTGCCAACCATTCCATTGTTTTAGGAGAAGAGCTCAAACTTGTATGTAATTATGCTACAGGAGACCACCATTCTTAGAAATGTTTGATATGAGGTGTAGTTTTTTGTGTTGGAGAATATAATTTTCCTTTGAAAATGCTTTCCAAAGACTAGAGAAAATTAATGTGCACAATGGCTCCCTCCAATAAGTCATTAATTTGTAGCCTTTCTAAACATATATTTGCCTCGATCTTAAACGTAACTAGTTGGGGGGTGAGGAGAGATAAATTAGGAGTTGGGGATTAACAGATACACACTATTATATATAAAAGAGATAAGCAACAAGGACCTGCTGTATAGCACAGGGAACTCTACTCAATATTTTGTAATAACTTATAAGGGAAAAGAACCTAAAAAAAAAAAATATATATATATATATATATATATATGAACCATTTTGCTGTACACCTGAAGCTAACACAACATTGTAAATTAACTATGCTTCGATAAAAAAATTAAAAATAAAAAAATCAAGTCAGCTGAAAAACAAAGAAACATAACCAGTTAACTTTTATTTCTCCTCTTATTACTGTGGCCAAGTGCTTCCATGGAGCTGTTGAAAATCAGAGGATGCACTTCATACATTCCTTAGAGTCCCTACATGTATCTAGCTCTATACAGAAAAGTTACAAAATTCCAAATTCTACTTCCAGTGGTACCATAATACTTCTTTGGGGTGAAGCATTGTTTTTCCTGATGTCCTCTTACAAGGGCAAATGTGCCTGAGAACTACCCTCAATGAATTCCAGGACGCAGGGTGGACAGGCCAAGGCTGCTCCGTGGATGGCTGTCAGTGAAAGAAGGAGCAAAGGGAACCCTTGTCTTATGGGTCACTGAGGATTAGATTTCGCTGCATGAAACACAAATATAAAAACTAAGAATGGCTTACACATGCTAGAAGCCTATTTCTTCCTTCCATAAAGGAAGTCCAGAGGCAAACATCCAAGGATGGTGGGATCTAGACTCCACCTATGTTTCTGGGGCTCCATCCTAGCGCCTGGCTTCCCTCCTGAAGGTTTCCTCAGGGTCCAAGACAGGCTGCCAGGCTGCCAGATCTGCAAGCCAGGAGAAGAGAAGTAAGTGCAAAAAGAGGCTCCACCCTGCTGAGTCAGCTCCCTTTAGCCGGCCTTCTGGGAAGTCCCCCAGAATGCATCACCCTGGCCAGAAGAAACTCACACGGACACCACAAGCAACAAAGGAGGCAGGGAAATCAGTCTTTTACTCTGGGTCATTATGTGCCCAGTTAAAAATGGGGACAAATATAGAGGAAGTAAGGAGTAAGTTGAGAAGGAATGCTGGGAGTGGCAATTAGCCGTCTCTGCATTTGGCAAGACGTGAAGGTCACGACTGCCCTTGCAACATCTGGGCTGAAGTTGTTCTGGGCTCTCATAAGAATGCCTGCTTTGTCCAGGCTTTTCCTGGGTGGGGGACCAACCTAAGGGCTGGAATAGCCCAGTCCCGGCAAGTGTGTTTATTTGTCCAGAGGAATCAGGTTTCACATCAATACAAACGCGCAAAGATTCACTGAGCGTGTTCCGCGCGGCCCACGTGGATGCAGGAATAACCCAGGTGGGGGCCGGGGGGTGGGCCGCCCATCCCTGAGTGGCTTGTAAGCTGGGAAGGCAGCTCAGAACAGCACTTACAGACACTGATTTTTTCTCCAACCCATGGCAGACTAGTATGTGCTCCTATCACGATGACCCCGCGAGTTCAACACTCAACTTAGTTTATTCCTTCCTCGAGAAGACTAGTCCTCTGATCACACGCCTGGATGTCACAATGTCAGCTTTCTATAAATGTGTTCTACATGTTTGTTCTCAGTTTGGGGGGGAGGTAGGGGGTGGGGCATGTGGAGAGATCATCCTACTGATACAGCCAAACCCGTCAAGACAAATGCCTTGCACTTTGGGAATTTTTCATTTTCATTGAAAATGATGTTTGAGGTGAATGGATAAAGAAGATGTGGTACATATATAAAATGGAATACCACTCAGCCGTAAAAAAGAATGAAATTTTGCCATTGGCAGCCACATGGATGGACTTATGCTGAGTGAAATAAGTCAGACAGAGGAAGACAGATAGTGTATGATATCGCTTATATGTGGCATCTAAAAAGTACAATAAAATAGTGAATAGAACAAAAAAAGAAGCAGGAGAGGGGAGGGGGGAGGGGCAACATAGGGGTAGGGGATTAAGAGGCACAAGCTATTAGGTCTAAAATAAGCTACAAGGATATATTGTACAACATGGGGAATATAGCCAATATTTTGTGATAACTACAAAGTATAACCTGTAAAAATTGTCAATCACTATATTGTACACCTGTAACTTACCTAGTATTGTGCATCAACCTCACTTCACTTAAAAAAAAAAAAAGACTGTGGTTGAAGAACAAAAAATAAATAAAATAAAATGATGTTTGAAACACGTGGGAGTTGGATGGAGTCTGAAATAATTTGCTATACGGCTATGTTTTTAGTATCATGATATTTGTGGCAGAGATACTTGACTGGGGAGACTCCTTGCATCAATTGATGACAAGAAAGAGATCACAATTGTAAAACATTTTCACTGAGGTGTCATTTACATAGACTAAAATGTACAGCCTTCAAATGTGTCTTTTGATGAGTTTTAGTAGTGTCTGCACTTGAGTAACCACCTCCTTAGTCAAGATATAGAACATGTCCATCATCCCAGAAAATCCCCCCGTGTCCCCCTCCGGGCCATCCTGAACCCTATGTCTCTGCTCCAGAGGCAAGCACTGCTTTTGATTCTATCTATCTAATAGAATCTTTTGATTCTATCTATCTATCATAGCTCAGATTTTTTTCCTAGAACGTCTGGGACTTCATACAAGGGGAATCATACAGTGTGTATGTACGGTTTGGGTTCGGGTTTCTTTTGTTCAGTCTTCATGTCTTGAGAATCATCCATGTCGTCTTATCAGGAGTTGACTCCTTTTGATTCCTGAGTAGACGTGCCTGCTACGAACGCACCCCGCTTCATTAATCCGTTAGTAGTGACTTCTATTATTGAGTACTCACTACTGCCGAAAGCTCTTCTAACCATGTCTCATAACAGCCAGAGAGGGCAGGTGTGCCAGCCGTTGGAGGGGATTTTTGTTTGCGATTCTGTCTTTTGCTGTCCAGCAACAGCTCTGCTCTTACTAGACCTGGTCTGTCATCCTGTGTGGTCCTGGTGGGGGTGAAAGGCTGGGAATCTGAGCTTTCTTCTTGATGAAGCTGCAGCGCAGCCCGGGGGGAGAAGGTGGGGGGACCTTGGCCTGGCCAGTCCCACGCCCTCTCCAGGGACAGCGGGGGCCCTGAGTGATTGAGCGAGGTTGTGGAACAGCAGGACAGCAGCACGTGGACCCATCCTGCTGTGACTCCAGGCCTGGCTCTCTGCATCCCAGCTTCCTGCGCCTTCTCCCTCCCTCCAGGGTTCCACCCATGGCGGTAACCTCCCTTCCGGTTTACCTAGGCAAGCTTGGTTTCCGTGCTTGCGAACAAGGCCATTACTGATACATCGGGTATTATCCCCATTATACAGACGAGGAAACCAAAGCCCAGGGGCAGTGAGTGACTCTCCAGGGGTCTCACGGCTGCCACGTGGCAGGATGGGGTGTAGCGCTCAGTGGATCCCAATCCAGGAAGAGAGAGGCAACGTCAACCTTGACCTTGGGAGCATCAGCCTCTCCACCCCCACGACCTTGTCTCCATCCTTGCCCTGCGGACAGGGTGGTGTGCTGTCCTGAGGAGAAATACACTCACCCTTTCTCAGCAGTCAGGGAGCTTGAGATTCTTGTCTCAAACCCCTGCCCGCTCCCACCTGCCCAATCCTACATGGGACCCACTTCTCTGTCTTCGGATCAGAAAGGAAAACCCCCCTCAGAACAAGGTACAATCTTCCATGCCTTTCGGTGGCTTAGCTGAGCATTACTTTAAAACCCTTATTCTGATCTTTGTTTCATGTTTACAGAAGTGGATTCCTTTTATTCCTTTCCCCTGACAGGAATAATCCCTTTGGAATTCGAGCTTTTAAAGAGTAGCTCCTTGGGTTATTGAGAGGCCGCTCCCCTGCTGCTGCAGACAAGGGTGTGAGGCTGGCCCAGGCCTTGGAGGACACACAGTTCCATGGATGGGGGAAGTACGGCAGCCTGAGGCTACGGCGTTCCGGCTCCCAGCTCAGATCTGGCCTCTCGCTTCCCCACAGCTTCCCCTCCATTTCTTTACTAGTCAGCATCAAGGGCAAACAAGAGGCAGAAGAGGGAGAGGCGGGCGTGGGGTGGGGCGTGGGGGTGAGGTGGAGGAAGGTGGCCCTGCGACATTGCCCGCAGCCAGGGAAGGATGATGCCACAGCCAGCCCACCCTGGACACTGAAACCTGAAGACAGCCTGGAGGACGGAGTTGAGGGGGACTGATTCATCCCCAGCTCCCTCCCCAGTGGCGCAGCTGCCAGGAGGAGGGCTGTCAGCGGAAGGCCTCAGCTGTCACCCCCTTCACCCACTGCAGGGAGCCACCGTCACCTGGGTGCACCTGCCAGGGGTGGCCCGCGGCCAGGGATTGGGTACAGGCCTGGCTGCATCGGCTCAACTCAAGACGATGCTGAAAGGCTTGGGCCCTTCTCACAGCCTTTTTCCCTCCCTCACTCCCTCCCACAGTTGTTGGACCTGAGGGTTCTCCCTGCTCACAAACTCTCTGAGTTCACTTCCCAGGGAGCCCAAGCCAGGAAGCAGAGATTGTTGACATAAAGGTTAACAACCTAACACCTGAAAAGACAAAGCACTATGGTTGTCCTTTCACAGGACAAGGATGAAATCAACGTCGTATGTTGATTCACTGCACATGGCATCAGTGAATTCCCTCAATCCTGGGTGGAGAGCTCCATCTCTATCGTAAGGAGATTAAAAGTCCTCAGAGGTAGTTACTACCCCCATTTTACAGATGAGGCCGCCAAGGACCAGGGAGGACACAGGATTTGTCCAAGGTGCCACGACTCAAGGCAGAGCCAGGGCTGAGCCAGGAGGCTGGTTCCAGAGTCTGTGCTCCCAGCTCCAGGCAGCTCCCCTTCCTCTGCCCACTTGGACTAGCTCTTCCTTCTGGGCTGGGACAGGAGGTCAAGGGCTGGGTCTCAAACACCGTCAGGGGCAGGAAGGCGAAAAAGAAATGTAGGAAGACGAGAGAAAAGAAGAGCAGAACTTGAATATAAATGGCAAATCTCAAAAGACATTTTTTTCAAGTTAAAAGCATGACTCTCATAGAAATATAGTTGAATAAAATGAGCACAGGCCAGACGTTTGTTGAACTGATTGTATTAGTGTCCTAGGGCTAGAGTAACAAATTACCGCTAACCAGATGAATTAAACCAATAGAAATGTATCCTCCCCCAGTTCTGGGGGCCAGAAGCCCCAGTCAGCGTGTCCACAAGGTCACACTCGCCCAGAGGCTCTCAAGGAGAATCCTTGCCTGTCTCCCAGTGACTGGGGACCATCAGCCATCTGCAGCCACCCTTGCTGGAGGACACACCTCTCTGCTTTCTGCCCCGTCTTCACATCACCTCCTCCTCCGGGGCTCCTCTCCTGTCCCCTGTAAGGCCACTTATCATTGGATTTAAGGCCCACGTGAGGAGCCCAGGATGATCTCAATCTCAAAATTCTTCATTTCATGACATCTGCAAAGACTCTTTTCCCAATAAGGTGACATTCACAGGGACACTCAACAGATTTGGACACGGCAGAGGTTTTGGGAAGCACCATTCCATCCAGTAAGCTCATTAATGATGCAATCAGCAGGACGGTAAAGTTCATTCAAAGGAAAATCTGAGAAACAGAGATTTATCTAGTCAGTGAGCAAAGGTATGCAAAATAACTATGCTTAGAGATAAATTGAACAGTTCATGTCTCACAGGGCAGTAAAACAGGAACCTTCGGGGCTGTCTTTTCCCGCAGATGGAAATCTATTTGGACAAAAATCTTTAAGTTGGAATGTGACTTATAAGCTCACCCGAATCAATAGTGAATGGAGGAGCTTCCCTGGTGGCACAGTGGTTAAGAATCCGCCTGCCAATGCAGGGGACACGGGTTCGAGCCCTGGTCCGGGAGGATCCCACATGCCGCGGAGCAACGAAGCCAGTGCGCCACAACTACTGAGCCCGCGTGCCAAAACTACTGAAGCCCGTGCACCTAGAGCCCGTGCTCCGCAGCAAGAGAAGCTACCACAACGAGAAGCCGGTTCACCACAACAAAGAGTAGCCCCCGTTCGACGCAACTAGAGAATAGCTTACGTGCAGCAAAGAAGACCCAACGCAGCCAAAAATTAATTAATTAATTTTTAAAAAGTTAATGGAGGGACTTCCCTGGTGGTCCAGTGGTAAGACTCTGTGCTCTCAATGCAGGGGGCCAGGGTTTGATCCCTGGCTGGGGAACTAGATGCCACATGCATGCCGCAACTAAGAAGTCTGCATGCCGCAACAAAGATCTCACATGCCACAACTAAGACCTGGTGCAGCCAAAATAAATAATAATAAATAAATAAACAAATACGTAAATAAGGAAGTTTTCTTAAAAAAAATAGTGAATGGTAAATTAAACAAAGTCCAACCGTTAGACCAGCACTCTCCAATAGAACTTTCCGCAATGATGGAATATTCCACATCTGGCTATCCAGTCCAGTAGCCACATGTGCTACTTGAAATGTGGCTACTATGGTTGAAAACTGAATTTTGAATTTTAGTGGATTGTAATTAAAGCTTAAAAACAAAGCCACTGGTGACAAGTGACTACAGTATGGGGCGGCGCAGCCCTAGAGAGTTCAATAACCCCTCGCAGGACCTCATAGGCAATGTTCTAATGTGACATTGAAAGGATATACTGTTATCACTTACATGTGGAATCTAATAAAATGGTACAAATGAACTTATTTACAAAACAGAAATAGAGTCACAGATGTAGAAAACAAACATGGTTACCAGAGGATGGGGTGGAGGGATAAATTAGGAGATTGGGATTGACATATACACACTACTATATATAAAATAGATAACTAATAAGGACCTACTGTATAGCACAGGGCAGGCTCATTGCTGTGGCTTCTTCTGTTGTGGAGCATGGGCTCGAGGTGCACGGGCTTCAGTAGTTGTGGTGCACGGGCTCAGTAGTTGTGGCTCACAGGCTCTAGAGCGCAGGCTCAGTAGTTGTGGCACACTGGCTTAGTTGCTCCACGGCACGTGGGATCTTCCCGGACTGGGGATCGAACCCATGTTCCCTGCATTGTCTGGTGGATTCTTAACCACTGCACCACGAGGGGAGCCCCGAAGGGTGTTTTATAAGTGGCACATCAAGACGATGGAACGGGTGAGTGGATGCACACATTCATTCAACAAACAGTCTCCAGTGTTTGGCGCTGAAGACACGAGGGATACAGGTAATTAAAAGAGCCGGGTCTCTCTTCTCACAGGGTTTACGTTCTACCTGCATGAGACAAACGGCAAACAAGTGAACAGAGGCAGAAAGAAGCTAGAATTCCAGATCGAATTCTTCAGCCTTGAAGAGAGGAAACCAGAATGTGCGGGGGAATGAGTGGGAGCTGGGGGTGGAGGTAACTGGGTCGCTGCTCCCAGAAGGTGGCATTTGATCTGGGACCTGGATATCAAGAAGGGGCCAGTCAGGTAACAATCAAGATTCCAGGAGAACAGATGGCCGGGTTCTTAACTCTAAGAATCATTTGGTAACATTTTGTTAATAGCCAAACTTTTTTTTTAAAAAAAGCTTAAATAACATACACACACTACTATACATAAAATAGATAAACAACAAGGTCCTACCTTATAGCACAGGGAGCTGTATTCCATACCTTGGAATAACCCATAATGGGAAAGAATCTGAAAAAGAATAGATACATGTTTAACTGAATCACTTTGCTGTAGAATTGAAACTAACACAACATTGTAAATTACTATATTTCAATTTAAAAAGTCTTTTGGGGGACTTCCCTGGTGGTCTGGTGGTTAAGACTCCGCGCTCCCTATGCAGGGCGCCCGGGGTTCGATCCGTGGTCAGGGAACTAGATCCTGCAAGCTGCAACTAAGACCCGGTGCAGCCAAATAAATAAATATTTCTTTTTAAATAAATAAAAATAAATAAATGAAATAAAGTAACTTCTAAAAAATTTAAATAGGAAAACAAAGAGATTTGAGAACAGAAGAGAGAAAAACCATCTGTCGTCTTGCTACCTCGAGACCACTTGTATTTTCAGATAGAGTGCCTGCCCTCCGTCTGGGCCTGCATGCGTATGTATTTTATAGAATTGATCTGAATCAACTGTGTATACAATTTTACAGTCAGCTCTTTTCACCGCACATTATAAGCAGTTTCTGGGATCCCCACGGTTCTGACCACTATCATTTTCCATTTCTGCATTATCAGTGGGCCCACATACAGTATTTATCCTTTCCTCTGTTACCCACTTAGGTTGCTTCACACATTTTCAGGCTTGTGAGCATCACCATCTTTACACAGACATAGTTTTCCTTCCCTTCTTTCAGATACCTTCCTTAGGATTAACTTCCTCAAGTGAGAGCTTCCTGTGTCAAAGTGAGTACTTAGTCTCAGAGCTTCCAAGCCCTCGTCCTCTGTGAGGGCAGGAGCCTCGGCTGCTGTGCCCTTTACTGTGTGTGTGGTGAGGACACATATAACAAGAGCTCAGTCATGGAATGAGGGACTGACTTCCAAGCTCAGGGTCTGCAGCAGAACTTGTGCTTCGAAGGATAGAAGTGTGCCGTCAGGAACAAATACTTTGCATCACTCTGCTTTTGTAGCTTTGACTTTTGATTAAAAGAACAAAACCCATCAGAATGGCCACCATCAAAAAATCTACAAACAATGAATGCTGGAGGGGGTGTGGAGAAAACGGAACCCTCTTGCACTGCTGGTGGGAATGTAAATTGGTGCAGCCACTATGGAGAACCATGTATGGAGGTTCCTCAAAAAACTAACTATAGAATTACCATATGACCCAGCAATCCCACTCCTGGGAATATATCTGGACCAAACTATAATTTGAAAAGATACATGCACCCCTATGTTCGTAGCAGCACTGTTTATAATAGCCAAGACATGCAAGCCACCAAAATGTCCATTGACAGATGAATGGATAAAGAAGATGTGGTACATATATAGAGTGGAATAGTACTCAGCCATAAAAAAGAACGAAATAATGCCATTTGTAGTCACTTGGATGGACCTAGAGATTAACATACTAAGTGAAGTAAGTCAGACAGAGAAAGACAAACACCATATGATACCACTTATATGTGGAATCTAAAAAAATGGTACAAATGAACTTATTCGCAAAACAGAAATAGAGTCACAGATGTAGAAAACAAACTTACGGTTACCAGTGGGGAAAGGGGGGAAGGATAAATTAGGAGATAGGGATTAATATATACACACTACTATATATAAAATAGATAACTAATAAGGACCTACCTGTATAGCATAGGGAACTCTACTCAATATTCTATAATAACCTATATGGGAAAAGAATCTAAAAAAAAGGATATATGTGTATGTATAACTGAATCACTTTGCTGTACACCTGAAACTAACACAACATTGTAAATCAACTATACTCTAATAAAAATTGTTTAAAAAAGAACAAAAACTAAATAGATGCTTATGGAGATTGGGCCAAGAAAGCAGACTGAGCACATACTCTGGCCTCTTCTTACAAATTTCTAGAAAAGACTTAAGAGATACCCATGTCTTGTGTTGTGTATCCATTTCTATGTGTACGTGTTTAAGCATCTGTTCGGCTCCTCCCCACTCACTGGACCCAGGCTGTGGAAATGGATGCAGGATTCACAGAGAGCCCTGCCCAGCCTCTACTTAAACATAAGCACTGTCTCTGCTGGATTCTTTTTTTTTTAATTGAAGTATAGTTGATTTACAATGTTGTGTTAGTTTCAGGTGTACCGCAAAGTGATTCAGTTATACACATACATTTTTTTTTCAGATTCTTTTTCCTTATAGTTTATTACAGAATATTGAGTAGACTTCCTTGTGCTATACAGTAGGTCCTTGTTGTTTATCTATTTTATATATAGTAGTGTGTATCTGTTAATCCCAAACTCCTAATTTATTCCTTCCCCCATCCCCCCTCTGCTGGATTCTTTTTTTTTTTAATTGAAGTAGAGTTGATTTACGATGTTGTGTTAATTTCTTCTGTACAGCAAAGTGACTCAGTTATACATATATATATATATATATATATATATATTCTTTTTCATATTCTTTTCCATTATGGCTTGTCACAGGATATTGAATACAGTTCCCTGTGCTATACAGTAGGACCTTGTTGTGTATCCATCCTATATGTAATAGTTTGCATCTGCTAATCCCAAACTCCCATTCCTTCCCTCCTCTACCCCCTTCCCCCTTGGCAACCACAAGTTTGTTCTCTACATCTGTGAGTCTGTTTCTGTTTCATAGATAAGTTCACCTGTGTCATATTTTAGCTTCCACATATAAGTGATATCACACAGTGTTTGTCCTTCTCTTTCTGACTTACTTCACTTACTATGATCATCTCTAGGTCTCTCCATGTTGCTGCAAATGGCATTATTTCCCTCTGCTGGATTCTTATAAACAGCCTCTGAGATGAAGACTTATGGGGAAGCTGATGTATTAGGACATTCTCCCAGGAAGAATGGATAGGAGAGTGGGGATGTGGGACCAGGAAGGGAGTGGCCGCTCACTCCCTGATAGCAAACAGAGGCCCTCAGAAGATAACTCTGGCTTCAAGTGGGGAGCTCTGGCGACAGTACAGGTCACACCTCAAAGGTGTCCCCATTGAGGGGTGAAGACCTGGAGGATTTATATCCTCTGTTGGCATTAGCACATCCCCAGGACCATTAACTCCCAGGCACTGCTGGCTCTTGGGAGGGGCGGGGGGGGTGCCCTGGCAGAGTGCGGTCCAGCAGAGACACAGACGCACGGGAGCCTGTTGATGAAGATGGTCAAGGGACTTGCAGGCAGGTGGGTGGAGGCCTACCAGCTCCTGCTTCAAGCTCACAACAGTAAGTGCACGAAAACCACCCCATGGAAGGAGACAGAAAATTTAACAAATGGAAGGACGAACGTCTGAGAAAGTAAAGTTAATTGAAAAAGACAGGTGACTCAAGAATACGTTTGATCAGTATCTGCACGGACATGGAAGCAGATATTACATTAAGTGAGTCAAATGGAGGTCTTTAAGCTTTTGATCACTGGCATTTCAAAAAAAAAAATGTAGTTGGATAAAATATCAGAATGGGAACAGCTGAAGAACTAATTAGAGAGCTGGAAGATTGAACTAAGGAATTCCCTGACAAGAGATGAAAAGTATGAAAGAAAAGTTAGGAACACGGAAAATACTGTCATACGTTCCCACATCCAACTGAACACATTTTCAGAATGAGAGGATAAAGTGGATAAGTGGAATAAAATACTTCAAAAGATAATAGCAGAAAATTTTCCAAAGTTAATGAAATATATGAGTCCTCTGAACAAAAGTAACCAGAAGACCAAAGCAGGAAAAATGAAAGATGTCATATGCATAACGGTGACATTGTGGTGAGATTTCAGAATACCAGGGACAAAGAGATAGTCCTGGATCTTCCTAAGGAAAAAGCAGATTGCAGAATAAAATTTAAAAAGCAGATTGTACACAGGGGAAAAAAAAAAAGAGTATCACACTGACCTCATACTTCTCATCAAAAACAGTTGATGAGAGAAGACATTTAAGCTGCATCTTTAAAATTCTGATGGAAAAAGCTTGTGAATATAGACTTTGAGTGAAAATATCATTCCCATGGGGAACAAATAGAAACATTTCAGACAAGCGAGAACTCTGAAAATGTACCATTCACAAACCCCATGTGAAAGGATTGCTAGAGAATGTACTCTACAAAACAACAAAAGTTAATTTAAGAACAAGAGCATAGAAAAACAATCAGAAACTAAAGAGAAAATAACCTGGTAAAATGCAATGTGAAGGGCTTCCCTGGTAGCGCAGTGGTTGAGAGTCCGCCTGCCGATGCAGGGGACACGGGTTCGTGCCCCGGTCCGGGAAGATCCCACGTGCTGCGGAGTGGCTGGGCCCGTGAGCCATGGCCGCTGAGCCTGCACGTCCGGAGCCTGTGCTCCGCAACGGGAGAGGCCACAACACTGAGAGGCCCGCGTACCAGAAAAAAAAAAAAATGTAATGTTAAGAAAAACAAGTATTCATCAGGAGTCCCATTTATTGAACCCCTAAAGTATGTGCCACAACTAGTAACCTACGATCATCTTCAAAGAAAGTGTCAAGCCAGTGAACGTTTCCAAACGGAAACGTTCTGTAACAGCTTAAGGAAGTTCACTGAAAATTGGTAAGTGCACAGAGACAGGTCCACCACAGTCAAGAGGATGACTCGGTTGATAGAGGTGTGAAATCAGGGTCTGGCCAGAGCCACAGACCCTGACGTTTGTCAACTGGACCAACAGTCTGTCCATTGGAAGGGCATCCTGCATAGCCTAGTCCCACTGGCCTGAATTCTCTCTTCTCAAATCACAGATTCTCTTCTTTTGTAAAATAAGAGAGTTTGACTTAGAATGAATTTGTAAAATTTGCCCTTCTGCTCTTTCTATTAGAGCGCTTAAATGATTCCACGGAAACCTGCCAAGAGCTTTCAAACCTTTAGCAGGACTGGGAAGTGAAATTGAATAACAAATGAGCTCGAGTCAGGGGGAAGCTCTTGTCTGAAAAGAGAGGATGCAGCTGCTTTTGAACGTTTTGCTTCAGATCCCCCTTATTTATAACACCTCTTAGAAGTTTAAAACTATTTGCTTTTCTCCGATGGATCTGATCCTTTTGGAGCGAGCTGCCTCTCCCAGGGTGCGCAAGGGCAGGAGGGTGGCCGGCTTTGTCTCAAGAGTCGTGTCCACCTGTAAAGACAGCCTATTTTTTGTTTCCACATCGGGAACTTCAGTATCTCCCTCACCTGAGGGATTAGAGATTGTTAATTACTTTCTGTGAAAGAGGCAGCCGGCAGCCCTGCGGCCTGGCAGGTTTGCTAAAAATAGTGGCTATAGGTTATTTTTAAAAACCGTCTTGGAGGAATCATGACCCTGAGTCACATTTCTCCCCGGAGTTTGCCTGCTGAGGGAAAACCACACGGCCACGTCTGCAGAACAGTCACCCCAGCCCACCTAGGAGGAAATGGAGAAGAAATTGTACACGTGGAATTTTAAGACCCACTTTAGTTTAGAATAGATATTCAGTATCCAAAGGATGTGTGCTATTTTCTCAGCACTGGCTCTTAACTAGTGTTTGTCATGCTCCTGTACAGCTCTTTCTACTGATTGTTTGCTGGTTTTTTTTTTTTCCTTTCCGAGGGCTATTCATAATCTAACAAAGAGATATTCTCGGAGGAGGAATTCCATGGTATGAGAGGTATCTGTCTTCTTGGAGACATCAATTTCACTTGCTTACAGAACATTAAAAAGAAATTTTAAGTGATAAATGCATTAATCTACAGCTACTTATGATTAGGCTGCTCTGGCTAAAATGGAACACATCTGTAAGACATCTTTCACACTCCCAAGGCACTTTAAAATAATGAAAACATATAAAATAATATCTCAGTAATTAAAGTAATGGCAAATAAAAACATAGCATTATATGGTACTGCCCTATTGGAGTCATCCATCTCTTTTTATAAGCCCTTTGTGACATTGCTATTAATTTTTAAGTAACAAAATATTGCTCTTGAACCTAAAATGGGATATTAACTAACACAGGCACTATTAATTGCTTTGCGAATGCAAAGTGCTGAATTCCAGTTTATAAAACTAAGCCTTGGAGGTCATCTAATAAAATCTATACACAGTGCCCACTTCTGAATCATCTAAGCAGTGGAGGAGACTCCCCACGGTAAAGCCATAAAAATAATTTCATTAGACCCTGTGTCTCTTCCAGGAGCTGATTTGTGTGCCTTGGGAAACACGATGACTCAGGTACTAATTCTCCCATCCCCTTTCAGCTAATGAGTTTTCTGAGCTAAGAGGAGGACGCTTCTTAAAACGATGTCACCTTCTTCTTCTGTCCCCAGACCAGCCTGTTCTCTTGGGGACCTCCAACCATCATGATCACTTTAGGTCCCTGTGTCCCAGGGAATTGGGCTGATGGCCTGATTTTTCTTCGTTCACCGGAGTGTGTTTGATTGCCCAGTCCCTGGGGACTCAGTTCCAGCGGACACAGCTCCCATCGTTGGAGGAGGGTGAGGGGCTGAGGGGGCAGGACTCCGGGAGGGACTCCCTCTTGGTTTCGGATAATTGCAGGCTCAGCCTCTGACGGCTCCCAGAGTGAGTGCTTCCTTCAACCTCCTGCCCTGACTTATTCACAGGCCAGCTCTCCAGCCCCCACGTTACAAGTAGGATTCACTGGAAATAGCAGGCGACAGGCAGAGAGGGGGGCTCAAGAGGACGATCACTTAAAAGTGGGCAGTAGGAAAAAGAACAACAATGTGACACCAGAAAGAATAAAATAAAATAGATATTAATGTGTATCTCATAGGTTAAAATATGTTTTTAATTATATAATAATGTTTATTGTAAATAAATTAATGTTTATTGTAAAAAATTAAAACAAGAGATATTTTTTAAAAGTGGGTACCAGGTCCCTCCCCTTTTCTTGCTTCTCATGCCACCAGCTGTCTGCAATGAACTCAAGTATTTCATGAGAACTGGAGCCCATAGAATGGGCTCCTCAACCTGTGAAACAAATCGGGCGTCACATCATGAACCACTTCTTACCAGCACAGCTATAGACTCTTTCCAGGGAAGACACATGCTATGTGTGCACAAAATCATGGAATTTTCTAACATTTTAAAGGTTACCTCTTTTCCTCTTAGAGATTCTCAATGTAAATTAATATATTAAAGGTTCTGAGAATTCTTGCAGGAGAAAAAAGCAGTTGTTTCAACTGGGGTCAAGCACCCTTCAATCACAGAACCCCTTTTGGGGAGCGGGGAGAGTCATGTGTCAACATCTTACAGGACCGGTGTTCTGAGGGAGCTTCGCTGGAGGGAGATGGAGATGGAAGGCTCAGGAGCAAGGGGACCCTGTCCCCAATTCTGTACTGTGAGCGCAGGAACAGCAGCAGATGCAAAGGCCCTGTGGCTCATCCCTCCCCTCTTTCACGGGCAGCCACCCTCCTTGGCGGGTCCCAGGGAAAAGGGATCTTGATATAAAAGTGTGCCAGCCCCCAATAGGTACTCTCTATTCTGCTCCCAGAGAATAAACTTTGAAGGGGTATCTCAGGAGAACTCAGGGAAGCAGCCTGAGCCCGGAAGTTTGCTCTCCTTAAATATGTCTGAAACACCAAAGGCAAAAACCAAACAGTGGGGTCACTGAGCAGTGCTACCCGCTCAGCAAGTTCAGAGCCTGAGAACAAACACAAGACCAGAAAGCCCTACCAATCCTGCAAACCCTAAACCTTTCAATAATTTTGACAAGGCTCAGGCTTCTGATTGTGTCAGAGTTTAGTGACTTCAGTTAATTTCAGCTTCGAGTAAGCCTTGGATGTTAATACTGATTAATGGTCAGCCCAATCGTTATTCAAATATATCAATACATTTAAGGCCAACATAAAAAGGCAAATATTTGCCCTTGTGCTAATGTAAACGACTGTTAAATAATAAATAGACTTTGCTTGAATCCTTTTTCTCCCACGTTTTGAGAGCTCTTGCCTAGCAAACTATATTTACTACATAATTAATCTGTTTTCCCTGTAAAAAAATTAACCCAAATACATATCACTTTGGCTGTCTTCCCAGCCCAAAGCAAAGATACTTGCTATCTGGGTTCTGTTTAGTCGTTCACTTTTAATTTGGGGTTGATTTTGTCTCAGGGTGGTTTATATTTAAGTAGACGTACAGAACTTCTGGGATTCTGCCGACCAAGCTACCTAATGAATACGAATGAACGCTGGCGCAGCTGACAGGTCTTTAAGGACTGGAATTCGAGCACATTTCCATTCATTCACTCGCTTGGTTTTCAGTGGACGACTCCGGGACCTCTCCTCGGGAGAGCTCGTGTCCCACTGAAATTTCCTATCCTCGGTATAATAAACCTGTCACCAAGCTCATAAAAAATTGGTAGGGAGCGCTTATTAGATGCAGGTCTGGGATGCTCCCTACCTGTGGCGGGCGCCCGGCCCTCTGCTCCCTCCCTCCACCCTAGACCTCCCAGAGCTGTCAGACCTCCCCTCCTGTCCCCTCAGGCATCGGGGTACAGTAGGGACCTCTCTGGGATTCAGGATTTCCCATATAAGGTACCAGACCCTAGTGGGTCTGGTTTACTTTGTCCTGAAATTCACCAAAGATAGATGCAAAGGTAAAGACGCCTTCCCAGCTTCCTGGGTGCCCAGCCCTTGCAGCAGAGAGGAATCAGACGAGTGATATTCAACACTGTGGGAGTAGATTAACCTTTCTGAGATGGTCACCTTTACCCATTCCTTTGTCCTAGCTTCCCCCCACCTATCCCACAGCTGGGAGCTCCTTGCCCCAGGGGAGGGCTGTGTCTGGACAGTGGAAGCAAAGGTCTGTTCCCCCGCTTATACTCCATCAGCCAACCACACGCTTGTACTTTGCAGGAGCAAAATGTTAGAACTGATACTTGAGGGAAGGGGATTCCTGGAGCTGGAAAGAGGAGAGACCTGGGTGAGGCTGGACTGAGAAGCTACATGCCCTGCTTCCCAGTGGGACCCTAGATGGGCAGCAAAACCCAAAAGAGGTTTGTGGAACCCAAGAGCGGGGACACCTGCTTCCCCTGGAGCCCACAAAGGCGGTGAGACTCTCAGAGGTGGCTGCCCTAGCCTGTCTCTGAGATTTCTGTCCCCTGAGAAGGCACAGACACAGCGGGTCCAGGCCCCGCCCAGCACAGGACCCAGGCCAGCGGGATACAGTTACGTGCTCTTGGGGTGACCTGAGTGAGTGATGACCGAGGCCCCCGAGAGCCGCCCTCCCCCGCCACCAATGCCTGGCACTGCAGGCTGCCTATGGCCCCCAGGAAAGGCAAAAACTGATTGAGGTTCTGCTTCCACCACTCTAGGGAGAATGGGAACTTACATCAGAAATCAGTGAGCGTTTTACAAATTAAGTTGTGTTTATTTTCTACCAGAGTTATGGGCTGAGATTCTATCCACAACCGGAGCTGGAGATGAGGGGAAAAGGGCCTTGCCCGCCCTCCCCCCAGCCCCTCGTCCTTCCCTTCAAGCACGGTCGAGTCTCATCAGGCCCCAGGTCCAGAACTCCCTCTCTACTTCTCACCCATCACTCCAAACTGGGGAAGCCCTAGCCCTCTGAGCAGCCAAGTGCACCCTTCCCCAGAAGCCAGAAGCCTCCCTCTCAAGTGGTCAGCATGGGGCTTCATTGCAAAGATCGTGGGGAGGACAACCTCTCTGAGCCTGGGCCCAGTTGTCTGGATGTGAGCGTCCACGGTGATAACTGCAGGGGAAGAAAGCCAGATGGGAGAAGCTTGTTGCTTTTCCATTCACCCAAATTCCTAGTCTTGGGGGTTTTTTCTTCAAGTTTCCAGGAGCAGCCAATTGAGGGTGGTGTGGACAAAAGATGTTACAGCCATCGGGCCAGCAGCCCCTGCAGCGGCCAACAGCAGTGCACCCTGAGGGGATTCAGGATGGAGAGAAACAGGATGCTGGCCCTAGATAGTTAGGGTGCATATCAGAGGAATGATTTCAGTGAGCCCAGACTCTTGCATCTTCCCATACATAGAAAAGCACTAACTTCCTTAACTTGAGATGTCTGGTTTTCTTTGATTAACAGCAATCTTTTGATGTTCCCACTACCTGGTTTTTTGTGGCAAAAACTCCTCTCTATCCTGGCTCCCCGCCTCACCTCTATGGAGCAGAGCCTCAGAGTGATCTGAGGGGCTGTCTCCTGGGCGCCAGCCCTCAGAAAGTCCACCAAATAAGATACAATTCTCAGCTTGTAAGTTGTGCATTTTTTTCAGTTGACAGTGAGAAGAGAAGAAAGGTTTAATTTGTCCCACCTTTGAACACATTACCCGCCCTTACCTACAATACTGATAAGAATTAAGCGCACACACCCATATCCTGACGAAACATTGGTGTTCAAGAGGCGAAGCGTGTCTTTTTACAAAAATGAGAAACTGAATCCCCCGTTAATACTATAGTTTCACTAAAATCCAGTACTCAACCGATAGATTTTGGTAGACTGCTTTTCTTTGGAGAGAAAAGAATGCTATAAAACCCAAAAGTCTTAAATTTAAGTGTTTGCCTGGCTCATAGGCCCTCACCGCCCACTTCTGTCTGATACCCACCAATAGCGAAAAGACCAGAGCCAAGACATGAAGACAGAGGAGGTAAACATTGCAAGATCTGGTGCAACTCCGCCCTGAATTGTTGTCCAATTACCCATCTCCTTGCCGTGGAAGTTGCCTGGGAGGTCCCAGCATCGATTCCTGATTCCTGTCCTATCATTTCCATTCTTACACCAGATTTCTCTTATTTGGACCCCATCCCACTTCCCTCAAGTCATTTAAAATGGGGAAACTTTCGGGCTTCCCTGGTGCCGCAGTGGTTGAGGGTCCGCCTGCCTATGCAGGGGACACGGGTTCGTGCCCCGGTCCGGGAGGATCCCACATGCCGCAGAGCGGCTGGGCCCGTGAGACACGGCCGCTGAGCCTGCGCGTCCGGAGCCTGTGCTCCACAACAGGAGAGGCCACAACAGTGAGAGGCCCGCGTACCACAAAAAAATAATTAATAAATAAATAAAATAAAATGGGGAAACTTTCTTAAGATCCAACTCTCAGTAGCCCACCCAGCTAATAAACAACTCTGTCGGCGGAAACCCAAGATAATCCAAATAACTAATTCTGGCCATTAATTTTAGCCTCTCCTACACGGGGAGATTCAAGAGCTGCTGAAACACCAAGAAATAAATGATTGAATTGAGTTTCACTCCCCACAGCCTACTGTCTGGTGAAGGCGCTTAAGAGCAGTGATGTGCCCCAAGGGAAGCAGGAAGCTAGGGGAGGGGAGTGGACACAGGTGGTCCAAGGGCTGGTGGCCAAGCACTAGGTGACTCAGAGTGGCCTGGACTTTCAGCCAAATCTGGTGTGGGTTTTACTTCTCCAGGTTTCATTAGTCATTAGAAATGACAATGAGTTAGACTCTTCCAGAAAATATTTCCCTGCTTTCCTCCCTCCTCCCCTCCTCTTTTCCTTCCTTCTTTCCTTCCCTCCTTCCTTCCTTTCTTTCCTCCCTCCATCCCTCCCTCCCCAGCAGCAGGGTTGAGCTTTGCTAGAACACCTGTCACCCCTGGATTTTACACGGGAATGCCAGGGGCCTGAAAGTGGATGCGGAATGGCCAGTGTTTCCGCCAAGCTGCTATCAAGCAATAGAACTCTGGGCTCTAAATTCCAGGAGGAAAAGACAACTCAAAGTGGTCATTATAGGGGGAACTATTATTAATAAACCTTTTTTTTTTTTTAACACCTAGAATGTTTTCATTGTCTCCATTTAAAAGCTTGACCTCGTCTCTTTCAATATGGTCCCTGAAGAATGAGCAAAGTGAAACTGCTTTTTTAATACGCATTTTCTTCAAACGAAGCTCAGGACACGTGAGCTAGAACTTTAAATGTAGATTTCTTCATGGGACATAAGGTGAAGGGTCTTAAACCTAAGTGAGTTAGAAAGTGCGGAACTAATAATGGATGTAAGAAGCGTTTGGCGATTCTGTTCCAGATATAGCAAGTGGGATAATAAGAGATTTGCCTTGCTATTGAAAAGTAGAAAAATCTGTGTTTTGCTCTAGAACACCCTTATTCTGGATTTCCAGATATCTATTTTGATTTCCACCCTAGCATTTTATTATCAGCATCTGTAATTTTGAAAATGTGTTAAAGTGATTTTTTGCTTAAATCAAATAAAAACATTACTTCACCAGACCGTTGATAGAAGAAAAAAATAAGCAATCCCGTCCAGTTTTACAAGCTGAAGCTATGTTAAAGTGACTGATTCATCCTCTGCAGGCCCTTTTCCTGGCCTCTCGTAACCCGAATAACATTTAAACCATTAGCTATAAAATACTTGCCTTCTGAAAACAAAAGGAAATGTGGGTGGTATTTGCCTGTCTTTTTCAAGTCAATACCAAATAATAGAATTGTATCAAGTTTCCAGGAAACACAGCACTAGAAACACAGCATCTGGCAAAACCAGGAATCAGGTCCCCTCATCTCCCATATCCAGCCCATTTCATTTGGTTCTCTGCTTCTCCTCCCAGCCCTTATTTGTTATGAAATACTAAATCTGATAAACACAAAAAATATTGCAAGCTGGGTAAGCGTATAAAACTTAGTTAAGGAAGAGAGGAAAGAAAATACTGTCATTTGCAGCAACATGGATGGACCTAGAGATTATCATACTAAGTGAAGTAAGTCAGATGGAGAAAGACAAATATCATATGATATCACTTATATGTGAAACCTAAAGAATGAGACATATGTACTTATTTACAAAACAGAAACAGACTCACAAACATAGAAGACAAATTTACGGTTACCGAAGGAGAAGGGGTAGGGGAGGGATAAATTAGGAGTTTGGGATTAACATACACACACTACTATATGTAAAATAGATAAACAACAGGACCTACTGTATAGCCCAGGGAACTATACTCAATATTTTGTAATAACCTATATGGGAAATGAATCTGAAAAAGAATATATATATATATATAATTATTTATATATATATATATATATTCAGTTATACGTATACACACACACATATATAACTTAATTGCTTTGCTGTATACCTGAAACTAACACAGCATTGTAAATCAACTATGCTTCAGTAAAAAAAATTAAATTTTTAAAAAGGAAGAAGAGAAGAAAAAGAAAGGAAGAAAGAACCTAGACAACGGAACAGAAAAGACTCAGCATCAGAGTCAAGGAACCTGCTTGAGAATCCTAGCTCCACCTCTCAGTTTTGTGGCCTTGGACAGGCCCTTAACCTCTCTGAGCTCTAGTTTCGTCATGTGGAAAATGGAGTAGTATTATTTACCCTACTGGGTTCATTGTGAGAATTAAAAGAGACAACATATATAGAACAGATGATTAGCGCTCAGTCAGTGGTTTTCCCTGATTAACCCATAGAAGTCATGGTTTAATAGCTGAATATGTTGTCACTTTGCATGGGTAATTTTTGCTTTCATGTTTTTATAAGACTCTCTGATGCATTAACTCAAAAGAGGAAGCCCTGTGGGAATTTCCCAAGTTGTAGCAGATCAGCTGGGAAAGACGTGCCTGAGACATTGGGACTTCAGGGAGTTTATCCAATTATGCCACCAAGATTTTTTTTCTGGCCTTTTAAAGAAGACCCACCCTGAATCCAGGGTTATCTGTGTCACCGCAAAACTCCTGGCTTCTCGGTTTCTGTGGGTGATATCATTTGTGCTGTCATTCGGACAGGTGGTGGCCTGGGGAGTGGCATTTAGGCAGGAGGTACATGTGGGGTAAAAGCCACGCTTTTCTTCTAAGATCCTCCAGGGGGTCAGAGTTAGGGTGACTAAGTGTCCAACTTGTCAGGGACCATGCCAGGTTACCCCTGTTGTCCACAAGTCTTTTTTTTTTTTTTTGGCAGCGTGGCATAGCATGTGGGATCTTAGTTCCCCAACCAGGGATTGAACCCGTGTCCCCTGCAGCGGAAGCCCAGAGTTTTAACTGCTGGACTGCCAGGGAAGTCCCCGGAGTCCTTATTAATAGAAGCTCCCTTTTCACTTTTAAAATTATCCCAGTTTGGATGATAAATTGTGTAGTGACCTTAATCAGAGTTCTGCTTATATGAATAAGGACAATAAGTAAGAAAAGGGAAAATGATGAAGTGCACTAATTCATAGACTCAAAGATGCTTAGATCGCATCCACTCTAAGATACACCATTATGTCATGTACCATTAGTAAAGAAAAAACCCACTGCATTCGTCTGCGGGGGCTGCCATAACTAAGAACTACAGGCCGGGTGGTTTAAACAACAGACATTTTACTGTGTCACAGTCTTGAGGCTGGAAGCTCAAGATCAAGGTGTCAGTTGGGCTGGTTACTTCTGGAGCCCTCTCTCCTTGGTTGTAGACGGCTGTCTTCTCCCTGCGTCTTCACAAGCTCTGGCCTTCCTGTGTGACCATGTCCTAACCTCCTCTTGTTTTAAGGGCACCAATCATATTGGAGTAGGACCCACCCACCCTGAAGGCTTTATTTTAACTTCGTTACTTCTTTAAAGACCCTATCTACAAATCCAGACACGTTTTTTTTAATTGAAGTGTAGTTGATTTACCATGTTGTGTTAACTTCTACTATACGGCAAAGTGACTCAGTTATACACATATATATATATATTCTTTTTCATATTCTTTTCCATTATGGTTTATCTCAGGATACTGAATATAGCTCCCTGTGCTCTACAGTAGGACCTTGTTGTTTTTCCATTCTATATATAATAGTTTACATGTGCTAATCCCAAACTCCCAGTCCATCCCTCCCCCAACCCCCTCCCCCTGGCAATACAAATACAGGCACATTCTGAGGTGCTGGGGGCTAGGGCTTCAACATAATAATCGCGTGGGTCGTAATTTAGCCCATAATATGCATCAGTTAAACTCTGGCATGCCACGGGTTATTCGATGTATCCTGACGTCTGAGATGTCAACATGTAAGCAGCAGTGCACGTCAGAACTGCACGGTTTGCGACGGAGAGACAAGCTTTAATCTATCTGCTTTGGTGATGATGAGCACGGACATGTACAAACCTCTTCCTTTGAAACTGTCACTTTCCACCCTTCACGGTCCTGAGGGACCTAGGAGAGGAAGGGAGAACGAAGCCGCCTGATTGTGATCTTGATTGCTTCCCCTCCCTGGTGCCTCACTTCCTGCCAATTCCTCTTGTGTAACAGCGTCCATGATGGCCCCTTCCTTTCTCCCTACCCACACCCGCATCAGCCCTTCTCTTGTACCTGGCCCGTTTCCACAGCTTGTGAACCGGTCTTCCCACTCCCATCCCCTTCCTGCCTCCTAATCCGCCCTGACACAGGCACTGATCTGCAGAACGGCTCTCAAAACTGCAGCCCTAGATAACTAACAAGGACCTGCTGTAGAGCACAGGGAACTCTGCTCAATATCCTGTAATGACCTGTATGGGAAAAGAATCTAAAAAACAGTGGGTACATGTATGTGTATAATTGATTCACTTTGCTGTACACCTGAAACTAACACAACATTGTGAATCAACTACACTCCAATATAAATTTTTTTTTAATTTTTTAATGAAATAAATAAATAAAAATATATTCTGGATATCAAAAACAAAATAAAACAACAACAACAAAACACAAACGTGTCTTAGCCTAACACTTAGGTCAACCTGGCTGTACCAGCTCCTGCCCCGTCCAGCTGCATCGGAGACCCTCCACCAGCAGCCCCACCCTGGGGCATTTGCATGCTCACGCCCTGGCCTGGAGGGCTCCTGCTCTGGGTCTGTCTGAATGGACTAAGTAATTATTATACATAGTTATTTATGTCTGACTCTCCAACTAATAGCCAACCAAACTCTCAAGCCTGGAACGTGCTCCATTAACCATGCTGGCTGAGAAAGGATTCGTTTCTCCTTGTCTCCTGCAAAAAGAATGACAAGCATTTCCCCACCTCTTTCTGTCTCCCTCCCCCGAGAGAAGGTAACAGGGCTTTGTGCCTGGAAGTCTGACTTCCCTGGGCCCTGGGGAGACTTAACAGCCTTTTTGTGTGTTTTCTGTGGGAAAAGGGAAGCTGCCTGGTGAGGTGGCCTCCCCCTTTGTTTTCTGAGGTGTAGGCCACAAGTTAAAACTGGAGGCCCGGGAAATCCTTTATTTGGCCTCGAAGCACTTGATATGAATTTTAAATATTCATTGCAACGTTCAAAAAGTGGGAGATTTCCTATGAAAATCTAAATTTCTTGGCTCTCTTGGAAAACTCAAAGATGGAGCATCTCTGGGCCCCTACATTCACGTGGCAAAAACTGGCAAGATCATGCTGATCCCCTTTAGACAGGTCATGTACTTTCCACTTCACCACAATCGCCACCACTCCCTAAGGTCTTATTCTGTAAGGAGATAGGTTAGGGGGTCCCCAGAGAAAGAGAACCAGGCACCGGCTTTCTTGACATAAAAGAAGCCATTTTAGTCTAAGCCACTTTGTGATCTAAGCCTGGCTATGCTGCCTGCCCTTGAGCAGGTCTCAGTAATTAACGATCTTAAGAGAACAAAGGAATGCAGAAAAGGCAGTCAGACAATAGTGCATAAAAACAGAGTCTTAGTTCCTCCTCAAGGGATATACATAATAATAAATCTTTGAGTCCTGCAGGAACTAAGGCCCCCACAAGGGTGGAGGATGGAGTGATAATGTTGACCCTCTTGACTTCAATCAACTAAAGCTTGGACTCTGTTGACCAATTCTATGCTGAATTCTCCTCTGCTCAAGGCCCTTCATGAATAGGCATGTACCCTGAGCTTAAAACTCCCCCAATTTTGTTGTTCCTTGAGACACTGCTTTGGGAAAGATCCCCAGTGTCCTCCTTACTTGCTGCAAGTAATAATAACTCCTTCCTTCTCCCAATCCTCGGCTTGGTTGTATCTTTCGGCTCAACACCCACCAAGAGACAAATCCAGTTTGGGAGGAACAATATCACCTGCATCTTTCATTCAGGTACCTGCCACCTCTTGTGAGAGTCTGAGTTTTCAACCCCGGCTTAGGCCCACCAAGGGGATTAATCGGAAGTATGTCAGGGAAAGGAGATGGTGGCTGTGAGCTTCAAGAGTGGAAGAGAGTATGGCGGCTCTATAGGCCTTAGAACCTGGGTCTATTCTAACATTCCTTCCTGAGGGGGCAGGACCAGGGACACAGATGGCCAGGTGGGTGCCTGTGAGGACTGGGCTGTAAATGATTTCACCTTGAGAGTGTCAGCAAAAATCCCCACAGCTGAGCTGGGCCTGGAGAGCCTGGAGAGATCTGCCTCAAGAGATACCCACCTTCAGATGAACATGGGCAAGAAGCAAACGCATCAGGAATCACATCAACCGAAGCCGGCATACTTCCGTTGCAGAAATAAATGGGGTGAGAGGATGGTCACATCCCTGATCTCAGGTGAGTCCCTGGGATGGCCATCAGGTGAGGGTCCTTGGCCTCTCCCAGGAAGGCACTCAAGAGTGAGCCAAAGTAGAGTGAAAGCAGATTTATTCAGGGAGAGACATACGCCTCAGACAAAGTGTGGGCCATCACAGAAGGCGAGAGACCCCAGGGTAGAGGGTGGTTAGTTTTTATGGACTGGTTAATTTCATAGGCTAAGGAGAGGGAGGATTATTCCAACTATTTGGGGGAAGCGATGGGGATTTCCAGGAATTGGGTTACTGCCCACTTTTTGTCCTTTCATGGTTGGTCTTGGAACTGTTATGGCACCTGTGAGTGTGTCATTCAGATGCTAATGTATTACAGTGAGCACGTACTGAGGCTCAACATCCACTGGAAGTTGAATCTTCCACCACCTTGAGCCGAGTTGGTTCTAACCAGTTTACGTCATTTCCTCAAAGGCTATGTCATTCTTTTAAAGGTTGTGTCCTGCCCCCTTCCCTTCTCTCTCACCTCCACTTTCCTGCCTAGCGTAAGGCCCACAGTTCTTTTATAACTAAGTGGGAGTAGAGGCTGTCACCCTGCATTACAACTCCAGTCATAGTCTATAGAATACCTCCCCCTGTGGCTCTTCTGAGACAGGAGGCTGTTCTGGAAATGCAGAGGACTAGGTACCAGATGAAGGAACAAGATAAAACCCCAGAAAAACAACTAACTGGAGTGGAGATAGGCAACCTTCCAGAAAAAGAATTCAGAAGAATGATAGTGAAGATGATCCAGGACCTTGGAAAAAGAATGGAGGCAAAGATCGAGAAGATGCAAGAAATGTTTAACAAAGACCTAGAAGAATTAAAGATCAAACACCTAGAAGAATTAAAGAACAAACAAACAGAGATGAACAATACAATAACTGAAATGAAAAATACACTAGAAGGAATCAATAGCAGAATAACTGAGGCAGAAGAACGGATAAGTGACCTGGAAGACAGAATGGTGGAATTCACTGCTGTGGAACAGAATAAAGAAAAAAAAAAAGAAAGGAAGACAGACTAAGAGACCTCTGAGACAAGATTAAATGCACCAACATTCGCAATATAGAGGTCCCAGAAGGAGAAGAGAGAGAGAAAGGACCTGAGAAAATATTTGAAGAGATTATAGTCAAAAACTTCCCTAACATGAGGACTTCCCTGAAGGCGCAGTGGTTGAGAGTCTGCCTGCTGATGCAGGGGACATGGGTTCGTGCCCCGGTCTGGGAAGATCCCACATGCCGCGGAGTGGCTGGACCCGTGAGCCATGGCCGCTGAGCCTGCGCGTCCAGAGCCTGTGCTCCACAACGGGAGAGGCCACAACAGTGAGAGGCCCGTGTACTGCAAAAAAAAAAAAAAACTTCCCTAACATGGGAAAGGAAATAGCCACCCAAGTCCAGGAGGCACAGAGAGTCCCAGGCAGCATAAACCCAAGGAGAAACATGCCAAGACATGTAGTAATCAAACTGAAAAAAATCAAAGATGAAGAAAAATTATTAAAAGCAACAAGGGAAAAATGACAAATAATATACACGGAACTCCCATAAAGTTAACAGCTGATTTCTCAGTAGAAACTCTACAAGTCAGAAGGGAGTGGCATGATATATTTAAAGTGATGAAAGGGAAGAAACTACAAACAAGATTACTCTACCTGACAAGGATCTCATTCAGATTCAACAGACAAATCAAAAGCTTTACAGACAAGCAAAAGCTAACAGTATTCAGCACCACCAAACCAGCTCTACAACAAATGCTAAAGGAACTTCTCTAAGTAGGAAATAAAAGAGAAGAAAAGGACCTACCAAAACAAACCCAAATTAATTAATAAAATGGTAATAGGAACATACATATCGATAATTACCTTAAATGTGAATGGATTAAATGCTCCAACCAAAAGACACAGGCTCGTTGAATGGACACAAAACAACACCCATCTATATGCTGTCTACAAGGGACCCACTTCAGACCTAGGGACACACACAGACTGAAAGTGAGGGGATGGAAAAATTCATTCCATGCAAATGGAAATCTAAAGAAAGCTGGAGTAGCAATACTCATATCAGATAAAATAGACTTTAAAATAAAGAATGTTACAAGAGACAAGGAAGGACACTACATAATGATCAAGGGATCAATCCAAGAAGAAGACGTAACAATTATAAATATATATGCACCCAACATAGGAGCACCTCAATACATAAGGCAAATGCTAACAGCTATAAAAGAGAAAATCAACAGTAACACAATAATAGTGGGGGACTTTAACACCTCACTTACACCAATGGACAGATCATCAAAACAGAAAATTAATAAGGAAATAAAAGCTTTAAATGACACAATAGACCAGATAGATTTAATTGATATTTATAGGACATTCCATCCAAAACAGCAGATTACACTCTCTTCTCAAGTGCACATGGAACATTCTCCAGGATGGATCACATCTTGGGTCACAAATCAAGCCTCGGTAAATTTAAGAAAACTGAAATCATATCAAATGTCTTTTCCGAACACAATGCTATGAGATTAGAAAACAATTACAAGGAAAAAAACGTAAAAAACACAAACATATGGAGGGTAAACGGTACATTACTAAATAACCAAGAGATCACTGAAGAAATCAAAGAGGAAATCAAAAAAAACCTAGAGACAAGTGACAATGAAAACACGACAACCCAAAACCTATGGGATGCAGCAAAAGCAGTTCTAAGAGGGAAGTTTATAGCAATACAAGCCTACCTCAAGAAACAAGAAACATCTCAAATAAATAATCTAACCTTACACCCAAAGGAACTAGAGAAAGAAGAACAAACAAAACCGAAGTTAGTAGAAGGAAAGAAATCATAAAGATCAGAGCAGAAATAAATGAAATAGAAACAAAGAAAACAAGAGCAAAGATCAATAAAACTAAAAGCTGGGCCTTTGAGAAGTTAAACAAGATTGATAAACCTTTAGCCAGACTCATCAAGAAAAAGAGAGAGAGGACTCAAATCAATAAAATTAGAAATGAAAAAGGAGAGACTTCCGGGAAGATGGCGGAAGAGTAAGACGCGGAGATCACCTTCCTCCCCACAGATACACCAGCAATACATCTACACGTGGAACAACTCCTACAGAACACCTACTGAACGCTGGCAGAAGACCTCAGACCTCCCAAAAGGCAAGAAACCCCCCACGTACCTGGTTAGGGCAAAAGAAAAAAATAAACAGAGACAAAAGAATAGGGACGGGACCTGCACCAGCGGGAGGGAGCTGTGAAGGAGGAAAAGTGTCCACACACTAGGAAGCCCCTTCGCGGGCGGAGACTACGGGTGGCGGAGTGGGGGAGCTTCGGGGCCACGGAGGAGAGCACAGCCACAGGGGTGCGGAGGGCAAAGCAGAGAGATTCCAGCGCAGAGGATCAGGGCCGACCGGCACTCACCAGCCGAGAGGCTTCTCTGCTCACCTTCCCGGGGCGGGCGGGGCTGGGAGCTGAGGTTCCGGCTTCTGTCGGAGCGCCGGGAGAGGACTGGGGTTGGCGGCGTGAACACAGCCTGCAGGGGGATAGTGCGCCACGGCTAGCCGGGAGGGAGTCTGGGGAAAAGTCTGGACCTGCCGAAGAGGCAAGAGACTTTTTCTTCCCTCTTTATTTCCTGGTGCGCAAGGAGAGGGGATTAAGAACGCTGCTTAAAGGAGCTCCAGAGACGGGCGCGAGCTGCGGCTAAAAGTGCGGACCCCAGAGACAGACATGAGACGCTAAGGCCGCTGCTGCCGCCACCAAGTGCCTGTATGGGAACACAGGTCACTATACACACCCCTCTTCCTAGGAGCCTGTGCAGCCCGCCACTGCCAGGGTGCCGGGATCCAGGGACAACTCCCCCGGGAGAACGCACGGCGCGCCTCAGGCTGGCAACGTCACGGCGGGCTCTGCCGCCGCAGGCCCACCCCGCACTCCGTGACCCTCCCTACCCCCGGCCTGAGTGAGCCAGAGCCTCCGAATCAGCAGCTCGTTTAACCCCGTCCTGTCTGAGCAAAGAACAGACGCCCTCCGGCGACCTACACGCACAGGCGGGGCCAAATCCAAAGCTGAGCCCCTGGAGCTGTGAGAACAAAGAAGAGAAAGGGAAATCTCTCCCAGCAGCCTCAGAAGCAGCGGATTAAAGCTCCACAATCAACTTGATGTACCCTGCATCTGTGGAATACATGAATAGACACCGAATCATCCCAAATTAAGGAGCCGTGTGGATGAAAGGCTCTTGGTGCTGCAGCCAGGAGTTAGTGCTGTGCCTCTGAGGTGGGAGAGCCAACTTCAGGACACTGGTCCACGAGAGGCCTCCCAGCTGCACATAATATCAAACGGCGAAAATCTCCCAGAGATCTCCATCTCAACGCCAGCACCCAGCTTCACTCAACGACCAGCAAGCTACAGTGCTGGACATCCTATGCCAAACAACTAGCAAAACAGGAACACAACCCCACCCATTAGCAGAGAGGCTGCCTAAAATCATAATAAGTGTACAGACACCCCAAAACACACCACCAGACGTGGACCTGCCCACCAGAAAGACAAGATCCAGCCTCATCCACCAGAACACAGGCACTAGTACCCTCCACCAGGAAGCCTACACAACCCACTGAACCAACCTTAGCCACTGGGGACAGACACCAAAAACAACAGGAACTACGAACCTTCAGCCTGCAAAAAGGAGACCCCAAACACAGTAAGATAAGCAAAATGAAAAGACAGAAAAACACACAGCAGAGGAAGGAGCAAGATAAAAACCCACCAGACCTAACAAATGAAGAGGAAATAGGCAGTCTACCTGGAAAAGAATGCAGAATAATGATAGTAAAGATGATCCAAAATCCTGGAAATAGAATAGACAAAATGCAAGAAACAGTTAACAAGGACCTAGAAGAACTAAAGATGAAACAAACAATGATGAATAACACAATAAATGAAATGAAAAATACTCTAGATGGGATCAATAGCAGAATAACTGAGGCAGAAGAACGGAAAAGTGACCTGGAAGATAAAATAGTGGAAATAACTAATGCAGAGCAGAATAAAAAAAAAAGAATGAAAAGAACTGAGGACAATCTCAGAGACCTCTGGGACAACATTAAACGCACCAACATTCGAATTATAGGGGTTCCAGAAGAAGAAGAGAAAAAGAAAGGGACTGAGAAAATTTTGAAGAGATTATAGTTGAAAACTTCCCTAATATGGGAAAGGAAATAGTTAATCAAGTCCAGGAAGCACAGAGAGTCCCATACAGGATAAATCCAAGGAGAAATACGCCAAGACACATATTAATCAAACTGTCAAAAATTAAATACAAAGAAAGCATATTAAAAGCAGCAAGGGAAAAACAACAAATAACACACAAGGGAATCCCCATAAGGTTAACAGCTGATCTTTCAGCAGAAACTCTGCAAGCCAGAAGGGAGTGGCAGGACATATTGAAAGTGTTGAAGGAGAAAAACCTGCAACCAAGATTACTCTACCCAGCAAGGATCTCATTCAGATTTGATGGAGAAATTAAAACCTTTACAGACAAGCAAAAGCTGAGAGAGTTCAGCACCACCAAACCAGCTCTACAACAACTGCTAAAGGAACTTCTCTAGGCAAGAAACAAAAAAGAAGGAAAAGACCTACAATAACGATCCCAAAACAATTAAGAAAATGGGAATGGGAACATACATATCGATAATTACCTTAAATGTAAATGGACTAAATGCTCCCACCAAAAGACACAGATTGGCTGAATGGATACAAAAACAAGATGCATATATTTACTGTCTACAAGAGACCCACTTCAGACCTAGAGACACATACAGACTGAAAGTAAGGGAATGGAAAAAGGTATTTCATGCAAATGGAAACCAAAAGAAAGCGGGAGTAGCAATTCTCATATCAGACAAAATAGACTTTAAAATAAAGACTATTAGAAGAGACAAAGAAGGACACTACATAATGATCAAGGAATCGATCCAAGAAGAAGATATAACAATTGTAAATATTTATGCACCCAACATAAGAGCACCTCAATACATAAGGCAAATACTAACAGCCATAAAAGGGGAAATTGACAGTAACACATTCATAGTAGGGGACTTTAACACTCCACTTTCACCAATGGACAGATCATCCAAAATGAAAATAAATAAGGAAACACAAGCTTTAAATGATACATTAAACAAGATGGACTTAATTGATATTTATAGGACATTCCATCCAAAAACAACAGAATACACATTTTTCTCAAGTGCTCATGGAACATTCTCCAGGATATATCATATCTTGGGTTACAAATCAAGCCTTGGTAAATTTAAGAAAACTGAAATTGTATCAAGTATCTTTTCCGACCACAACGCTATGAGACTAGATATCAATTACAGGAAAAGATCTGTAAAAAATACAAACACATGGAGGCTAAACAATACACTACTTAATAACGAAGTGATCACTGAAGAAATCAAAGAGGAAATCAAAAAATACCTAGAAACAAATGACAATGGAGACACGACGACTCAAAATCTATGGGATGCAGCAAAAGCAGTTCTAAGAGGGAAGTTTATAGCAATACAATCCTACCTTAAGAAACAGGAAACATCTCGAATAAACAACCTAACCTTGCACCTAAAGCAATTAGAGAAAGAAGAACAAAAAAACCCCAAAGTTAGCAGAAGGAAAGAAATCATAAAAATCAGATCAGAAATAAATGAAAAAGAAATGAAGGAAACGATAGCAAAGATCAATAAAACTAAAAGCTGGTTCTTTGAAAGGATAAACAAAATTGATAAACCATTAGCCAGACCCATCAAGAAAAAAAGGGAGAAGACTGAAATCAATAGAATTAGAAATGAAACAGGAGAAGTAACAACTGACACTGCAGAAAGACAAAAGATCATGAGAGATTACTACAAGCAACTCTATGCCAATAAAATGGACAACCTGGAAGAAATGGACAAATTCTTAGAAAGGCACAACCTGCCAAGACTGAATCAGGAAGAAATAGAAAATATGAATAGACCAATCACAAGCACTGAAATTGAAACTGTGATTAAAAATCTTCCAACAAGCAAAAGCCCAGGACCAGATGGCTTCACAGGTGAATTCTATCAAACATTTAGAGAAGAGCTAACACCTATCCTTCTCAAACTCTTCCAAAATATAGCAGAGGGGGGAACACTCCCCAGCTCATTCTACGAGGCCACCATCACCCTGATACCAAAACCAGACAAGGATGTCACAAAGAAAGAAAACTACAGGCCAATATCACTGATGAACGTAGATGCAAAAATGCTCAACAAAATACTAACAAACAGAATCCAACAGCACATTAAACGGATCATACACCATGATCAAGTGGGGTTTATTCCAGGAATGCAAGGATTCTTCAATATACGCAAATCAATCAACATGATACACCATATTAACAAATTGAAGGGGAAAAACCATATGATCATCTCAATAGATGCAGAGAAAGCTTTTGACAAAATTCAACACCCATTTATGATAAAAACCCTGCAGAAAGTAGGCATAGAGGGAAATTTCCTCAATAATAAAGGCCATATATGACAAACCCACAGCCACCATCGTCCTCAATGGTGAAAAACTGAAAGCGTTTCCACTAAGATCAGGAACAAGACAAGGTTGCCCACTCTCACCACTCTTATTCAACATAGTTTTGGAAGTTTTAGCCACAGCAATCAGAGAAGAAAAGGAAATAAAAGGAATCCAAATTGGAAAAGAAGAAGTAAAGCTGTCACTCTTTGCATATGACATGATACTATACATAGAGAATCCTAAAGATGCTACCAGAAAACTACTAGAGCTAATCAATGAATTTGATAAAGTAGCAGGATACAAAATTAATGCCCAGAAATCTCTTGCATTTCTATACACTAACAACAAAAGATCAGAAAGAGAAATTAAGAAAACAATCCCATTCACCATTGCAACAAAAAGAATAAAATACCTAGGAATAAGCCTACCTAAGGAGGTAAAAGACCTGTATGCAGAAAACTATAAGACACTGATGAAAGAAATCAAAGATGACACAAACAGATGGAGAGATATACCACGTTCTTGGATTGGAAGAATCAATATTGTGAAAATGACTATACCATCCAAAGCAATCTACAGATTCAATGCAATCCCTATCAAATTACCAATGGCATTTTTTACAGACTAGAACAAAAAGTGTTAAAATTTGTATGGAGACACAAAAGACTCCGAATAGCCAAAGCAGTCTTGAGGGAGAAAACGGGGGTAGAGGAATCATACTCCCTGACTTCAAACTATACTACAAAGCTACAGATATCAGGACAATATGGTACTGACACAAAAACAGAAATATAGATCAATGGAACAGGATAGAAAGCCCAGAGATAAACCCATGCACCTATGGTCAACTAATCTATGACAAAGGAGGCAAGAATATACAATGGAGAAAAGACAATCTCTTCAATAAGTGGCGCTGGGAAAACTGGACAGCTACATGTAAAAGAATGAAATTAGAACACTCCCTAACACCATACACAAAAATAAACTCAAAATGGATTAAAGATCTAAATGTAAGACTGGACACTATAGGAAAACATAGGAAGAACACTCTTTGACTTAAATCACAACAAGATCTTTTTTGACCCACCTCCTAGAGTAATGGAAATAAAAACAAAGATAAACAAATGGGACCTAATGAAACTTTAAAGCTTTTGCACAACAAAGGAAACTATAAACAAGACAAAAAGACAACCCTCAGAATGGGAGAAAATATTTGCAAACAAATCAACGGAAAAAGGATTAATCTCCAAAATATATAAACAGCTCATGAAGCTCAATATTAAAAAACCAAACAACCCAATCAAAAAATGGGCAGAAGACCTAAATAGACATTTATCCAAAGAAGACATGCAAATGGCCAAGAGGCACATGAAAAGCTGCTCAACTAATTATTAGAGAAATGTAAATCAAACCTACAATAAGGTATCACCTAACACTGGTTAGAATGGGCTTCATCAGAAAATCTGCAAACAACGAATGCTGGAGAAGGCATGGAGAAAAGGGAACCCTCTTGCACTGTTGGTGGGAATGTGAATTGATACAGCCACTGTTTAAAACAGTATGGAGGTTCCTTAAAACACTAAATATAGAATTACCATATGACCCAGCAATCCCACTCTTGGGCATATACCCTAAGAAAAACATAATTCAAAAAGACACATGCACCCCAATGTTCATTGCAGCACTATTTATAACAGCCAGGTCATGGAAGCAACCTAAATGCCTATCAACAGATGAATGGACAAAGAAGAAGTGGTACATATATACAATGGAATATTATTCAGCCTTAAAAAGGAATGAAATTGCGTCATTTGTAGAGACGTGGATGGATCTAGAGACTGTCATACAGAGTGAAGTAAGTCAGAAAGAGAAAGACAAATATCGTATATTAACACATATATGTGGAACCTAGAAAAATGGTACAGATGAACCGGTTTGCAGGGCAGAAATAGAGACACAGGTGTAGAGAACAAACGTATGGACACCAAGGGGGGAAAGTTGGGGTGGGATGGTGGGATGAATTGGGAGATTGGGATTGACATATATACACTAATATGTATAAAATAGAGAACTAATAAGAACCTGCTATGTAAATAAATGAATAATAAATAAATAAATAAATAAAATTTAGGACGTAAAAAAAAAAAAGAAAGAAGGAAATTACCCAGCCCATGAAAAGTAACCACCCTGTACCCTGGGGCCTCTTGACTTCTGAGATGGCCCACACTCTGTCTATGGAGTGTGTTTCTCTCTAAATAAATCTACTTCTTACCTATCACTTTGTCTCTCACTTTTCTGCAATGAGACATCAAGAACCTGAGCTTCATTAGGTCCTGTGATGAGGTGTGTGATCTCAGTTGAAAGACCGTGGGTTTAAGTCCCAATCTGGGTTGCAAGGTTTCAGTTCTGTGCGCAGCCTGAGTGCTATATACATGGTAGCCCTGGCTGGAGACTGTGTGTATTTGTGTGTGTGTGTGTGTGTGTGTGTGTGTGTGTGTGTGTGTGTCCTATCAAAATGACTGGTTTGGACTTCTCACCAACCTTAAGAGTGGGGGCCGAGAGCTTTAATTCAATTTAAAAAAATGTAATACGACTTGGTCACCAAGTGTGGTTTAGCAACTGGATTCTATAACAAAGAAGAAATGCTTCTCACAGAAAGCATGTTTTTGTTCTTCTGTACTCCTCCAATGGTGTTTTGCAAAATAAATATGTGTCCATTCTGACTGTGAATCTCAGCATAGGATTTCTCTCCCCAGTAAAACTTAAATTTCCCATTTTCGTGGGTGACCAGTCTTAGGCAAAATTGGCTTATGCCACCCAAACTCACTTGAGGCTCCCATGTTTTACAACAAAGAATTTAATTTGTAAGTGAGCTTCCACTTACAGAGACCAGTCTGTGTGTAATCTTTCCAGGAGGGAGTTTGAAAAAAGCTCTCTGCCATTAAGCTTCTGTCCACAGACTTAAAATTGAGTCCGTTTGATGAGAAATTCCACTTCAAGAACTTTATCCTGAGAAAATTATCCAGAAATGTGAACCAAGATTCATGGGCATGGATGTTGTCATATATTAATTACAGCAGCAATAAAAGGAAACAATCTAAATATTCAACCACTGGGGAGCGATGAAATACATTGGGATGCATTTATAGGACGGGGTACCAGGAAGCCTCTGAAAATAATGTGTTCAGGGTATTGAATGGAATGAGGACATGGCCACCACATATTTGTAAGACCTCTAAACACGTCTAAATATGTTGCTAACACTGGAAAAGGTGTGGCTATTGTTAAAAATATTCACTCTCCTCCCCTCCCTTGACTGTGGCTTCAGCTGTGAGGTCTATTTTGGCCACTGGGATACAAGCAAGTGAGATGCTGGGGAGGTTTGGAAAGCACTGGTGGGTTTGGCAGGCTCTCTTGAGCCTTTGCCATTGCCTGAGAACAGACCTAGGGGAGCCCGTCGGTTCTAGAAAAGGATGGCAGACATGTGCGGCCAAACCAGACCACCTCCCCCCCCCCCCACCTGAGTACAACCTGGTCCAACCCCCACCCCCCAGCAAACCACAGATCCCTGAGAGTAAAGTATTGCAAGCCTACTGATGGTTTATTATCCAGCCCTTTTGTGGCAATCGTTGGCTAACACAGGAAGAAGGTCCGCTCCAATTCTAGAAAGATCTTTTCTCCAAAGATACAGCATTCGAGGGAATACCCTGGCAGTCCTGTGGTTGGGACTCGGCACTTTCACTCACCGGGCCCGGGTTTGATCCCTGGTAGGGGAACTGAGAGCCTACAAGCCACCCAGCATGGCCAAGAAAATAATAAAAAATTAAACTCAAAGATACAGCATTGGAAAACTTATGCAAACAGTTCTTGACTTATGACTTCAAATGTCCATTTGATCCATACTGAGTCCACCCAGGTTCCAGGAGAGGGGACATAAACCCCACTCCTCCATGGGAAGAACATCCAGGTCAATTATAAGAAGTATATGTAAGGACTTCCCTGGTGGTCCAGTGGTTAAGAATCCGCCTTCCAGTGCAGGGGACATGGGTTCGACTCCTGGTCCAGGAACTAAGATCCCACATGCTGCGGGGCAACTAAGCTCACGTGCTCTAGAGCCCGCGCGCCACAACTACAGAGAGAAGCCCACACACCGCAACAAAAGTTCCCGCGTGCCGCAACTAAGATCCAACGCAGCCAAATAAATAAATGAATATCAAAAAAAAGAAGAAGAAGAAGAACATGTAGGATGGGAGACATTTTATGGCCTTCTTTGGAAAATACCATCTACCGTATAAAATTCTCAGAACACTGCTTTATAAGCATGATCTATGTGTTAGCTATTTTCATTCAACACGTGTTTATTGAACATCTGTTATGCACTAGTTACTGTGCTAGGGAGATAAGCAGTGAACATCCCAGGGGTGGTCCCTGTGTTGGTGGGCTAGCCGGAGGAAAGTTGCAGGCTCAGACCCGCTAGAAGAATCCCCTAGTAAAGGACCAGATGAGCTCGCAGGCTGAAGTTAATTTCCTAGTGAGTCGGCCAGCCCTAGAGGAACAGATAATAATTCTGGCTCTAGAAGTATTTTGCTGGGATTGTGTCTGTTGCGATGGAAGCTTTCTTGGCCGCTTCTCTGAGTGTCGAATGAGGAGGCCAGAGCTCTCAAAGGGCTTAGAGTCCGATTCCATTTCACTCAAGCCGTTCCTATAGCTTTAATGCAAAGCAGGTGCTGGGACTGTTAAAAAGGACCTCAAGGCACCTGGCTCAGCTGTGCAGCAGCTTTTTGCTCTAAGTGAGGTCCCATGGCACTGGCCTCCCGTAGGAGTTGTATAGAAATGCAGAATCTCAGGCCCCACTCCTGAAAGGCTGAATCAGAATCTGCATTTTTTTAAAGAATTTTTCATTGTGGTAAGAATGCACATCTAAAATTTACCTTCTGGGGAGTTCCCTGGTGGTCCAGTGGTTAGGACTCGGGGCTTCCACTGCAAGGGGGCGTGGGTTCAGTCCCCGGTCGGGGAACTAAGGTCCCTCAAGCCGCACCGCGTGGCCTAAAAAAAAATTAATTAAATTAAATTTACCCTCTTAGCCATTTTTAAGAGTACAGTTCAGTGACATTAAGCACTTTCACACTGCTGTGTAACCGTCACCACCATCCTCTCCAGAACCCGTTTTATCTTGCAAAACTGGCTCTGGCCCCATTAAACAATGACTACCCATCTCCACCTCCCCAGTTCCTGGCAAATGCCGTTCACCTTCTGTCTTGATGAATTTGACCACTCAGGGACCCCAGAGAGAGGAATCATACAGTGTCTGTCCTTTGGTGACACCCAGCATCACCTCTTCAAGGCTCATCCATGTTGTAGCAGAATCTGCATTTAACAAGGTCCTGTGTCTGCAGGTTGAAGGCGGAGGCGGCTCTACTATGCCTGGGCTGAGACTGGGCTGAGACGGGGGAGGAGAGCGCATTCCGGACAGTCCTGCGGGGACTCAGGCTTTCCCTCCTCCCCCGGCAGTCCCCCCTCCCCCGCTGTCACCTCCATGGTCACGTGCGTGTGACAGCCAGCTTGGATTCCTGAGATCAACCACGGGGGCTCTGATCTGGCAACAAATGGATGGCTAGACCGGCCTCTGGACATCAGAAGTTCCCTGCCCACGGGCAATCTGCTCGTGCTGTACCAGTACGAGGGTAGCCTGTACTTCACTCCCACAGCAGGGGTGGCCGGTAGGCGTCTGTGGCTGGACGGCAGTTAGGGTTCACACTTGTTTAGTAACACACAGTCACACATAGTGCTGGCCACGATTCCAGGAAGTTCTCGAGCGTTAACACCTTTAACTCTCATAATAATCCTAGGAGTAGGAACTAGTATGACCTGCATTTAACAGATGAGGAAACTGAGGCACAGACAGATGAAGTAACTGTCCCAAGGTCCTAAGGCTGGTACATGGTGGAGCTGGGACCCTGAGGACCACACCCTGTGCATCCTCTCTGCTAACTGCTGGACCAAGTCTTCTGTCCAAACTGAGCGAGAGGGACTCATACAGATTCGGGGTGTGCTGTGTGGAGGGCTCTACTTTTAACCATAGAGGTTAGTTTATATTTAAAAAAACAAAAACAAAAAGCAAAGCTAGAAGTTCAGAAAGTAAGTAGGAAACCCTTGTGATCTGGTGGATATTTTCTCACTGGGGCATTTAGATTAATCACACGATTAAATAATCAGATAGACAGGTTTCCCTCCTGCTTCCCCAGCCCCACTTACTGTCCCCTTCCCAGGCCCCTTCCCCTCAACCTCCTAGAAACCTCCCCCTCCCCCTGCCCTCTCTCTCCCCTCCTCCATGTTCTCCCTCCCTCCCCTCCCCCCTCCCCACACTCTGTCCCCCATTTTCTCCCTCCCTCCCCCATACTCCCTCTCCCCTCCCCCATGCTCTCCCTCCCTCCCCTTCCCCTCCTCTCCTTCCCTCTCCCTCCCCTCCCCCATACTCCCTCTCCCCCTCCCCCATATTCTCCCCTCCCCTCCCCCATGCCTGCCCTCCCTCCCCACTTCCCCCCTGCTCTCCCTCACTAACCTCAGTTGTTCTCTTGGCTTCCCAGCAGATAACCCCCAATTCATATTGCTCATCTGTGATCTTTCTTCCTGGTTCCAGACCATATTTCATTGCTTCCTGGTGTCTGTCACTCCAAGATTTCAAAATCCCCTTCTGGGAAGATGAGCCACACTGGCTTCTACCTTGGACCTTGGAGGTTGGTGGGGAGCCCATGCCACAGCCTGCCTGCTCTGGTCCTCAGCATGCCCATCACCCGCCTGCCCAAGCCCACTGCCCCCAGGCCCCAACTCACCACTGACCCACGTCACCCTCCCCTCCCCGTGAGGCCTGAAACCTCCCTCACCTTCTCCCCCTCCTCTTTTTTTGCATCCCCCTCCTCTGGAGGTCTCGAATCTGTTTTCTACTTGTCTATTGTCCCTGGCGGAGCTCCAGCCCTGTCATCTACAGCATGTCCCGAGCCCCTCCCCCACCTTCTTTCCCGAGGCCCACCCTCCACGCGCCTGGCAGGTGTCTTCCCTGAACGAACACACAGCCGCCGGTGCCACTCCTTAGCACTGCCCTTTAACTCCACCCTGCATCCTGCATGAGTTTACCAACTGCTCAGTGAGAAGGACCGCCTTCCTTGCTCTTTTTTTTAAAAAGCAATCTCAAACTTACAGAAACGTTGCAAGTATACGTACAAACAGCCCTTTCCTCCCTGAACCATTTGAAAGCCTCTTGCAGACCTGATGCCCTGCAATTTCAGCAGAGTCCAACCCTTTGAAAAGTTAGGAAACTAACATTGAGACATCGCTGCCATTTAACCCTCAAGCTCCATTCAAGTCTTGACAAGTAGCCTGAAAACAGCATTTTCTCAACAGAGGGATCCAGTTCAGAATCACCTGTGCGTCCGTTGCCCTGTCTCTTCGGGCTCCTTCAGTTTGGAGCAGCTCCTCCTTTCTTCCTTGATTTTTATGTCCTTGACACTTTTGAAGATGACAGTCCAGACTTGTGTAGAATGTCCCTCAGTTTGGGTTTGACTTGATGTTTCCCCTGGGTTAGAGTCAGGCGGGAATAGGGCCTCTTTGGCGGGAATATTGCAGAAGCAATGCTGGGTTCTTTGCATCCTACCGTGTGGGGCGCGACCTCAGTTTGCCCCATGCTGGTGACGTTGGTCAGAATGGTGTCCTCAACAGTGATTCTCTCCTCTTTCATGAGTATTTTGCGGAGACCCTTGAAACCACATAAATATTTCATTGCTCATCAGACTTTCAATTGAGTCATTTGTTTATATCAGAATGGACTAGTGGCTTCCTATTTTATTCAGTGTGTTATATATAACCTGTTACTATCATTACTTTCCTGCCCTCTCTCATCCCACTGTAATTGCCTATAGAAAGAAAATGTTAGCCACATTTTTGGCCATGAAGCCCTGTGTTTATCAAAACCATGTGCTTCGTTCCTATACGGCGTATGGTTGTTATCTGAGAATTTGTTACCCAAGTGCCTACAGTTATGACTCGCTCACGAAGCAAAAGTTGTCATAGCATGAAACTCTCTCTAATGGACCATAACACAGTCTCTCCCTGTTTCACACCAGAAACCATCCCGCCCGCACCCCCACCCCCACCCCGGGCAAATCAACACTTGTGTGGTTTGTAGCAACATCCAAAATTACAATTCAAATCGAATGCAAATCAGTTCATAAGGTGAAATTGCAAATCTTGCAGAGTCGCGGGGTTTCCTGAAGTGGGTGAAAGTCACTTAGCAGGACTGATCTCAGCCACCTTGACCAAGGGCAGTTGGCAACCACCAAAGAGAAAACAGAGAAGTAAAACGAGACAACGGGTGTGACAAGGATTCAGAAAAGGCCCTCAAAATTGACGAGGCCATCAAATATTTTTGTGGGAAAAAAGTGCCCTTTTTTTAATAAATGTGATGTGAAAGTCAAAATTGAAGTAAAGAAGACCATACAATTTTATCAAAAAAAAAGGTTCAGATGTCTTTATTGGTCTCAGAACGAGCACGTGGCTGGAAATATAATCTCCATAAAGTTATTTTCATAATTTTGGTGTCTTTTTTTTTTTTTGGCCACACCACACGGCTCATGGGATCTTAGTTCCCTGACCAGGGCTCAAACCCATGTCCTGTGCAGTGGGAGTGCTGAGACCTAACCACCGGATCGTCAGGGAAGCCCCCCCCCCCTTTTTTTTTTTCAGGATAAAATGCCAATCTAATCTTTTCCCCTCTTTACTGTAAAGTTTCAGTCCCTTCCGTAACTGGGTCCCCTTTCAATGTCTTTGTCTCGTCTCTGTTATCTGTGGGTCACGACCCCTCCTGCGCACTCCCCTGCAGAGCCACTTGGAGCGTAAGCCTCTGTCCCCTTCATGCCCCTTGCCTGTGGCACCCGGCCTCCCACTCCCTAGTCTCCTCTTTCTCTCCCCCTTCTTTCCCCCAGGCTTGTTTTTTTTACTTTCTGATCTCACTTTCCTCATTGATCCAAGGAAGAAAATATCTTCAAAAGAAGAAAATGACTTCAAATGTGTTGTTATAGTCAAATGAGTTCATGGATGTTGACAGCAGCCGCCAGCTTGTATTGAACCTTTATTCCACGCCTGACCGTGTGCTAAGAGCTTCACTTGGATTGTTGCACTGAACTCTCCCCGAACGTGTGAGGTTAGAGGTCGTTATGTTACAGATAAGCAAACTGAGGGCCCAGGAGGTTAAGTAATTTATTGAAGTTTTCTTAGTCATTGGAGGAGTGAAGATTTGAGTCCAGTAGTTCAAGTTCTAAACTGCTAGGTTTTACCCTGTATATAAAAGGGTTCTAGACTTGTGGTTGCCAGAGGGGAGGGGGGCAGGAGAGGGAAAGACTGGGAGTTTGGGATTAGCAGATGCAAAGTATTATATAGAGAATGGATAAACAACAAGGTCCTACTGTAGAGCATAGGGAACTGTATTCGGTCTCCTAGGATAAACCATAATGGAAAAGAATATGAAAAACAATGTATATACGTGCACTACCAAATATAAAATAGGTAGCTAGTGGGAAGCAGCCGCATAGCACAGGGAGGTCAGCTCGGTGCTTTGTGACCACCTAGAGGGGTGGGATAGGGAAGGTGGGAGGGAGACGCAAGAGGGAGGGGATGTGGTGATATGTGTATACGTATAGCTGATTCACTTTGTTATACAGCAGCAACTAACACAATACTGTAAAGCAATTATACTCCAATAAAGATGTTAAGAAAAAAAAAAAGAATGTATGTACGTGTATAACTGTCACTTTGCTGTACAGCAGAAATTAACACAGCATTGTAAATCAACTATACTTCAATAAAATAAATTATTTTTTAAAATTTGTTAATTCCCTGGTGGTCCAGTGGTTAGGACTCTGCGCTCTCGCTGCCGAGGGCCTGGGTTTGATCCCAGGTCCCTGGTAGGGGAGCTAGGATCCCGCAAGCTGAAAAAAACGGCGGGGCAGGGCAGCGGGGGTGGGGTGGGGAGTCTCTGAGGACTGAACGATGCTCTCTGAATATGGGCATCACTGTTATTATGCTTCCCCACGTGTAATCTGATCCCTGGAAGACACCGGATGATAGGGGAGACATCACTAAAAGACATTGTGTGTGGACTGGTCGTTTAGACCCCAAAATACTCCACTACCGGCACGCAGTGGCACCCATAGGCATTGCTTAACCCCACTCAGACCAATGAGTCTAATGGATTGGCCTTGGAAGATCCATTTGGCTGTGAGTAGTAAAATACAAGCAGACCAGCTCACCCCAAAGGACGTGTCACACAGTCCTCACCCCCCCCCCCAGCAGCTCGGGCAGGTGCTAAACTTGCTCACTCCGCCCGGGCTTTCCCAGGTCTAGGGGGATGGGACCAGGCAGAAGGACCTGAAAGGAAGTTTGGTTGCTGTCAGATGACAGAGTCTTCAAGACGTTTGTGGGGTTCACCGCTGACACTAGAATCGGCTATTGGCAAAGGCGAATAGGCATGTTAAATGCTCCCCTATAAGATGAGTACAAATCCCTGTGCTCCGCCCCCTGCCCCCAGGGGCTACCAGGGCAAAAGCAGGACAGGTAGGGGTATCGGCGCAGTGTCCCAGCCTTCCCTAGGGACACCCTTGTTTCACGGTCCTCCCTTTGCCAAGGCTGTGAGCGCCCGACCCCATTGGACAGAAGTCCCACTGCTATGCTTTGCATTTTCACTCTTTCAGACACACTGAGTTTGTCCCCAGCCAGGTTCGGCAGGGGCCCCAGTTGGGGAGTGGGTGGGTGCTCATTTGCCTAACAGGCAGAAAGGGGGGTTGTGAGTCACCAGTGCCTAGGGGAGGGAAATGACAACCTGAGGACGCCCTGGAGGTGTTGGATCTGACTAAGGCAGTAAAACCACCAGTTTCACACATCTGAAGAGACCAGGCTGGGGGAAGGGGGCCAGCAGGTGGAAGGAAGAATTGTTTTTGTTGACACAAGCAGTGGAAGGCTGGGAGGAAAGCAAAGACCACCAAACCACCAGACTCCTTCCCAATCGGGACTTTCTGTGGGAGGGGAGAGTACTTGCAAGGGTCCTCTTGCCTCACACAGGAAGTTGAGACCCACAGAGGCATCAGGACAGAAGCAGTTATGTCCCGGTGGTTAAGGACAGAACCAGCAAGCAAACCAGGTCTGGTCTCCTCCTCTAGCACGTCCCCCATGAGTTAACCTCACATACCCAAGGCTGAACCAACATGAAGCCGTGAAACGGCTCACGCGTATGGCCTGCGCAGAAGCCACAGCTTAAGCCTATCGGGCCAGAACCCTCGGGGCGAGGGATCTCTTCTAAGATGGTCTGGGTGGTTGTCAGGACATCTGCCCACCCAGCAGGGCCGCCGATCACAGTTGTTCAGGTTTCACACTGTACAAGAGAGGAGACTGGGCTAATATCCCGCTTTATCTCTGCTCACTCAACCTTGTGTCCTGGGTCTGGGGCTGCTTTCTGCCCAGAGGAAGGTAGGTGCCATCTGCCCCCCAAATGGGGGGTGCACAAGGCTGCATTAGCCTGGAGGGGGTGCCTAGCTACAATTCAGAAGGGCTCCCACCTGGGCTAGCTATGGCATCCTCCAGCCATTCCCCCTTCTTCTGCAGCTGAAATGCCTTTTTCTTAGGGGGAACCAACCCCAACCCAATCTCAGTCCTCTGGTTTCGTGGAGTGGACCCCATTCCCATCTCCAGGAATGGACCAGCAACCCAAAGCTGTAAGCAATTTAAGGATGGGCACCTCACTCAGTGAGAATTCATTCCAGAATCATTACAGGAAGTATTGGTAATGAGGCAACCCTTTCCTTGGAGTGGCTTATCTTGGGAGAGTCAGGGGAAGAGAAAAAGATGACGGCATTGTTTGAAGCCTCGGAATCAGTTGTGTCTGACCAGATTCACCCTCTTAAATTTCCCAGGTATATGAACCAATTCTCTTTTTTTGCTTAGGCTGGCTTGTACTGAGTTCTGTCTCTTGCAGTGTCCTGATCACTAGAGCAATAGTCGAAGTTTCACCTTATATGAAAACTCCTGTAGCCACCTCCACCAGATTGGTCAAAGCTTGACAAACAGGACTGTCAAGTAAAGGCCCGCATTTTAAATTGCATTTAAGCTCTTTCTGCAGAGCTGGGGTAACCAAATGAGACAGCCATGGAAAATGTATGACTTTCATTATTATGACATGGAAAGCAGAGCTGTCTAATTGCTTTTGTCCACTGGTGTATAAAGATTAAGACCAGATGTATTTTAAAAAGAAGGTGGGGGGGGAGAAAGAAAGAAAGAAAGAAAGAAAAGTCTGTGTTGGCCGTCGCTTTGAACAAAGCAGCCTGATTTCCTCTTTCTCTCTCTCTGTCTCTGTCTCTCTCTTTCTCCTTCTCTCTCTAAGGGGAGGACCACACAAAAGTCTTTTAACTTCTTTTAAGTTTTCAGAGCCTCATTGATTTTGCTTTTCACAGAAGATAATATTGTGACATTGGCCTTGAAAACTTTATTTTCGCTTTCCTCGATTCGAAGGAATGGCTGTGGAACGAAAGGGCTGAGCTGGGGTCTGTCGCGTGCCCTTCTCTGGGGACAGCAGCTGCCCTGAAGAGCGCCTGGGAGGGGTGGGTCCCAGCGCAGATCAGACCCTCCTCCCCTGCCCTGGCTCTGCTCCAGGAATAAAGCCTTCACGTGTGGATCCACGGGCATGGATGAGATGATGATTATCTTTAAATAGAACCACCCAGAGCCCAGCTTCTGTGTTTCATTTTCCAGAAGAGCCCTTAAATCTGCTTCCACTTTTTTTTTTTTTTTTTTTTTTTTAACCTCTCCAGTTATTTTTAGCACACCCAGCCACAGAGCCCAGCAGGCCCGCAGAGGCCCTAATGACGTCCCGAGCCGGACGGGTGGAGTTCACAGCTCCTTCACCAAAGATGAAATTGAAGCATTAAAAAAAAAAAAAGGAGCAGATTCCAGAGGGGGTGATGTAGATGCTGGGTTGCATGGCCCTGATGCTTCTGTGTCCGACGAGGGCGGCCCGCTAGAAATACAGTTCGTTTAATGATTATCTCGTTCTTTTCAAAATTAATTATTTTCCTGAAAATTAAGTGGGTGTGGGAGGTATTGGGAAAAGAGAAGTCTTCCTGAGCGTCCTCTCCTGAGGGTTCCCAGTCACCGTGAAGCACGCCTGGTAGACGGGAAGGAAGAGAAGGCAGATTCCAACATAAAACCTCAAAGCGGGGACTTCCCTGGTGGTCCGGTGGTTAGGACTGTGCGCTTCCACTGCAGGGGGCACAGGTTCGATTCCTGGTTGGGGAAATAAGATCCTGCATGCGGGGGTGGGGAGAGACCCGAGGGGGTACCCCGAGGAACCCTGAACGGGAACCCGAACCGGAACCCAAACCCCCTCAAAGGGTCCCCTCCAGCCCCTTCCGTGGTGTCCAGGCTGTCGCTTTGTCACAGGATCTCCTTACCATTTCTGGGTCTGGCGCTGTCATTTCATCTCCAAATATGTACAGGGATCTCTCAGCTTCATAGGGGTCCCTTCTATGCTCTGCTAGAGCCCTCCCTGCCCCACAGTTAATCCCTGATTGGGGGAAGATAAATAATTTTAATTAATTCCCCTCACATATTTTATAAGCATCAGGTCCTCAGTGATAATACCAGAAGAGAAAAAAAAAAAAAAAAAAGATGGTGGGTAAGAACCCGAGATTCTCAGTGCTTATGCTGCAGTGGGCAACACTCCCCAGGGCCGGCTTCCACACGTGAATCCCTGCAACCTCACGTGCATGATGGTGCCAAATCAGAGCGCCACAAAATCCAGGCCACTTTTCTAATGCAGAGCCCTTGGCATTAAATTAATTCCAACCTGATTTCCAAAGGGAGTGACTAATGTAAGGCGTTAATGAAAACAGCCACGGGACTTCCCTGGTGGTCCAGGGGTTAGGACTCTGCACTTTCACTGTGGTTGGCCTGGGGTCAATCCCTGGTTGGGGAACTAAGATCCCACAAGCCAAGTGGCATGGCCAAAAAAATGAAAAGAAAGTGGCCATTACAGAGAAGTTGCCGTGAAGAAGGCGACGGGCTCATTCTGGGCCAGTACTTGGCAGTCAGGTGAACTTGAACAAGTAATTTAGCTGTGATGAGCCTTGATGTCCTTGATGGCCCCGTGGGGTGGTGGCAGAGCTAGAGACTCCTTTGCAGCATTGTTACGACACTTAAGTGAGAAATGAAAGTGGTGATGGATCAGTGGGACCGTCATTCTGATTACATCATGACCAGAGCCTCCCTGGTAACGTGACCCCAGGATTCATGCTTACGTCTGTCCAAAAGCGTGACTTCTTTGTAAAAAGGAGTTTGGCACGTCAGGAGATGGAGCTCAGTCCCAAGGGACACTGTGGAGCCCAAGATTCCACCACATTCTCCTTCAAGGGCCCGTGCAAGGGTTGTCTACCCAAATATCCCCCTTCTGAGGAGGTTCTCCGCAGCCCCACCAGGGAGGCCTGAAGGAGCGGGCCTGGAGGCCATGTGCTGAGTCACGTGGCTCTGCTGTCCCAGCCCCCTCAGGACCCCAAGTGACTGGACCAGGGAAAGACATGTGATCTAAGGTCAGCCTGTCTTGGGCTGGCCAGCACTTTTAACACTTGGGAACTTGAGCTGGGAAACCTGGAAGGCCCTAGGCTGCAGCTCTGGGACCCAAATCTGACGGTCATAAAGCTGGGAGACGGGGGTACACGGTGGGAATCAGAGCACCCAGAGGAAGAAAACAGAGCAGACCTGTCCTCCAATTCCCTTTCCTGCCCACTGGTCCCTGACCACAAAACGCCTTTCTTCTGGGGCCGAGGAAACGAGGGACACGCCACGTCTGGTGTAGCGGGCTGACCTTGGCTCCAGGAATGACATGTCCACATCTTAATGCCTGGAAACTGTGAATGAGACCTTATTTGGGAAAAGGGTCTTTGCAGATGTAATTAAGGATCTTGCAATGACATCATTTTGGATTGGTTGGACCCTAAATCCAGTGACAAATGTCCTTCCAGGAGACAGAAAAGGAGAAGACACAGAGAGAGACGGGGAGGAAGGCATGTGAGGACAGAGGCGGGGCCTGGAATTATGGCACCAGAAGTGGGGGGCGCCTGGAACCCCCCGAAACTGGGAGAGGCAGGGCAGGATTCTCCTCCAGAGCCTCTGGAGGAGGTACAGGGCTGCCCACACTTCTATTACCTACTTCTGGCCTCTAGAACTGAGAGAACATATTTCTGTTTTTTGTTTATTTGTTTGTTTGTTTTTATCATTGAGTTTTATTTTTTTAATTTAATTTTCGTTTTATATTGGAGTATAGTTGATTTACAATGGTGTGTTAGTTTCAGGTGTATAGCTAAGTGATTCACTTATACATACATATATATTTATTCTTTTTCAGATTCTTTTCCCATATAGGTTATTACAGAATGTTGAGTAGAGTTCCACGTGCTATACAGTAGGCCCTTGTTGATTATTTATTTTATATACAGTAGTGTGTATCTACTATATATAGTAGTGGTTAATCCCAAGCTCCTAATTTATCCCTCCATGTTTCCCTGTTGGTCACAAATTTCTGTTGTTTCAAGCCACCAAGTTTGTGGCAATTTGTACCAGAAGCCACGGGAAACTAATACATCTTGTGAACCGAAACGCCTGACTACAACAGATGTGTAAAAATTCAGGGAAAGTTTCTCTTTGAGGATTTATGACTACCCTAACCACCTCCTCAGTTTTCATCCCTAAATTTTGTTTACTGCTGCAGCTACAAGAAAATTATAATAGAAATGGCTACCGTTAATTGAGCACATACTATGTACCAGGAAATTTAATGTGTTTTATACTTAATCCTCACAGAAAATCTTTTTTCTTTAACCCTGACCTAATAACATTCCCATTTTATAGTTAAGGACATGGAGGTTTACAGAAGTGAGGTACCCAGGGCTAGAAGCCAGAGGAAGCCCTCCAGCCCAGAAGGGTGGGCATGTTCTCTGCTTCCACATCCCCAGGGGCAGAGGCAGAAGGGAAGGAAGGTAGAAGGAAGCCAGGTGGGAGAGGTCTCGGCAGGCTCACGGTGACACGTTAGATCAGGTACATGTGTCGGGTCCAGGTTACTTGGTTGGCATCGTGGCAGGTGGAAAGAAGTTGGTCTGAATCCCGGTCCCGACGCTGCTTCCTGGCTGAGGGACCTTGGGCCACGACTTACGCTCTCTGAGCCTTGTTTCCTCTCCTGGGCAAAAGAGATTAGAATACTCCTTGTCTAGCGTTAGGATAAAAATAGAACATTGTGCTCAGTAGGGCTCAGAAGTTCAGCAAAGCTTGTCTGAGCAGGGAGAAAGCATCAGATCCCAGGCTGGTCAGAAAGGTGTTTACAGTCTCTCTCCAGAAAGCCGATTTCCCCCTTTTGTCTTTAAAACTACGTATTTTGGGACTTCCCTGGTGATCCAGTGGTTAGGAATCCTCCTTCCAGTGCAGGGGACACAGGGATCGATCCCTGGTCGGGGAACTAAGATCCCACATGCCAGGGACAACTAAACCCGCACGCTGGGTGCTGCGTGCCGCGGAGCGGCTGGGCCCGTGAGCCATGGCCGCTGAGCCTGCGCGTCTGGAGCCTGTGCTGTGCAACGGGAGAGGCCACAACAGTGAGAGGCCCGCGTACAGAAAAAAAAAAAAAAAAAATCCCTTTCCAGGGCATCAGCCTGGGTGCATTGAATGAATCTCTACCATGGGGAAGCCTGGGAATCTGAATTCTTTCATAAGCAGTCCCAGATGTTTGTTCAAATCAGAAAAGTTTAGGAATGTCTACACTAAAGCAGCACTTTTATTTTTTTAATTTAATTTTTTATTTTGTATTGGAATATAGTTGATTCACAATTTTGTGTTAGTTTCAGGCGTACAGCAAAGTGATTCAGTTATACATATACACGTATCCATTCTTTTCAGATTCTTTTCCTATACAGATTATTACAGAGTACTGAGCAGAGTTCCCTGTAGGTCGTTGTCGGTTATCTATTTTACATATAGTCGTGTGCAAAAGCAGCGCTTCTTAAACTTCAGTGGGCATGCCAACTGCCAGGGGATATTGCTGAAATGCAGGTTCTGGTTCCGCCAGCTGGGTGGGCCTGGGAGTCTGCATTTCTCACAAGCTCCCAGGGGATCCCCGTGTGGCTAGTTGGGGAACCACAGGCTGAGCTGCAGAAGTAACGAACTAGCAGGATGTGAATGGAATTTACAAGCTTTAGTTACAATCCTCAAGGTCTATCAGTGCTTTAGTCTTTGCAGGACCCACACTGGTCTCCTTCAACCATCAGAACAATCATAGCGGTGACCAGTATCCCCTTTCTACATATGAGGGTCCCAGCAGCAGGGCAGTCAGGCAGCTTTCCGTAGGGAAAATCGTAGTTTTCCACGGATGTGCATTTATCAAAGCCCGAGTTCCCGGCACGCGCTCCCTCATGCCTGTGTGCGCCCCCAGGGCAGAAACGTCGCCCCCTCCGAGGAGAGTGGGGCTCTCCGTGCTCTCTCCGCCTGTCGGGCTGACTTTCTGGTCCTGGAAGTGCTTTGGTAGCACTTTCAAGCTGTGTCATCCCTTACAGAAGTTTCCACTCTGGAATCTCCCCTTGAGCCACCCCGCCTGTCACTCTAACTGTCCCAGTTCCCACGCCTGTCTGCTCAGCGGGGTGAAGCTCTCGTCACTTCCCCACTTTCCTGAATTTAGACTTCCTTTCCCTTCGGCCTGGGTGCACACACTCATTTTTTTTCCCTAACTTTTTACATTAAAATAATTTCAAACTTTGAGACGAGTTGTAAGAACAGTACACATAGCAAAGTGATGCAGCCACTTTGAAAACACAGTTTGGCAGCTCCTTTGACAAGTTAAGCATCCATTTACCATATGATCTAGCAATTTCACTCCTAGGTGTATCCCCCAAAGAAATGACAAAAGGGACTGGAACAGGTAGCAGCATTATTCACAGTAGACAAAAGGGGGGAAACAACCCAAGAATCCATCAGTGGATAAATGAATAAACAAAATGTGGCCTCCACATAGAGTGGAATATTAGTCAGCCATAAAAAGGAATGAAGTCCTGATATATGCTACAACAAGGATGAACCTCAAAAACACTACGGTAAGTAAGAGAAACCAGACGTATAAAAGCACATAGTGTATGATTCCTTTTATATGAAATAGCCAGAATAGGTAGATCCATAGATACAGAGAGTATATATTCCAGGGACTCGGAGAGGATGGAAATGGACAGTGAGTGCTTCATGGGTATGAGGTTTTCTTCTGAGACGATGAAAACGATTTGCAACTAGATAGAGATGGTGGTGGCACAGCACTGTGACTACATTAAATGTCATTGAAGGGTACACTTTTACATGGGTAATTTTATGTTATGTGAATTTCACCTCCATTTTTTTAAAACTGTGCTAAGATTTATGGGACTCTCATTTTTTTCTCTCTCTGAACCGTTTATGCCAACCAAATAGTTCAGCATGTATCCCCTCAGAACAAAGACCGCTTACATAACTCCAGGAAAATTATCAAATTCAGGAAATTTAACGTAATGCAATACTATTACCTAAGCTACAGTCCACGATCAAATTTTGCCAATTTCCCAACGATGTCATTTATGGCAATTTTCCTCCCAACGCAGGATCCAGGGTTATATAATGCATGAGTTGTCAAGTCGCTTCACTCTCCTTTAGCCTGGAACAGTCTCTCAGCTTTTAAAATGTTTCTTTTTAAAAAAATTTATTTATTTTTATTAAAGTATGCATTTACTTTTTATTGAAGTACAGATTTACAATTTTGTGTTAGCTTTAGGTGTACAGCAAAGTGATTCAGTTATAACATATATATTATTTTTCAGATTCTTTTCCATTATAGGTTATTGCAAGATATTGAATCTAGTTCCCTACGCTATGCAGTAGGACCTTGTTGTTTATCTGTTTTATATATAGTGTGTATATGTTAATCCCAAACTCCTAATTTATCCCTCCCCCCACTTCCCTCTTTGGTAACCATAAATTTGTTTTCTATGTCTGTGGGTCTGTTTCTATTTTGTAAATAAGTTCACTTGTATCATTTTTTAGATTCCACATATAAGTGATATCATATGATATTTGTCTTACTCTGTCTGCTTTACTTCACTTAGTGTGATATTCTCTAGGTCTTTTTAGTGGGGGGTGGCATCTTTCCTGACATTGCCATTTCTGAAGAGTCTAGGCCTGCTGTTTTGTAGGCTGTCTCTTGACATGGGTCTGTCTCACATTTCCTCGTGATTTGATTCAGGTTGTACACCTTTGGCAGGAATACCCCAGAAGTGATGCTGTCCTTCTCAATGCATCACGTCAGTTTGTCCTCTTACTGACGACATCCACTTTAATCACTTGGTTCAGGCAGTGTCTGCTGGCTGTCTCCACTGTGAAGCTGCCATTTGTCTCTTTGTATTTAATAATAGTGTGTGGAGAATATAAAGCTATATATATATATATATTTATATATAATTTAAGATAGCCCCTGCCTTCAAAGAGCTCATTGCTTTGTTGGGGTGATAGGTTCCAAAGTCCCCAAATTCTGGAGTACTGATTCTGCCCATTATATTAGCTACTTCCTTTTTTTTTTTTTTTTGCGGTACGCGGGCCTCTCACCGCTGTGGCCTCTCCCGTTGCGGAGCACAGGCTCCGGACGCGCAGGCTCAGCGGCCATGGCTCACGGGCCCAGCTGCTCTGCGGCATGTGGGATCTTCCCGGACTGGGGCACGAACCCGTGTCCCCTGCATCAGCAGGCGGACTTTCAACCACTGCACCACCAGGGAAGCCCTTAGCTACTTCTTTTCTCAATTTTGTTAAGCTGACGGCAAGAGAGATCTGTATGAAAATCAAAGACAGATATAGTCACGCTGGCCACGAAAACTGAGCACTTGTTAAGCCTTTTGCCAACAGTAGGACTAATGAGTCTAGAATATTCCCCTGGATTGAGCAAAGAACTGAAATCATAGTACACAGGCTAATGCCCAGAGTTTTGTTGTAAAACCTGTTTCAATATTGTGTGTTTTAAAATGATCATTGCTTTTCCTTTCAGCTTAATAGTTTTAGTGGGCTGATTCTTTGAATTGTTGGGATAAAACCTGAATTAAAAGGAACTGAGGGCTTCCCTGGTGGCTCAGTGGTTGAGAGTCCGCCTGCCGATGCAGGGGACATGGGTTCGTGTCCCGGTCCGGGAAGATCCCACATGCCACGGAGCGGCTGGGCCCGTGAGCCATGGCAGCTGAGCCTGCGCGTCCGGAGCCTGTGCTCCGCAACGGGGGAGGCCACAACAGTGAGAGGCCCGCGTACCATAAAAAAAAAAAAAAAAAAAAAAAAGGAACTGAGAGCGTAGTAAGAAGTAAGTCCCACCTGGGGGTGTGGTTAAAGGGCTGCCGTGTGTCTGCAAATGGGTGTGTTTTCACCTATTCACTTTCCCTTATGTGATTAATCTTTATTGTCTCCACCGTGAATCGTCAAAAGGAGGGGAAAAAAGCATACTGACAAAAATACATTTTTTTGTGCAACTTCCAAGTATTTATGAAACTGTGTCACTTTATTCATTCTGAGTGCTAGAAAAGTGATAAAAATACTATGTGGAATTAAAAAAACGTTTTACATATGGCTCAGATATTTTAAAAGATAGTCCCCACTCTATTATTTGCTCAATTTGCATAATTTCAGATTGATTTTACTATTAAAATTACCTATTTTACTGCAAATATATATATATATATATATATTTATTTATTTATTTATTTTAAATCACCTAACAGAATATAGGCTCAGTTTCTAACAATTTCACAGCAGCTTGGAATAAATGTACTGATCCAGTCACATTTTCCGTGACTTTTTCTAGAAAAGACAGGCACTATGGCCACAGTGTACCTGACAAAACACACAAGTAAGCAGCCCAAGGAGGGGGTCAATGGGCATCTTTAAGTCACTGCCTTTCAAACTTACAAAAAGCTTATTTGCTCTCAACTTGCCTTCTTGTAGGTCTGCTTACATTTCTAAATCTGTCAGCTGTGATATAGTTTTAAAAGCAGCTCTTACTTGGTACTGTTTAAGTCCTTTATACTCACCACAGAAAAGGTAGAATACAGCACAGGAAAAGAAAAAAATCACTCATAATTCCTATCCAGAAATAATCACATAGGAACTTCACTGGTGGTCCAGTGGTTAGGACTCTGCGCTTCCACTGCAGCGGGCATGGGTTCAATCCCTGGTCAGGGAACTAAGATCCCACAAGCCACGCCATACGGCCAAAAAACCAAGCAAACAGAAATAATCACGTAGAAATGATTGGGTATATGAAACTTTCAAGGCATGCTGCGTTCCCTTTCATTGGTGAAATACATGTGTGTGTGCAATACCCATGAAAAATGAAAACCCACCATCTCTCCCCCCGCCAAACCCCCGCCAAACCTTGCGCAGGTCCTCTGAGGCCCAACCAGAGAGCAAAGACAGCTTTTTCTACTCTTTGATTGCCAGTATATACATAGGGGCTGTGCCTGCTGACCTCCCCAGCTCCACCACTGGGCAGGCAGCAGGGGCGCCAGGCAGAAGCCACCCTGGCTGGTCACTTCCTGCATCTCAACTCAACAAGGTAATAGTGATGTCTTCAAAATTGGGGGCGAACAAAAGCAAGGCCTGGGTCCCTCTCTTTAGACCCGCGTGTTTTGGTGCTGAGGCACAAAGTCTCAGGGATCTCAAGGAAATAAAAGAAATGATGGAAGAGCAAACACAATTCTAGGGCAAAAACTGGATGGTCCCAGTAAAAATGGCCAACATTTAACAAGCACTGCTGTAGGCCACTCGTTGTGCTAAGGACCTAACTTTTTTTTTTTTTTGCAGTTCGCGGGCCTCTCACTGCTGTGGCCTCTCCCGTTGCGGAGCACAGGCTCCGGAGGCTCAGGCTCAGTGTCCATGAATCACGGGCCCAGCCGCTCCGCGGCATGTGGGATCTTCCCGGACCGGGGCACGAACCCGTGCCCCCTGCATCGGCAGGCGGACTCTCAACCACTGCGCCACCAGGGAAGCCCCAGGACCTAACTTTTTATTCCATCCTTCCTACAAGATAAAAGCTGTGAGTACTCTCAGTTTTCCATAGTACAGGAGGCTTAGAGGGTATAGCAGACACTCCAGTCACTCCACCCATATCTCCTTACCATTTGGGAGCAACTCAGCCTGGCTCCCAGTGGCCTGCCCCTGTATCTTTGTGAGAACCGCCTTTAGGCTGCAAAAATCCACTTTGCCCATGAACATGACAGGCCAGAACTGCCTGGGAGTTGACTACCCACTTGGGAGGCCCTTAACGGGTATCCAACATGTATGGGGTATACGTACCCCAGCCCCTTCACCCCTTGGCTGGGATGATTGTGAGTTTTGTGCTCCATACTGCTTCCTGGAGTTTCCCTGCCGGTTGAAGCTTCCGTTGCCCACTGCGGTAGCTGGCTTAATAATGCACCCTGTTGGCTGCTTCCATAGACTGGATGTTTGTGTCCTCCCCAAAATGTATATGTTGAAATCTAACCCCCAATGGGATGATATTTGGAGGTGGGGTCTTGGGGAGGTGATTAGGTCATGAGGGTGGAGCCTTCATGAGTGGGATTAATGCCCTTATAAAAGAGACCCTTGGGAGTTCCCTGGTGGCCTAATGGTTAGGATTCCAGGCTTTCACTGTCATGGCCCAGGTTCAGTCCCTGGTCAGGGAACTGAGATCCCGCAAGCCGCGTGGCATGACCAAAAAAAAAAAAAAAAAAAAAAGAGAGAGACATTAGTTGCAAACTTCCAGTTATGAGATAAGTAAGTCATGGGAGTGTCACGTACAGCATGGTGACTATATTTAATAATACTGTATTGTATATTTGAGAACTGCTAAGAGAGTGGATCTTAAAAGTTCTCATCAGAAGAAAAAGAAATTGTCACCATGTGTGGTGATGGCCGTTAACTGAACTTACTGTGGAAATCATTTCACAATGCATACATATATCAAATCATTATGTTGTATACCCCCAATACAATGTTATATGTCAATTATATCTCCAAAAATTTTTAAAAGGCCCTAGAGAGGGGCTTCCCTGGTGACGCAGTGGTTGAGAGTCCGCCTGCCGATGCAGGGGACACGGGTTCGTGCCCCGGTCTGGGAGGATCCCACATGCCGCGGAGCGGCTGGGCCCGTGAGCCATGGCCGCTGAGACTGCGCGTCCGGAGCCTGTGCTCCGCAACGGGAGAGGCCACAACAGTGAGAGGCCCGCATACCGCAAAAAAATAAAAAATAAAAAAAGGCCCTAGAGAGCTCCATTGCTCCTTCTGCCACGTGAGGACACAGTCTGTGACACAGGAGCAGGCTCTCACCAGACACCGAAGCTGCAGGCGCCTTGATCTTGGACTTCCAGCTTCCAGAACTGTGAGAAACAAGATTCTGTTGTTCATAGGTCACCCAGGAAATGGTACCCATTAGGGCAGCCCAAATGCACTAAGACAGCTGCATTTCCCCCTTTCCCTGGCCTGTTCCTGCACCAACCAAGTCGCTACTGCCCCGACCACTCATCTGAGGTTGGCCTCTGCAGGGACTCGGCTACAGAAAAGGGGGGACGGCCTGCCAAAGGCACCGGTGGTAACAGTGCCAAGGTTGCAATTGTGAGGTCTCTCCAGAGCCAGCTCCCATAACTTCAAAGATGAGTTGCTTCCCCAACTTGGGGAACCCCGCGGGGCTGGCAGGGATCAAAGAGCTAGGGGGGAGGAAGTGGCTTTCTCAGGCTCTGTTCAGAGGCCCTGCTGCTCAGCCCGCAGACACCACTACTTCAAGGCTCCCCCAGAGAAGGAGACATCCCTGGGCAGTCCTTGCGACACACCTGGCAGGCCACGCATGGTCCTCTGGTCTGTCAAACGAAGCTGCCTCTCCCGGCCTTTCTAACCTCACTCTGCGATCCACGCCTATGTCTGGAGTCAAGCAGCCAGAGGGCGTGCGGGGACCCGAGGCTCACACCTGGGCCCTGGGCCCACTGCTGGGGCAGGAGCAGGGCTGTCTTTGTCCCCGAACAGCGTCCCCGTGGCCTGGGGCTGGCAGGATCCAGGGCTTTGCCCTCCGTCTGGCAGATGGGCAGAAAGTCTGGGCAGTCTGTGTGCCTGGCCCACAGCCTAAAAGGACACACAAATGTCTTTGTGGTGGATGCCAGGGCTGAGCCGTGCCACGGAGAGCCGTGCAATACCTTTAGAAAAAAAATGAGGCATCTTTCCTTTCAAAGGAAAGCCCGTGTTTCAGAATCTCTAGGGAGTACGCAGCCGACAACATGAAATCATTACCCTCTGTCCCTCTGGGACAGGGAGTGAGGTTGCAAGTTTCCCAAGGAAAGCATGTGATTCCTTTTTTGAAGGCATGATTCATTCCAGAAAAGTCCACTTTGTTCTCCGAGTGATGGGGAATTAGAATCAGTATCTTGAACGTAGAAACCGGAGCAATGTCCCCTGTTGTCACATAACAGAAAGCATCCGATTCGGTAGGACTCTTGGAGGGAGGAGGGATAATGGGGTTCAGGGTTTTCTGAACACTGTTACTATCTCAGATTGTGGGAAGAACCATTTTAGGCAAAAGTCTCTACCGTACATTAAAATCTGCTTTAGCACGGGTTATTACATGAAATCTATCGTGGCAGCCCTGACGGGAGCACCCAGTGGCACATCTGAATTTGCAGGAAGGACCCAGGTCTGCGTGGAGCAGTAGGTGGCCCTCCACTCAGAGGCCAGCCTGCCACCCGCCGCCTGGGCACCACCCCACTTCAGGACAAGCTTCAGCTGCAGGCAGCCAGGCCTTGCTCCTGGGAGAGACCACCTCCCTGGGCAGGTCCCAGCAGTCAGATCCTTTGCTCTCTCCCGCAACCCCCCAGCACCGTCCTCTCTGGCTCGTAGCAGCATCCCTGCCTCTCAAGCCTAGACTGTCCTCCCAGCTTCCCTTTGCTTCTTGCCCTTTGGAAAAGCCCACGGGCCCTTTTCACAGGATGCTCTCATCACGAATTGCAGGGAGATGCACTAGGAGAAAGAAGACCAACAAACACGGGAAAGATATATATTTTTTAAACCATCATCGAATTACAGAATGGCTCTTGTGAGGATTAAGCGAGGTTATAGAGAAAGACTATTCAATGCAAGTTAAGTAAAAGAAATGGTAGAATTGCAAGGTTCTGATATGGGCCATGCCAAGCTGAGCTGTCTCAGTACTAACGGCCACCTCTTTTTTTTTTTTTTTGCGGTACGCGGGCCTCTCACTGCTGTGGCCTCTCCCATTGCGGAGCACAGGCTCCGGACGCGCAGGCTCAGCGGCCATGGCTCACGGGCCCAGCCGCTCCTGCGGCATGTGGTATCCTCCCAGACGGGGGCACGAACCCGTGTCCCCTGCATCGGCAGGCGGACTCTCAACCACTGCGCCACCAGGGAAGCCCTCTTTTTTTTTTTTTTTTAAGGCCGTACCGTACAGCATGCGGGATCTTAGTTCCCCAACCAGGGATCGAACCTGTGCCCCCGGCGGTGGAAGTGCGGAGTCTTAACCGCTGGACCGCCAGAGAAGTCCCACTAATGGCCACCTCTTCACGTTCCCAGTCTAGAGGGCCAAATCAGAGCCATCCACAAGAAATATAATGCAAACCACATATATAATAAAATGTCTAACAACCACATTTCCAAAAGTAAAAAGGAACAGGTAAAATCCATCTTAATAGCATATTTTTTAACCCAGTATTATCATCTCAACATGTAATCAATATAAAAAATTCTTGAGATTGTTTACCATCTTTTTTGCATACGAAGCCTCTGAAACCTGGTATGTATGTTACACTGAGAGCATGTCCCAGTTCAGACCAACCACACGTGGATAGTGGCTGTCATACCGGACAGCTTTGGTCTAACGTGTTATTTTATTTCTCCTCTCTTCGAGTTGAGAACAATTACCACTCCCGTTTTACAAACGAGGAAACTGAGGCTAAGGGCTGTTTAGTAACCTGTCAAAGTGATCAGCAATGAACAGTGGTTTGATCATTAAACAGGGTCCCGTATGAATCGTGGTTTTGCCACTTCTGATTTCCGTGACCTCTAGCAGGCTGTTTCAAGTCTCCCAGCCTCAATTTCTCCATAACTGAAGTAAAAGAGAAGAAATAACACTGACTCTTAGTTTGCAGGGATTAGAGGTCATGTATGTGGCTGGCACATTTTTAAAAAGTTGAAGGAATGTTGTCTATTCTGGTAGTAAGGACCGAGCAGAATATCTCCTCTCGGGGTAAGTGACTGACTGCTTCCCTAGGCCTGTGAGCCTAAATGGGCACCTCCCCCTTTGTCGATCTGTCCTCTGTGGCCTTGGCACCCTTGTGCAGACCCAGGCTGCCCCACCCACCGGTACCTGTCCCCCTGGCAGCTCCCATGCCTCCCCTGGGACGCAGGAATCCCCCCCATCCCTGTCTTTTTCCCTGTGAGACTCGCTTTCCACTGGGTGACTGTTAAACCCAGGAACCTCAGTATGTCTGGTCTAGTTGTGTATGACTGCATAAAAATGACCATAAAACTTAGTGGCTTAAAATGACATTTATTTCGCTCACAAATCTGCAACTTGAGCATAAACTCAGCTACAAAATTTGAGAGGAGTTTTGTGTGCCTATTCAGTGCCAGGCACCCTGAAGTTGTGGACATGGAAACGAGTCCTCCCACAGGGGTGCCTGCCCACTCCCCCTCTGGCAGGTGTTCTACTCCTCAGTGAGGACACACCTCAGAAATTCCGGGTCCCTTTGTGGGGTGGGGTTTTAATCCAGGTAGCAGCTGTGTCTGCACTTCTAGGGACCTGCAAGCCCATGGCAAGGCAGGAAGCACTGAAGTGTGGAGAGGGTTTGGGTGGGACCTCCGTTTCAGAAATGTACCAACAGCAAGTCCCACTAAGTAATTTCATTTGAATCCTGAAGCTGGAATTTCTTTTTCTCAGTGTTTTTTTTTTTTTAATTTTTGTTGAAATATAGTTGATTTACAATGCTGTGTTAGTTTCAGATGTACAGCAAAGTGATTCATTTATACATGTATATTAAATATATATATTCTTTTTATAAATTCTCTTCCATTATAGGTTATTATAAGATATTGAGTAGAGGGCTTCCCTGGTGGCGCAGTGGTTAAGACTCTGCCTGCCAATGCAGGGGACACGGGTTCGAGCCCATGTCCGGGAAGGTCCCACATGCCATGGAGCAACTAAGCCTGTGCACCACAACTACTGAGCCTGCTCTCTAGAACCCGCGAGCCACAACTACTGAGCCCATGTGCCACAACTACTGAGCCCATGCACCACAACTACTGAAACCCACACGCTCTAGACCCTGTGCTCCGCAACAAGAGAAGCCACCGCCATGAGAAGCCTGCGCACTCCAACGGGCAGTAGACCCCGCTTGCCGCAACTAGAGAAAGCCCGTGTGCAGAAACAAAGACCCAACACAGCCAAAAGTAAATAAATAAATAAATTTATTAAAAAAAAAAAAGATTTTAAGCAGGACTTAAGGTTTAAAAAAAAAAATCGAGTAGTGTTCCCTGTGCTGCACAGTGGGTCCTTGTCGTTTATCTATTTTATATACAGCAGTGTGCATATGTTAATCTCAAATTCCTAATTTTTCCCTCCCCGCCCCCCTTCCCCTTTGGTAAACCTAAGTTTGTTTTCTATGTCTGTGAGTCTATTTCTGTTTTGTAAATAAGTTCATTTGTATTGCTGGAATTTTTTTTTAACTTAAGAAAACTTCGCTGTGCTGTTGAGAGAGGAAGCCCTAGGAGTTCTCATCCCACGTGAAGTCATACATAACAGGGCAACTAGAGATCGTGATGAGTTCTGTGAAGGAATAAAGCGGGTGTTGAAAGAGAGTGACTGGGAAAGGGAAGGCTTCCCGGGGGAGGTGACATTTTTAAGAGACACTGAACCAGAGAAGAATCCAGCAAAGCGGGGAGCTGTAAGACTCCCTCTTGGGTTGACAGAAAGTAAGCGCAAACTCCTGGAAGAGGAAAGGGCGCTTAGCGTGTCCAAGCAAGAGAAAGAAGCAGCAGAGTGAAAGGCAGCTGGAGCAGGTGGGAGGTGTTGGTCTGAGAGCAGTGTTTGAAGTTGACCTTTGGTACCATGACTGGTGTTGCCAAGTCAAAGCTGCGACGGGGGATGGATGCTGGGGAGGGGGAACAAATTACTGACAGTCGGGGGTACTGAAAGACCCTGATGTGGGTGTCGAAATGACCAAGAATGGGGACAGGAGTCAAATGGAGAGGAAGACAGTACGCTGAGAAAGTAAACCTTCAGTGAATAAAGTACGGCAGGAAGGCAGCTGGTTGATGGCTGCGTGGGGCGATGCCAGGAACAGAGGGAAACTGACAAGACCTTCCTAAGTCATTTAGGTCTTTGAGAGACAAAGGAGGTGGGATGGTTCGGCCATAGCTCTGGGGAGCGAAATGGACATCTCTTCCCCTCCCTGGCCTAATGGACATTTTTTTAACACCTCGAAAATGGTCTGGAATGACACGCATCCACCTAGAAGGGAGGGGCTCTCTGTGTGGCCCTAGACCAGGGAAGGGGGTGTGGGGATTGTCTCTTTTGACTCACATAGTTGTGTTTTGTTTGTTTCAAACAAGGAATGTCTATGCACCACGTGTGCATTTTTAAAACAATGAAAACAAAAGATAGGATTCATGGGGGGAAAAGCCAACATAAACACTACACCACCCCCATCACAACAATTAACAGCAGAATATTCACAGGCAATCAATGGGTCTCAGGGTAGACGGTAGGCAGGACAGGTTCCCCAGACCCTGGAAAATCAGCCACTAGACTTCTCTGACGGAGGAGCCGGGCTCGTCTCCAGGTCACTGTTTTCGTACCAGAAATGAGCAGTAAGGAACCAGAATGGGTCCAGAGGGGCCACTATAATCGACTGGGTAGTTCATGATAGTCTCAAATTTTAAAAGGAGGTGTCCTTATCAATCTATCATCTTAAAGCTTATCTTGACAAGATTAACAAGAATTATCTTTCCATCATCTCCAAAGAGAGTCTGCAAAATGTCGGATGCTTCCGAGAGGGTCTATTGAAGTGCAGTATTTGGGGGTGTTTGCTTCTCTACAGTTCCCTATCTGCCCTCCTTTCTGGGGAGATTCCTTTGTTGGTTCCCAGGAGAACATTCCAGAAGAACTGTCTCAGCGCCGGAATCTCTAAGAAGCCTCTGGGTGGAGTTTGTGGTTTCGGGCCACTTGGGAGGAGCTTGCATCTCACACTCCCAGGGCGCTGGCTTTGCAAGGCCACTCTGACCCCCAACCTGCCCCCCAATGTAAGGGATCCAGATCTTGGGGGGTGGAACCCAGGAATCTACACACTTTTAACAAGATTCCCTCGGTGAATTCTCCTGCACCATAAAGTCTGAGAAATATTGATGTAGGGGCTTGACTAAAGTTTTGAAGGGTAATTTCAGAGGCATGACATCAGTTCATGAAATAAATACCTGCCTCCTTCTTGGGCTTGTAGCTTGACAGGTGCCATTCCTGAAATTCAACGATACACTTAATAAATATAAAGACGGAAAGGAAACTGTTAGGCTGGTGCATCATTGATGAACTTAGACAATTTTTGGTAAGTAAGCTAAACTGAAACGCAGCCTATCTGTCACATTGACTTTTGCATGAAGCTATGGATTTTCAAAAAAAAATGTTTTAATCAAGTTAAGAAAAGTCAGCTCCCAAACTCCTGAGTGTTTTGAACCCTGGCGTTTAAACTTTAGCCCTGTCTGAGTCTGGATTTTCCTTTGAAATAAAAAGCACTGTAATAAAGAATAATAGAGAGGAACACTGAACTGGAAGAATGGTGATGGAACTATAAAAAAATAAAATCATACAGTTGTTCTTTAAGAGTTCTTCAATATTCACGAAAAAAAACCAAACAAACAATTAAGTTCCAGGCAAGGTTCTAGGCACTGGACCACAGCAGTAGAGGAAACTAAACAAGCATCCTTGTTCTAATGGAACTTCTATTCTAGTTGAGAAGGAGATACATAAACAAATACATTAAATGTCATGTGATGAGAGATGCTATGAAGAAAAATAAAGCAGGGTTGGGGGTAGAGAGTGGGGCAGGGGATTTTTTGGCGGGGAGAGGGAGGGAGAGTGTTATTATTTTTAGGTGGGCCAGGCAGGGCATTTGAGCAGAGCCCTGAGGGAAGCGAGGGAGTGAGGCAGGGTGGAACCTGGGGTGGGAACAGGGCAGATCTGTTCAGGCAGCTCAGGTACAGTGATCAAGGGGGAAAGAAACAGGAGATGGAATCAGAAAGGTGGCTGGGAAGGCCAGATCACACAGGACCATGTCGATTTAGATTCAGATTTTGCTCAGAGCTGGACAGCCACTGGAGGGTTTTGGACAGAGCAGCGACCTGATCTGACTTGGGATTTGCAGATGCAGATGCAGAATGTTTGGGGGCTACAGTGGTGGCAGGAAGGCTAACGAAGGGGCCACTGCAGGAATCGGGGCGCACGGTGATGACGGCTGTAGTGGGGTGCCTGTGAAGGCAGTGCGTGTTGCACTCCTCACTTGCTTGCTGTTGGCTGTCAGCGGAAGAGCTGACTCAGAGCATTTAGATTCCCTATAAAGGGGACTTCCCTGGCGGTCCAGTGGTTAAGACTCCGAGCTTCCCATGCAGGGGGCCCGGGTTTGATCCCTGGTTGGGGAACTAAGATCCCACACGCCATGCGCACAGCCAAAAAAATTTAAAAAAACAAACCAAACCAAAGATTTCCCTATAAAGACACGGCACAGAGCAAGTCCAAGTTCACCGAACCCCTTCTCTATTCAGGTGTGCCGTCTACCCAGTTCTGCTTTTGCCACCAGGTTGTATGGGTCACACTGCCCCATCCAGATTATTCCAGCCTTGCCAGGGGTAACAGTGTCACCCCCAAAGACCATTCACTGAGAAGATTCTACAGATCTCTCTGCTCCCGCCATTCCTGGAGCTTTTTAAGGTAAAGTCTCCTTGCTCCTGGGGACAACATCCTTAATGGGCAGATAATTTATGAATATTCAAATGGACAGAAAACTTAGTTTAGGAAGCTGGCTTACCTAGAATATTATTGACCATGGTAAACCATAGGAAAACGCTTTCTTAAAATCCCAACATCAACATATTTGCAAAAGGCTAATAAATGACACAGGTAGCCCTCCCAGCGACGCTCGTTTGTGAGAACAGGCCTTCAAAGACTGCTGCAAGGAAGTAATCGCATGGTGGAACTTGAGGTGTAGGTGAGACCAAGGGAGAGTGGCAGGAGATGCCTCAGTTGTAGCCTTAGGCGGCTGCCCACCTTCTCCGCTTCCTTCCTTCTTTCATTCACCAACTCATTTACTGACCCATTCATTCATCGATCAAATTTACTGCATCCCTACTCTGTGCCAGCACAGTGCTGAGCACTGGGGCACAGAGACTTGAAAACAAAAACGGAAAGCAGACAACTCCTACTTGGAAGGAATGTGCACAGCTGGAAGCCCAGCTTTCATTCCTCGTCCCACAGGCCGAGTCCCTGAGATGCCCAGAACAAACGTGGGTCCCCTGCAGGGCTCTGCAGTCTCCTGGGCCTGCCTGCAGAAGAGCTCACCCCCCCCCCCCACCGTGAGCTCCTCACTTGAAACACATGGGTTTATCTCTGAAACCCTCAAGCGCAGGGCAGTCCCGATCTTAATTCTTAAATCGAAGTAGAAGGAAATAAAACTAGATGGAAAGATATGATACAGCAATCCCACTCGGGGGCATATAGCCAGACAAAACTCTAATTTGAAGAGATACAGGCACCCCAATGTTCATAGCAGCACTATTTACAATAGCCAGGACATGGAAGCAACCTAAATGTCCATCGACAGAGGAATGGATAAAGATGTGGTACCTATATACAGTGGAATATTACTCAGCCATAAAAAAGAATGAAATGCTGCCATTTGCAGCAACATGGATGGACCTAGAGATTATCATACTAAGTGTATGTGGAATCTAAAAATGTGATACAAATCAACATATCTAGGAAACAAACAGACTCACAGACGTAGAGAACAGACTCGCAGTTGAGGGCTGGGGGGAGGTAGGGGTGGGCTGGAGTGGGAGTTTGGGATTAGCAGATGTAAACTATTTTATACAGAATGGATAAACAACAAGGTCCTACTGTATAGCACAGGGAACTATATTCAATATCCTGTGACAAACTAGAATGGAAAAGAATATGAAAAAGAATATATATATATATGTATAACTGAGTCACTTTGTTATACAGAAGAAATTAACACAACATTGTAAATCAACTATACTTCAATAAAATTTACCAAAAAAAAAAAGGAAAAAACAAAAATAACTAGATGGAAAGAACTTTCTGACTCAGAGTCTGAGCCCAGGAAGGCAGCTTGAGTATTCACGAGCTTAAAGAATTCTTTCAATGAGAAGAGAAAAAAATTCAGGGTGCAAATGTATACATACAGAATGATCCCTGTTTGTAGAAATAATATATTTAATCACAAACACATATACAGAGAGAAAATACTGGGGGAAAAAACGCAACTAAATGTTTCCACAGTTATCTCAGGATAGTGGATTTATGGGAGAATTCTATGTTTTCTGTATCTTTTCTTTATTTTCCAAATCTCCTATACTGAGTGGGTATTACTTCTATTATCATTCCAAAGTAACTTTTTGAAAGTCAGGTTTTAACTTTTTGAAAGTCAGGTTTTAATTATGCCATTTACGTAGCGCCGTTTACAGAAACTTCAAAAAAGCTCCACAGAGACCTTTAGAAAGCGGCTGCTAAGTGCCACTGAATTCTCCAATCTTGTGACCATCTTCATTGTAGAAATGAGCAACTGAGCCTCCGAAAGGTAAAAAGCAGGGCCCGTGAGGGTCAGAATAAGACCGTGGACCCAGGACAGCAGGGGAAGGTGTAGGCAGATCGCCCGGGGGGAGAGGGTGGGTGAAAATGCAGATTGCAAACGCTGCAGGTCCAGGACCCCACAGGAGAAGCAGGGCCTAGGGTCAGAGGCCTGTGTTAGGACCCCGGCTCTAAGACTGATTAGTGGGAGAATCAGTCTAGATCCCTTGCTTCTCTGGGTCTCGGTTTCCTCATCTGTAGATCAGGAAGATTCATTTCTACCTCGTGGGGTGGTTATGAATATAAAACAGGAAGATGGTGTCCGCAGGGCATTTCACACAGTGCATGGTCCCCAGGTTACACCATACTCACTCCTCAATACCCGCCAGCCTTACTGGAATCTATCAATGCCTCTCTTATTCCAAGTGCCCCAAGCACAGTCTCAACTCACCCACATGTAGATGTAAATATTGTCTAAGGGGCCTCTGTTTGCAAGAAGGCCTGGGAAAATACTAGGTCTTTCTTTGCTGGAGAAACTTATTTTGCACTTTTTTAAAAAGGTAAGGGATCTTTGGTTGAAATGTTTGCTTCGGGGCTGAGAATTAAAATGTATGTTCCTGAACCCACCAAAATCATTTGCTGTGAAAATTCCAGTTTTAAAAATAAGTGCCAAGAACCTTGGAGGAAGAAAAGAAGACAGCGTTGTGGTTTGTTGGTTTGTTTCACAGATGCTTCAAGGGGTTTCCTCTTACACAGATGGAAGCAGGGGGTGGTGACAGGGAGCACAGCGGGGGACAGAAGAGGGCTACAGAAGACCCAAGGGAGAAGCATGGTTTATTCACAAGCTCCCCAGCTCACCGTGCTGTCCTTTCTCTAAGGTCTGCCTGTCGGCACAACGGGGCCTCCTGAGCGAAGGCTAATGGTCACGCGTGCTCAGGTAAATCCCAGCAAGGAGGAAAACAAGTTAGGATGGGCCGAGGACAAGTCACCTGAGTTTTGTTTTCCCTCGTTTTGCCCTATAAGGGTGGATGAGGAGGGGAAGGTGGGGCGCTGCCTCTCTTGGTTCCTGGACCAGCCACCTGGGCAGGTGCTGTGCTCAAGCCCAGCATTTCTCTTAGCGATTGCTGTCTCCAGGGTGATTGCATGGCTTGATTACACAATCAGGTTGTTGGCCATCCGTCTAGACAACCACGGTAGTGACGGCTGAAATGGAGACCAGGAAGAGCAAGGGGACTCCTAAGGTTTCTGGGGCAAAGAGCAGGGGTCAGTAAATGCAAGATGATGACAGCATCAGAGCACTGCCCCACGTGACCTTAGGACAACCTGGGAAGGATAACTCTTTTCTATCATAAATGGTTTATTTGCTTTTTTATATTATTATGGAAGTGTTGGAGACATAAAAAATAAATAAATCATTGTTAGTCAAAAGCAATAGCTGTCATTATTTTGGTATTTATGATTCCAGATTTTTTTTTTTTTTTGGCCACTTGGCTTGCGGGAGCTTAGTTCCCCGACCAGGGATCAAACCAGGGCCCTTGGCAGTGAAAGTGCCAAGTCCCAACCACTGGACTTCCAGGGAATTCCCAGTTCCAGATATTTTTAACGTTATAATGTAGGTTGGTTTTTTTTTTTTGCGGGGGGGGCGGTGTTTGCGGGAGGGAGGGATAACTTAATAGCATCGTCTTATAACAGAGAGCAAGGATGAGATGTTGTGTCTGGACCCAATCACACAGAAAGTAAAGTGTGGAATAATATTGAGGCCTCCAAGTATGAAATGTGAATAAATCATATGATATCTAATACAGAAAAAAAAAATAAACATTCCTCAATTTCATATGAAGTTTGGTGAAATTTATACTCTGGTCAGGCTGAGGCTGTTTTAGGCCGACAGCTTACTATTTATGGACCTCTGTGTACTTTTCCATTTGTGGCTGGTTTGATAGTTGTTTGTCCATTCACTCATTCATTCATTCGTTTATTCATTGAACAAATAGTTACTGATTGGCTGCTGGGTGAAACGCGAGAGGATGGGAAAGGAAGACGCGCTGCCTGCCAGAGCTTGGAGCGGGGGAGAGGAAAAGGGAGGGATGCCCAGCAGCTGCGGACACCCGGGTAGTGTTGAGTCCTCAGGGAGGATGCCCACAGGGGCTCCGGAGGGCGGGGCGCAGGGGGCCCCTCGGCAGTGCTGAGAATCCTCTTCACAGGAAATGTGAATCTAAGTCCAGCTTCTAGAAGCTCCGTTTTGCAACTCAATTCCTTGCGTGGAGTTGTTCTAGGTTCAGCACGAGGCACTCTGCTGCGTTAGGACTTTGCATGTTCCTAGGGGTTAAAATTCGGTTGATGGAAGTGGTAGTCACTATTCTCATCCACGGGCGGCCAGGGAAGTTGGGCCCTGGAGTCAGCCCTGAGTTTGAATTCCGACTCTGCCTCCCAACAGCTGGGTGACTCTGTTTGAGTTACTTAATCTCCCTAAGCCTCAGTGGTCTCATCTGTAAACTGGGGGTAATAAATGCATCTGCCTTAAAGGGCTGTTGTAAAGGCTAAGTGAAATAATGTAGACGAAGTGCTTAGGACATAGTAAGCAATCATACATCCCAGCTGGTATTTATAACACTGTACAGCCAAAGATACTGTACCAAAAGATCATTTTTAGTAGCTTTAGAGTGGAAATAGGCTATGTGAAATTTTCAAGAAACCATGTGTTTCTTTTTATAACCATCCGGGCATGATAAATGATAGTTTTTCAACTTTGTGATGCAGTTACCCTACCACAGCTTGCTGAGATCTTCACTGGTGATCTTCGTGTCTCTCTCCCATATTAGACTGACGTATATATATTTTAAATCTATTTCAAAGATCTTATTGGCTTTTATATGTTATTGTAAATATTTCCAGGGTTGGGATTATTACACTTACCAAATTAAACATATTGTAATTCTGATATTTGAAGTAGAATGAAAAGGCTGGGGGGGGAACCTCCTAGTGACTTCAGTGGCAAAAATCGTTTGAAGAATGCACAGAGTTTTCACAGCTATCTTTACTGTGTGTGGACATAAAACGTGATGGCTCTGGCTGAGGGTTCTGGGGGTTTAGTTGCCACTTGCCAAGTATGATTTCACACCTTGGAGAGGACAGATGGTCATCTGAGAGGTTGAACCCAGAGGACCCACTGATGGCCATGCCTTTTTTAGATTGCCTTACGCACAGCCTTTAAAAAAGAAATCACGTGGTCATCATGTTTGGGTATGATTGACCAACTAATTCTCTTGATTCAAACATCCTGGGGAAAAAAAACCCCAAAACATCTTTTACAGAAACAGCAGAACAGATCCTTCCAGAAACCACAGGGTCTGTTAATATTGTTTTAGGACCAAGTGAAGCCATTTGGAAATCGATATTTAAACATTTTTATGAAGTAAGCCGTATGTCAAATGAAACAGGACAAAAGGAGCAGAGCCACGAAGAAGCAAATACAGAGTATCTGTATATGGCATCACTTAATATGTCTTTTCCTCTAGGCAAAGTTTTTACTATTGTTGATGTGATACCTTTTATTCTGTTGTCAGAACCACCAGCGAGCGCAGGTAAGTAATAACTGATTCTGATTGTTATTTTATATCCATACTGTATGTCTTCCTCTGTAAATACCTGTTCATGTTGTGGCTATTCAAGTAATAGGATAACATCAGTGAGAGTCTGAAAGAAAACAGAAGAACATCCTCTCCATTAGCTAATGCAACACCTGGTATTACTGTGACAATACTTCGCTTTTTATACGGTACTTACGTGATTTCCCATTTCCCACGTGGGCTCTGCGGTCAGGCTGGTTGCGTTTGCATCTCACCTCCTCTTCTCACCAGCTCTTTGACCTCAGACAAATTGCTTCAACGTGTTGTGCCTCAGTTTCTCACCTGTGCAATGGAGATGATAGGAATAGTACCTCCCAGGTTTCGAATCCAGGGATCCAACCAATCGCAGAACAGAAATATTTGGGGGAAAAAATTCCAGAAAATTCCAAAAAGCAAAACTTGAATTTGCTGCATCCCGGCAATTATCTACATAGCATTTACATTGCATTTACAACTATTTCCATAGTAATTTACATGGTATTAGGCATTATAAGTAACCTAGAGATGATTTCAAGTATACGGGAGGATGAGTAGGTTGTATGCTTATGCTACACCATTTTACATAAAGGAGTTGAGCATCCTTGATTTTGGTATCTGTAGGGATCCTGGAACCAATTCCTACCGACTGTATGGGTTTTGTCTCTAGCAAGAAATTTGAAGCGCAGTGAGGCTAAATGACCTTCACAGGTTCTGAATTCAGGGCCAGTGGTATTTTTTAAGACACATGAGAGGACTTCCCTGGTGGCGCAGTGGTTAAGAATCTGCCTGCCAGTGCACGGGACACGGGTTCGAGCCCTGGTCCGGGAAGATCCCACATGCCGCGGAGCAACTAAGCGCGTGCACCACAACTACTGAGCCTGCGTTTCTAGAGCCTGCGAGCCACAACTAGTGAAGCCCATGCACCTAGAGCTGAGCCCGTGCTCCGCAACAAGAGAAGCCACCGCAATGAGAAGCCCGCGCGCTGCAACGGAGAGTAGGGCCCACTCACCGCAACTAGAGAAAAGCCCACGCACAGCAACAAAGACCCAACGCAGCCAAAAATAAAATAAATAAAATTATTTAAAAAAAGACACATGAGAAATGGTACATGTTTCTGCTGCTCAAGAGATGCCTTTTAAGGGAGAAGTCATTGCCTCTTGATGTGATGCAACGGGAAGTATGCAGGGTCACCTATGACTGGACTGTCTTGCCCCAAATGTTTAACTGGAATGAATCACACCTTTCTACGAAACCTCGAATTTACAGGATACAAAAGGGATCAAGGGGTCACGTAAACGGTACCACAAGAAAAAACAAGCAAATCCTGGACGTGGGAACATTCTGCAATACAAACTCGTTGTGTCTTTTCAACAAGCCAATGCTTCAATTAAAGAAAGGCAGGAGAGGTGGAACAGCTGAGGATGTTTCTGGGTTAAAAGAGACAAAACAAACCCAATGTGCATGGTGTTGGATAGGATTCTGATTCGAACCTAAAGGGAAATCAGGGACTTGCATGTGTACAGAATATTTAGACAATACTACAGAGTTATTGCTAGTTTTGTCAGGTGTGATAATGGTTATGTGGTTATTTTTTGAAGAAGCAGGTTGAAGAATTTAGGGGTAAATTGTCCTGATATCAGTTTACTTTAAAATGTTTTAGTAAATAAAAATACATAACAGGGGAATTCCCTGGAGGTCCAGTGGTTAGGACTCCACTCTTTCACTGCCAAGAGCCTGGGTTCAATCCCTGGCCGGGGAACTAAGATCCCACAAGCAGTGCAGCACAGCCGAACAAACAAACAAAACACAGATATGAAAAATATGATCAATTCTTGAATGTAGGTAGTGAGGTGAGTGTACGGGGATACTTGTACTATTCTTTCTACTTTTATGAATGTTTGAAATATTCATAATAAAAAGGAAACAAACGAAATAGACAAAAGTGGAGCTTTTTAGAAAGCAGAAGCTGTGTGTTAAAAGTTGTTGCAGAGATGGCCTAGCACAGCACACGTCCAGATGTCCACGCAGTGATGGTGACACACAGGACAGCTCTGCCTGCCACATCTTACACATCATGTATATTTCATAAGGCAAGGACACGAAAGTCCCATTTAAAAAACAGAACTAAACTAAAACACCCTATACTCCTAAGGAAAGCCTCTCTAGCCATTCCTATAAAGGGCCAAACCTAAACTGTCTGTGTAGTATTTAGATGTGCAATAAATAAACAGTGGGATGGTATCAATAATAATACGTGTGTTTTATGTAAACGTATTGGAGCACCAAGCAATTTTTTTTTTTTTTAATTAAGAGGGTGGTTGATGATTTTGGTAAAGATGGATCCATAAGTGGGGACAGAACTAAGAAAAATCTATAGAATTTGAACTCCCGATTCTGGGCTCTGCTCTAAGCCACTCATTTACAAGTGAGAAAGTTTGAGCAAAGTAAATGTATTCACCTCCAGGTGCATAAAATCTTGATTTACTCTCAAGCCAAGTTCAAGGAAAATCACAAGTTTTCATTTCATTCTCTAGCAGTTTCCAAAAATAACATCTTAGATACATACCTCTTAGACCAACCCACCATCCCAAGGATTTATTTTAAGCGAAGGCAAAACCGGAACTAAATAAATTCTAATTATCGGAGCGTAAATCTCAGTCTTCGAAAGGATCCTTCTAATTTTTCCGCCTCTATCACTCAAGGACACAGCAGTGCCAAGGAGTGACCCAGAGTTGTGAGTAACTAGCTTTTCCACTGTTGGAGGGTTTCTGAATATAAATATCTACTTTATGTAATTATATGAAAAAAATCTGTTTTCAAAGAAAAGGTATAGCTTTCAACCCCTGAATATAGTAAAAATTTAGAACTCTAAGAAGAGGACAAATATTACCCCAATTACCGAGTTCTAAATCTCTCTCCTAGGTTGGACAGAACCTGAATAGCTCATAGATGTTGCAAAAAAAAATGACCTTTTCAAACCAAAACTGCCGATTATGATGGTGTTATTACTTCTGGGAATCCAATGTGTGACTCTTACAGGAGGGAAGAAACACGTAAGGAGACTAAACATTTGCACCAACATTGTCCATACTTGTCCATACTGTGATTGACAAGCTTCCTAGAGAAGTTCCTTGCGCTTTAAACTTCTTTGAAAATCCCAGCTTGCACACCATCGGTTTCCTTTCAGGACTCTTGATGTAACACTTTGAAGAGGCCGGACTAACCTGCCATCTAAAGAGAAAGAGAATGAATTCCGTGTAACAGACACAAATCCTCTGGAATGATCCTTCACCTGACAGTTCTCCAAACAATTTAAGTGGGAGCATCAGGTACTTGGGCCATTCTGACTCACTCATGGAAAGAAGAACGTTTCTGGTCAAACCCAGATGTTTTCTGACTTACCTGTTTGTTCGGGCTTTTAGAGGCTTGTGCCACCCTGACCACCAATCAGCAGGTGGCCACACAGCTCCCAGGGCGTGGCCTTGGGCTGGAGCTGGAATAGGGCAGGGGTCCCCCCCTTGCAATTTCCCAAGCGACAGGAAACAACCCAAAATAGTATACAGGTTGGCTGCGTATACTTCCAATTTATTAACTCTGGAACAGCCAAAGAAAGTCTGAGCTCGCTGGATTAAGTCCTGAAAAATACTAATTAGACCAGGACAACGTGTTAGATTCGACCGATGATAGCTTAGGCCATGCCAGGCCCTGGACTAAGCAGTTTACAGACATTTCTCATTTAACCTTCTGAAAAAATCTTTTTTTTTTTTTTTCTTTTGGCCATGCCACGCGGCATGTGGGATCTTAGTTCCCCAGCCGGGGATCTAACCCGTGCCCCCTGCATTGGAAGGGCAGACTCTTAACCACTGGACCGTCGGGGAAGTTCCCCGAAAAATCTTATGTGGATAAACAACAAGGTCCTACTGTATAGCACAGAGAACTATATTCAATAGCCTATGATAAGCCATAATGGAAAAGAATATGAAAAAAGAGAATGTATATATGTGTATAACTGAGTCACTTTGCTGTATAGCAGAAATTAACACAACACTGTAAATCAAATATACTTCAATTTAAAAAATGAAAAAAAGAATCTTATGAAATGGGTTTTATTATCCCAGTTTGTTCGGCAGGTTGGAGAACTTTCCAGAGTTCACTGCTAGTCAGAGGGAGTGTGGATCTGGAAGGAGGTCTGCTCCTTCCCTAACTGCCCAGCCCTGCGCTCCTCCCTGAGGTGGTGGAGTGGGGAAGGGTGAGGCAGGGGAGGAAACTGAGCGAAGCTGAGTTACAGTGCTGTGTTCATCTCTGCTGTACAGCAAAGTGACTCAGTTATTCATATACATGCATTCTTTTCCATGAGGGTTTATCAGAGGATATTGACTATAGTTCCCCGTGCTATACAGTAGGACCCTGTTGTTTATCCATCCTATATATACATCTGCTAATCCCAACCTCCCACTCCACCCCTCCCCCAACGCCCTCCCCCTTGACTACCACCAGTCTGTTCCTAAAGAGACTTCTTAAAGTCAGAAATGAGGAAGGGCATGTAGGAATCTTTGCTTCCAGCCTCACAGTCATGTGGGGCAAATGTCTGTCCCCACTTCACTGTAAGATTAAGGATGGCCTTCAGTTCAGTGAGTGTAATTCAGGAAGCAAGGTGTGTGTATGTGTGTGTGTGTGTGTGTGTCCGCACACATGTGCTGGATTAATGATTCTGTGCCCGGCCTGATGTCCACGGCTGAGGGGATGTGGCAGACAATGACGCAGACCAGGTCCACGGAGAGCAGTGCCGGGTGGACAGAACGAGAGCGCGCTCGCCTCCTTGGAGTTTACCTCTGGTTGCTGGGGTCCCCGCGGGCGCCCCATGTTTGAGATGTGGATTTGGCTTCTACAAGACCCCAAAGTCCACTTGCATTCCTCCAAGGGAGAGGTCTTGGTTCTGCTGCTAACTAGTTGCCTGACCTTAGGAAGCTCACCTAGCATTTCTGGACCTCAGCTTTCTCCCCTGTTAATACAACAGGGCACACTGGGTGTTGCTCTCCAGAGCTCTTCCAGGTTGGCATTCTGTAACCCTGATGTCAAGGCTGGGATTCCTTTCCATGCTGGGGGGCTAGGAGTCGCTTCAGGCCTCATCTTGGGGCCACTCGTGCTTCCCCGGCATCAGCAACACAGACCCCACACGTCCCTTATCGAGGGCTTGATGGTGTAATCACACACCTGTGAATGATGGAACATTGGAGAAGGTGGGATAGGGGAGAACAACACTATTAAAACCGTGGATGGTGGTCATTTCCTGCGTTCTTTTTTTTTTTTTTTTTTGGACGCGGGCGTCTCACTGTTGTGGCCTCTCCCGTTGCACAGCACAGGCTCCGGACGCGCAGGCTCAGCGGCCATGGCTCACGGGCCCAGCCGCTCCGCGGCATGTGGGATCTTCCCGGACCGGGGCACGAACCCGTGTCCCCTGCATCGGCAGCCGGACTCTCAAGCACTGCGCCACCAGGGAAGCCCATTTCCTGCCTTCTTTGGTTGTGTATTGCATGCCTACCAAGTGCCAGGCACTGTTCTAGAATAGTTCTAAGCAGACATGTTCTCCGCTATCACGGGATTTAAACTCCCCGAGCTTCAGCATTAAACAGTGATTAATGAGCACAGAGAATTAGGAATTAGGAGCTGCTTCCCTGAGCCCAGACTCCTCTGAGGGCTTCTTCCTGGTTTCCTGACTTCTTCCCCTCCTTCCCGGCTTTTCTATGGAACTAATCTTCTTAAAGCAGCCCTTAGGCTAAAATACCTCTAATGTCTTTTTCTTGTACTTTTATCCTGTAATGAAATCCAGGCTTCTCAGCTCACCTTGGAGCCCTCTGCAAATTCGAGGTGACTACGTTTCACCCTTCCAGCCACCGCTCACTTTTCTAAGTCCTTCAAACAAATTTGTCTACTCACGGCCTCCCCAATCACTTCCTGAGTTTTTCTGCTTCCATATATTTTTCTTCTTTAAAGATTTATGTTTTTGCTTTTTTTTTTTGATGTGGACCATTTTTAAAGTCTTTATTGAATTTGTTACAATGCTGCTTCTGTTTTATGTTTCAGTTTTTTGGCCTCCAGCCATGTGGGATCTCAACTCCCTGACCAGGGATCGAACCTGCACCCCCTGCACTGGAAGGCGAAGTCTTAACCACTAGACCACCAGGGAAGTCCCTAGTTGTTCGATTTTTAAAACGTACTAAAAGAAGGCACACTTCTGTTAAGAAGTGAAACAGTACAGGGATATGTAATGAGTTGGCAGTCTCACCTCCATTTTCCCCCATTTCATCCCTCTGAGGTAACCACAGTTTTTCCCTCCAAATTTACAGGAAAGTCACAAGAATAATTGATACAGAGAACATTCTTCCACATATCCTTTACCCAGATTCACCGATTTGTAACATTTTGGCACATTTGTTTTCTTCCTCTCTCTCTCTTTCTAACACACATATTGTCATCTGTTTTTCTGAGCTATTACAATAGTTTTCAGACATCCTGCCTCTTTACCCCTTGATGTTTCACTGGGTATCTCCTAAAAACAAGAATATCCTCAGTATAGTTGTCAACCTCAGGAAATTTCACATTGATACAATACCTTTATCAAATCTAACTTCCATACTCCAATTTTTTCAGTGGACCCAATTATGTCCTTTATAATTGTCTTTTCCATTTTCCATCCAGTACAGGATCTGTTCCAGGATCATATATTACATTTAGTTCTCATGTTTCTTTAGTCTCCTTTCATCTGGAACCTCAACTTGTGTTTGTCTTTCATGCCAGCGACACTTTTGAAGAATAAGGGCCAATTTCTCTCTTTTAATTTCTGATAATAAAATATTTTGTATTTGATCATTTGTGTATATTTATATTTTAAAAGTAAAATGTTTTGACTCTTCCTGATGTTTTCCATATCTTTTTAAATGTCATTTCAGTCCCTGGTGATACCTCTCCATCTTTTCAAATCCTACTTGTTCTAGGTTCAGTTATAATCCCTTCTTCCCTGGCCTTTGCTGGAGGCCAGAGGATACCCCATAGACTTTACGTCTGCCACGCACCGGCACTGTGCTTAGCATACACAGGGCCGTTAATACATATTTGTTGATTAATTGATTTGGGGCTGAGACATGGGTACCGTCTGCTGCAAAGACAGAACGCATCAAGCAGGCTTAGCAAGTCAAGATGGGTATCTTTGCTGCCAATTGCTTCTGGGCCTTGTAATTATTGAGGTAACTTTTGGATTCAAAACTGGATCCTTGACTGTAGATTTGCCACACCATGGAACTGTGGGGAAGTTGATCCTTTTTTAGAAAGTTTCACAATAGACATTTAAGAGCGTGAAATAAAAGTAACTTTCCATACTATTTTATTCCTCCAAATTTCAGGAAACTGAAATAGTGTTCAGTTCAAGAAAAGGTTTCGGAGACTAATGAACCAAACAGTATATTCGAATACAGTCTGTCCTTACGTTATCAAAAACGTATAGGAGGTTGAAGGCTAGTGTGTTCAGAGGATAGGCCCCTCAGAGGAGATGCTAAATTATAAACTGAGAAGAAGGCTTTCATACTAAGCACTATCGGTTTGTCGACATCAAACCAACATTTTTGCCCTTGCCCAAGAAAGCTTTAGACTTATCAAGTCTTGGTAAACTGTGAAAATCACATGGCTGTTCAATGCCTCCATGTGGTAGAAAAAATAATTTAGCTCTGTCCTAGCTTCCTGTGACAGCAAGGTTCAGGACCAATACAGTCGCACAATGCTTAGGGTCCTTCAAAGGGATCAGTGCTTTTTGATAAAAAGGCCTGTGGAAGAACGAGCCGAATTGAAAATAAAAGCCCCAGATCTCATTAGGCTTCATGAATTGACCCTTCTTTGCAAACCTTCCTTATCCTTCTGTATAAGGAATGGCTTTTTCAGCAAAGGAGCGTCATAAAATAAAACAAGTGGACTGAAATCCACAGTGAACCCACCTTTTCAGAAAAGCTTTACAGAAATTCTTTTTACATGCCAAACATAAGGCTTTTTTCTTTTGACAAAAAACAAACAAAAAAGGAAATCCTTTCTATCCAGCCACAGGGTAACTTAAAAATACATATATGTATATTAACAAATGTTAATATATTATTAACAAATTTGCTTGGCAATTCTTTGGATGTGCAACTGGCCAAAGAGCACGGTCACCCTTATGAAATATTTGAAGTTCCGTGTAAGCAACAAGCCAGAAATAGGTGTGCTAGAAAGTCAGACGGGGTCTCTTTCTTTTGAATCAACCGTGTCATTTCACCTCCTAGGGATCAGTCAATACCTTCATCTTCAAGGGCTTCTACTTAAACGTACTTGATACTCTAAAGATGGCTTGAAGAAGAGGATTGGATCATTCTGAGAATCCGGAATAGGCAGTAATAAAAACTGGAGCCCACTTTTTCAAAGCCCAGGGACGTCACAGTGTTGCACCACATGGCCTCTGTGGCTGAATGCGTCTTTTAAATGTAGATTGAGCCTTCCTATCAAAGCAGCCACTGTATATGGGCACATTAGCCCGCACTTGACTTCCCCAGCGTTGGGGGCAGGGGCCGAGGGATATTGTCGTGGTATACCCTTTGGCTTCTTTAGGATAATATGGCATGAGAATGTATTACCTACTTAAAATATACCCGTCAATATGAAATAAAGAAATAATAAGGATTATTTTCAGAATGGGGAGTAGGGAACTTCAATAGGGGTCATTAATTGATTCAAGTCAATGTTATAAATTCAGTGATTCCCTTCACTCGCTTCCATTTTTTTCCACTTTCCCACCTGTCTTGATTGTTAATATGTTCTTTAAAATAGTATCAGAATTCTTTTATATTTAATATATTGTTCTTCAGTGTAATTGAGACTCTTTCCATCACCACCCCTGTCCCCCAGCATTGCCAGGACTGGCAAAGTCATCATGGGCCACAGTCACAATTCTGCCACTGACTTACTGCTTGACCTTGGACAAGACACGGTGGCTTCCTTTGCCTTAATTTCTTCATCTGCAACGTAAGGAGTCTGAACTCAAAGCTATCTTAGGCCCCTTCTTGGAAATAAAATCCTGTGATTCCTCAACCCGATCTTTCTCTTAGAAGGTTTCCTATATTGTCATCAATTCTAAGTCATAAAGACCCCGTGTCCTAACAAAATTCCTGAGAAGTAAAATAAGGGTGGGATTATTAATACTCTGAGTAACAGTTAATAAACCACTTTTTACTATACACATTTGATCCTTCTTACAACCGACCAGCGAGTACAGCGCAGGTATTGCCCTTCTTAGCTGAGGAAAGGGAGGCTTACAGAGGTCAATTTATCTCCTTAGGCCTTGCAGCTAATAAGTAGAGAGCTAGAAGATTACAAATGAATTATTATTTTTTTATGACGGAGACAACTGTACATGTAAAATAATCTGAATATAAAAGAATAGTCTTTCGAGAGCAGCGGATTCTTTTCTAAACATTTTGAGGTTATCATTCCCCCTCGGCAGGTCATTCCCGAACCATAAAGCACTAACCAGGGTTAGAGATAAGAAAGACTAGTACACAAAAGAGAGCTAGTGTCCCTCCAGACTAGCTTGGGAAAGCGCTTCCCTATAGAGGAGGGGCCCTCCCATTACATGATTTATTTCCCCAGGGACCAGTCTCATCCAAGCATCAACAATGCAACACAAAATACTACGTTCAGTTTTTTTTAAAAGTATTATTATAGTTAGTATCCACATATATGATTTATGCCAACCAAAGTTAAAGAAAAAATTCATCCACCGTCCCAGTCACATCAGCAAATCAAACCTCTTTTTCTTCTGTATTCTCTGCCAGCTCTCGTCTTGATACATATATGAGTTTTTACTGGTTGTACTCACAGTGTGGACATGTATTTTAAAGTATCAGGAACCCAAAATTTTCGTAAGAGGAAGTCTCAATTTTAATAACTGTCTTCAGATTATTTTTTTCATGTTTGCTCATTGTTTTATCTCGAATTTATGTTTTTTTTTATCAGAAGTACAAAAAGTATACAACCTGGTTTTAAGGAGATTTGGGGGCGTTGTTTTCAAATAACATACAACAGGAAATGTTATTATTTTTATATCCTCTACCAAGACTCCTGAAAGCAAACACACGCCTGGCATCTTTTCAAAATTTCTAGGCATTTGAGTGACTGAGGGACTGCTCCGAGGTAGGAGGCTGAAACGATGACGGGTTTTTCTCAGCTTTTGGACCCCTTGATTCTATGACAGTTCTTGGTAGATACAGCTTTCCTGGTAAGGATTGAACAAGAAGTCTGCACAATTACTTTGAGTCTTAATAAAGTTGGAGTTTCCTGTTGAGTGCTAGAAGGGGTTGAGGTGGGTGGTAGTAAGAAGTGGATATGCCACCGGCTTTATAGCTTGTGTTGTCCTGTGGTAACTGAAGCCACACTGTTGCCATGGAAAAGGATGGTAATTTGAATGAGACAATTTAGAGTGGCCCATGGAAATCTGACTGGACAGCTGCTGAAAGCACCAGACCTAGTATGTGTGACACCGCACCTATCTCTTCAATTCCCTTCAACTGAAATGACCAATAAGTGAGAAACTAAATTGTAATTTGATGGCTTAATCTTAAAAAAATCAATCTTCGTAAAAATACTAAATAAGGAACAATTCAGAAGAATTAGGACTATTATAGAAATATTATGATTACTTGAATAGCATTTATATCGCCGCTGCAGAAGGTACAGCAGGCCCCCAAACTTTAATCCAATTTCCGACACCAAAAATTCTAAATCCAGTCTCCTTCAGTAGTAGAGGGTTAATTCCCATTGATTTCTCGCATTTGTGAGGCTGTCACAGTCGGTTGGTTTTACCTGTCACGAAATCCTTTGTATCCCTTTTATAAAACACCACCTCTTTCTATAAAAAGTGACTGGAAGAATCCACAATCGTAAAATTGCACGTGCCTGAGCAGAAAACTCCTATCTTGGGATTTTCTCACAGGCGTGCCTAAACCGACCTCTGCTCCTGGAAGGTAAGTTGCCAGAGGGAGAAGCCAGGGTCAGCCCACAGGAAACCCTGTTGCAGGATTTCTAATTTCCCCCTTAAGCTGATCACTTTTTTAGGAGTTCCCGGGCATTCTCTAGTCCAAAGTCCTGGCCACCAGGTTACCATCATTTTTTTTTTTTTTTTTTTTTTTTTACCAATTTGCCATCCCCGCCCCTTCCAGAAGCCCTTTTGGGAAGAACTGACTCTCGTGACTGCCCTATTCCATACAGTTCCCGGCGCCCCCCCGCCCCCCCCGTCTCGAAACGGCTTCCCCGCTCCAGCCCAGGAGCCGGGGGTCCCCAGACCACTTGAGAGGAAATTCACAGCCCTCGCCCGCTGGCTCGGCGTCCCGGGTGGTGAGGGCGCTGGGCTTCCCGGGGTCCCCCGAGCGCTGCTCGCGACCCGCCGGAGGTGTCCAGGGGGCGGGGAGCGCGGGTGGGTGGGACCGGGCCGGTGGGGGAGGGGCGGGGAGGAGGAGGAGTGTGTGCGAGCGTGTGTGGCTGGGGGAAGCCATTGCCTGTTTAATAGTTGCTGTTGCTGCACTTCCGCTTCTCTCCCAGCGAGAGAGAGACACGAGTGGCCAGGCCCAGCCGCAGCCGCAGCAGCAGCCGCCGCGGCGGCACGGAGCAGCCAGACACAAAGAGAGGTACGGGGATCCCCCCCGCCGCCAGCCGCCCCCCGGCCGCGCCGCCGGGCCTTGGGGACACTCCTTGCCGCCGGGTACGGGGCCGGAGGGTCGGAGAGGGGCCGGGCCCGCCCGCGGGGGATGGGCAGGGAACCCCGGGCCGCATGGGGTGCGGGGGCAGCCCGCGTCGGGGGCGGGGGGGCGCCGAGGCTCGAACTGTCAGCGCTGCCCCGGGAGCCCCCCGCTGGCCGCCGAGGGGGCCGGGAGCGGGGGAGGGGAGGCGGGGGAGCCCCGTTTTCCCCCGGGGCGGGGGCCCGCGGGGATTAACCCCTCCGGGGCTGACGGGCTCATTGTTATTCCTCCGCCGAGGAGGCCGAGTCCCCCCCCCCACCGGGGGTGCCGATCGGGCGTGTGCTCGGGACCCCCGCCCCGGCCGCGCAGCCCCGAGCCGGACGGCCGAGGGGCGGGCGGCGCGGAGGGGCGTCGGGGCGCGGCGGGGGCTTCGGGCCTCGCCGCCTCGGCCCCCCCGCTGGCCTCTCCCTTCCCCCACCCGGGCACCCGCTCCCCGTCTCCGTCCCCCCACCCCCTTTCGGCTTCCTCTCGGCCCTCCTCTCTTCCCGACCTCGCCAAACTCCGCTCCCGGCCCCCCGGTCCCCCGCGACCCCCGGAAAGCCGCCGAAAAAACAGCCCGAGGCCGGTCGGCCGGTCGCCGGGACCTTCCCTGCCCGCTCCGGCCGGGAGCCCCGCGCCCCCGCCCGGCCGGCTGCTCCCCTCCCTGCCCCGAGGGGAGCCCCGGGGGGCGAGGGAGGGGCTGCTCGCTACGCCCCCGACCGTTTTCCCACCGCGTCCCCCAGTTGGGGCCAGAGATAAACAAGCAACGTCCGATTTGCAAAAGCCGTGATGGGCCTGAAGACTTTGGAAAGCGAGTGGAGGGCGGTGGGCGGCCGGGTGCACCCCGGGCCAAAGCCCTCCTGACAGCGCCCGAGTTCCTTCTGTACACTGGCTGCATGGTTTTTGTGTTTCTGTTTTGTTTCCCTCCCCCTGCAGGGGCTGTTTGCGGGGTGGGGTGGGGGGTTCGCTATGTCGGATGACGATTCGAGGGCCAGCACCAGCTCCTCCTCATCATCGTCCTCCAACCAGCAAACCGAGAAAGAAACAAACACCCCCAAGAAGAAGGAGAGTAAAGTCAGCATGAGCAAAAACTCCAAACTCCTCTCCACCAGCGCCAAGAGGTACCGTACCCCACCCCCCAACGCCAGCAGGCTTCCTATTTCCCGAACGGACTGCCTCTTGCTGCATTTGGTCTGCCTCCAAGGAGGGTAGCTTAAACGCTCCCCACGGGTTATGTGTTTTTAAAAAGGAAAAAGAGGGCCTTGGAAGCCCTAATGGTTTTTCTCTGTTGCTTCTTCTGTTTTCTCTTTTAATCATGGTCCACATGCAGCTGTTGTGGCTTGCCTTTCCCATATCTTGCTGCAGTTTGTAAGAATCCTTGTTAGTATTATTAGCGACCCCCAAGTCTGATTTCAGATGACTTGTCCTATTATAATCACTAATCTGTGACCCTCCCCAAGGCTGGCATCCCACTTAATTACTAATACCTGCCCGGACAGCTCTAGCACAGCGAATTCTATTACCATTTTACTTCCTTCTCACCTGTTGCACATATGATCTGTTTCACAAATTGCATGAGGAATAACTAACTCACATTAGCAGAGTAAAACATGTAATAGGTGGAGATAGATGTTTTCGGATGGAATTTAAAGAGATGTTTCTGCTTTAGAGAGTTGAGGCAAGTGGATGAATCAATAAACGATGTAAAATGGTTATTTAGGCTATTTGGGGGATTCTTTGTTGTTCTCTTTCAGAACTTCAGTTTACCAAATTTCAGGGGAACTCACATTTTTTTCATGCTATTTTCTCTTAGGCTGTACAGTTGTTTTTTGGTTTTTGTTTTCAAGATGAATTCAAGCAGTGGCTCTTTTTCTTTCCTCTCTTCCTCTTACGTCTCTGGAAGAAGCTACCTTTTACCTTAATCTTTTTTCAGTAGCAGTATCCTCTGATCCCATGACCCTTAAAGTAATCTCTAGCAGATTCCTGGGAACCCTCATACCTTTTCATAAATCCTTCTGCTGTCAGGTGTACAGTCATTAAACTTTAAAGTGGCAAACCAGAAAGATAGTAAGGAATCCAAATGGTAGGTTAGAGAGAGATATCTGTCTTAAAGAATGTAAAATAAAATGGAACATGAGGCTTTAGATCTCTCCACTGAGTAGTGAGCCAAAACTCTCAGAGTTTGAAAGTTTGTCCTGTCATTCTCCCTGACTTGAAATTTGGAAAGTTGGTAAAGTGCTTTGGTGACCTGACCATAGGAGGTTGAAGGAATGACTTCAGCTTATTGCAAACAGCATAGAGGTGTAGAGTTAAGTGGCAAGATGTCTTGGCAAGATTGTTCTCATTTTCAGAGGGTTAGTTTGATTGCGTCTCAGCTTCCCAGGAGTCCTGACTGGCTCTCCTTGATTAGCCCTGTGCTGGTTCTCCCCCAGAATTTTGGCTTCTACCCTGCCCACTTTGGATGGGGCTTTCCTTAGTCACCGCCCCCCCCGCACCCCAGCTTCTGGGCTCCCTGTCCAAGCTGGGGCAGCTTTTGGCCTGACCTAAAGGTAGAATATGTGCTTTAGGTCATTAGTATTTTCATATTTTGCTGCATATCCCTGGTGTACATGAATATATTTGGGGATTAAAGGCACAGGCATCAAATATAAAATAGTCTGCTTTGTGTCAGCAAATTACAGAGGGGATTTTTTTCATTAGACACAATTTGTCCATATATGCTAAGGAGGTTAAAAACTCATTTGGAAATGCTTGAGAAAGAGATGGTAGGTGTAAAACAAATGAAAGGTGGGAAGCTACCAACGGTACTTTTATGTATAAAGTTAACATCAGCTTTAGCTCCCTGGGAATCTTGCTGAGAGAGTGGCTGTTAGTGCAAAGCAGAGCTATGGTTAATGGTAAAGGTAAAGAAGTGGAGAGGGACAGTGTATCCAGGAAAGAATAAGGGGAAAAGTCATGGTAGTGGGACCCTATAGATGCTGCTCTGGGAAATGGGTTGATTTGGAAGGTGGGTGTTGTCCATAGAATTGGAAAAGGCACATACACCAGGAGATAGAATGAAAGAGAAACCTGAATTGGCAGACGGAAGGTTACTTAACTGCATGTTGGAAACGGCATGTTGGTTTTGAGTCCACGCGTAAAGGAAAAGCCCCCATCAAGGGTGGTGTGGACAAGAATGACTCTGGAATGTATGTGTGGGTTACTCTTACGAATCTTTTACCAGTACTCTAGAAACGGTGCGGGTGTTGGTTGTAGAGATGAAGTGGACAAAGCTGTCTGGCATTATACTTTTTAGGTATTAAAGAAGCAGCTACCTTTTCAGTGAATGTTTTATAGGGAGAGGTTGGGTTGACTAGGAGAAGTGAAGTCAATGTGTGTTTTTATAAAAGTTGTGCTCAGGGGGAGGTTATTTTGGCCCGTGTACATAGGTCTTAACATATACAGTTATTCTAGTAGATGCAGGTAAAGAATCAGGAAGCCAGGGTTCCAAACTTTTAGTCTGACATGCAATAATGAGTCAAACAGCAGGGATGCCAAGGTCTCCAACTGAAATGATAATTGATAGCAATAGAATTGAGCAGGACACAGCTAAGTAGGTATCAGAGACGGTAGTGAGCAAAGCCCTTTCTAAAGTTCACCAGAATTTGTAGGGGACAGGAAATGTCCTTCAATAGGAAAGTTGAACTTCCCTAATCAGCACCCCAATCAGAATTAAATTTCTCTTTACTTATAAATGGAAAGAACAGTGTCTTCTGAAACCTATATTCCTCATTGCATCTAGCCAGCCTGTCTTTCTACCTTCAGAAAACCTCTGGGAAGAGAAAAGCATCCATTGCGATTTTATGTATGTATGTGTGTGTGTGTGTTAGTTTTTTACTACTGTGCTGCCTCGGTGAGATTTTTAAGTTGTAACGTAGCCCTTTAGGGCTTTATATGATAGGAGCAGGAAAGGTTATAAAAATAGAAGGCTCCATTTAGAAGGTGGAGGAGGCTTAAAGTCCTCAAACTTTGTCGTAGGAATTGATGCTCTAAGCGCCTAGGTAAGCTGAAGACAAAGGCCATGGCTCGGTGTGAACTGCCGGGTGGCGTCGGCCTAGGGGTGGGGGATGGGCTCTTTGTAGCGTCGCGGGCCGTTGCGGAGATGGGAAACTGGGTGGGGGTCCCGGGTTCTGAGCCGGTGTGGGGTGCAGGCCCAAGAGAAGTGAGAGGGTGTCCGGGCTAGAGCAGGGCCGGGCAGGTGAGCCGAGAGGGCGGCCGGTGCGTGCGGCCGGTGCACCTGTGCGGGCCGCGGGCCGGGGTGTCCGGGAGGCAGGCGGCGGGCGAGCTGTGGGGTCCCCAACCTGGCCCGAGGCTTCGTCCGCGGCCGGCGTGCGCGCGGGCAGGGGGGCGGGGTCGCCGGCGGGGGCGGGGCGGCCCACCGGGGTCCGCCGTGCGGCTCGCGCCGCCCCCAGCCCGACGGCGGCGGCTGGTCAGCCAGCGCCCGCGGGCCTCGCCGGGAGCGGCCATGTTGGCTTCGTCCCCGGGGACGCGGGCGGCCTGGGGGGGCGCTCTGGGGGGGAAGGGGGAAGCACCCGAGGTGCCGGACGGCCTGGGGGGGCGCTCTGCGGTGGGGGAGCACCCGAGGTGCCCGTGCGCGGTGGCGGGGGGGGCGGGCTCTCGCGCCCCCCCCCCCCACATTGTGATACAATTCCGGAAACTAGCTGCGAGTGAGGAGCTTCAAAACGATTTCCTAAGTGGAAATTGGTGAGAAATAGCCCTGCCGTAGTGCGTGAGGCGGGATTCGAACCCAGGGCGGTGGAGGGCCGGTTCTTTCCTCGCGGGGTGCAGGTCCTGTTCCCCGGCAGCTCGGTCCGCGGCGGCGGGGTGGGGGTGGGGTTGTCTGCCCTGCGGGGCGGCCGCCCACCCCTGATTCTCTCTCCCCCCTTCGCTTCCTGTCTCCAGGATTCAGAAGGAGCTGGCGGACATCACTTTAGACCCTCCACCCAACTGCAGGTGAGCTCCTTTTACATTTTTTTCCTTTTTTTCTGTTTAAACTTTTAGGTTTTTTTTCTCGTCATTATAAACTTTTGCTTCTGTTCTTTGGTTAATGCTTGTTTGGGTGCTGACATAAAGTTAACAGCTGAAATTGAATAACCTGAATATAACGTTTTGATGAGCGTCTGACCATGCAGTCTCATGTCGAAGAGAAGTGGTGGATTTATTTGGAGTGGACCCTTGTACGTATGTGTAAAGTGAATTCAAAGATGTATGATCGCCTGGTCAGGGATCTTTGATAGGTCATTAAGGATGATGTAAAACCTTTTAGATGCTTAGGTACATTTTAGTTTAGAAAATTGCTTTGCTGTCTTAATCTGTTATTCATGCTCTCTACTAAGCTGATAGAGCATAGAGTTAAATCAAGCACTGGATCCTCAAACTTCTATAAATTTTGTTGGACTTTGGGCAGACCTATTCAGGACATAATTTGTGGCTTTGATAAAAAGGTTTTGCCTTAAATTATTGTATAGATTTAAACTCTTCCATGGGGATATTTTTCCTAGAAATTGCTTTATTTAGACTGTATACATAATGTGTGTTTCAGTTTCAAAACAATTTGATACCAGCTTTTGAAGGATTTGGTGATGACTTGATTTTATTTAGAATAGCCATTTGGTCACTGTTGAGTCAAGGTGGAAGACTTGATGATTTTACTAAATCAGCAGTGAAGTGAGGAGGGACTTAAATTACAACAGAGCCATTTGAGAGAGATTAATTGTTCCATTCTATTACTCCCATAGTTTAAAAATTAAGTATAACAGTTAATCTCATTCTCAGTTCTCAGGATTGTTATGGGAATGGGATGTGAGGTTTCAGAAGTGTTCTAAACTTGTAGAGGTAGAGGAAGAATTTGTTACCCACAAGAAAATATTCAGTGGCTTTACACAGAATTTAAAGGGAGCCTGTGGAAATATTCAGGAATATTGAAAAGCGAAATGAAATATTTTGCTTATGAACACTGAACTTTCTAAACTATGGTTAATGGAGTAAATGGAAGCTTTAATACTGCCATTTTGGTAACATGTTCTTAATGTTGGTCAGATGTGGGATGTTCTTTAGTAAAATTTTGTCCCTGTTTTGTAAGGAAAGTAAGTCATTTTCAGTTTGAAATGCTCTTAAACTATAGTTTGTAACCAGTTAATCGTTCTGGAGGATTTCTCTTATGGCTGTTAAGAATCTTTTCAGACTGTTGTCCTGAACAGTGGCGAAATGGGTCAGGCTTAGGGCTGGGGTGGTTTCGTTTTTCATTTTAGTGGCATCGTTGTTCTGACGGAGGCCTGGAGCTTCCCTTGGTTGGTTGTGTTGAATCCATGGGCTTTCCCCGTGGTAGATCTGTGCTGTGTACTTATTGCCCCTGTCTGGTATGACGTCTCTTCCATGTGTCTCTTGTGAGTTCAGACAACTTTAGCTGGTCAAGTTATCAAGTTTTTAAAGCATGGTTTCAAAACTTATAACATGTATCAAGGCATAAATGGCTTTCTTATAAGTGCAATGAAATTTAAAATTGTGAGCAATTTGAAGGTTTTCATGGAATTAATCACTTTAAAAAAATCAGATAAGTATACTTTTATTTCATACCATTTTAGCTGAGTTCCCATGTGAGAGATATGTGCTGCTGAACATGTAGAACTTCTTATCCTTGGAAAACCCTCCTAATTACCCCTTCAAGGTGAAACCTCTGACCATCACCTGTGGGTCAGGCGAAGCACCAAACTGGATGGATATTGGGTGGGGGGGGGGGAGGAGACAAACTTCGACATACTTAAAACATTTTGAAAAAATATCTCTGATTTCAGAGAGAACACCAGGCATTTTTATTTTGCGAGAGAAGCGTGTGTTATGTAGACTTTTAAAAGTAAAAACTGCTTTATTTTCTGAAGACGTTCTTCCGTAGGGCTGTTTAAGTAATATGAACTGCAGTTTCTACTTTTGGTTGGCTTACTAGCGTTACTGACAGAATGTTATGTAGTAACCCTGATATTCAGCTAACTTAGGTGAGTTTGGTTTTATGTTTTGTATTGGTACCTTATAGGATAGAGTTATTTACTGTTTTAATGTACATTGTTTCAGATGGAAATGGATAATTTGCAGATACTTTTTGAAGTTAGCTTCCAATTAAAATGTGAATTAAGTGATCTGTTGAATGTGTGCATTTTTTTGTACTTAATGTTATTCTACATGAAAGCTTGGTTCTTATGAAGTTGTAATTTCACCAATTGTAAATTATATTTTGAATGAGTTAAATAATTAGCTTTCAATTAACGTGTTTTATACCCTGAGCTTTTGTAGAACTGCCTTTCTTCAGTCAGTATTCAGTGTGTGGTTTTAAATTTAAACACATTACTTTATTAAAATACAGCAGTGGACATATAGGAACCTCTCAGTAAACCATTGGTTGTTGCGAATCAATGGGAGAGTGCCTTCTCCTGAAGGTGTACTGGATGTGTTCAGTAATTTTAGCACTTGGCAAAAATATTTGAATTCGAAGTTATTGAACTTCAAAACTTGTGTGAAATGCAATTTCTAAAAAAGTTATAATGTGTGAGCACATCAAGTTAAATCCTCAGTGTTTTATATTATGTCGAGTAGATTTTTTTAGAACAAAATGTGGAATATATTCAATGACGAGGTCAGAAGTATTTTAAGTGAATTTTAAAAGTTGCTGTATATTGCCACATTCCTTGGTATCTCTGGACTGTTTGGTTATATTTATATGTACAGATGTAATAGTCTCTCAACTCATGTACCATGCTTTTGGTTGTTAGGCTTTTTTCCCTGCATTTTGACTCTTAATCATTTAGGAAAAAAATGCTGTCCTAATTACTGTAATGATTTCCTACAGCATTGGATTGTAAAATTATGCCTTTTAGATAGCTGGTGAACTCTGGGCCACTACAGTCGGTTTTGTAGCTATTATTTATAGCCTGGGGCTCACGCTTTGCTTAATTGACTAGTTATAGCTATGTAACTAACCTGTAGCCATAAATGTCTGTAGGCAGTATGTCTGCACATAATAAATGACACATTTTGCCCAAGTCCTTTAAACTTCAGATTTCACTTAATAGATATATTGGAATTATGAGTAAATGCTCACTTAGTGCCTCGAAACCTAAAATTTAAGATTGGGAGGGGGTTCTGTTTAGGACAAAGTGTCTTCAAGAAGTCATTAAACATTTCAAGCATGGTGGAGAATAGTAAAAGTAAGATTTCCTTTTATATTACTTTATTACATTTTGACCATTATTTTTCTGTTTCCTAAATATATAAACCTAACTAAGTCAATGCTTTTTATTTTGGGGGGAGAACTAGAATGTAATCAGATATAGTTGGTTTTAAAGTTTTACAGCTAAATCGCCCATTTTTAAAGATGATGTAAAGGCTCACATGAAGAGCATTAAAAAAAAATGTCAAGTAGTTGTCTAAGAAGCTTTTTCTCAACCATCTTTTCCTCATTTATTAAAAGGGCTGAATACCTGGCTGGCCTACCTCATAGCATTGTAAAGTTCAAATGAGATTAGAGTTTTCTGACTGTGTTAGATGGTGACATTGTTGGAACTGCCCATTTAGCTCTTTTTAATAGCTCATCTTTTTTCCTAACATTGCCTTTTATTGCTTGTATTTTAAATACAATTTTAGGCCATTACACAATTATGATATAAGAATGTGTGTTTTTGAAATGCAGAAGTTGTGGAGTAAAAAGTGGAAGGATCCCCCTCATGACCTCTTCTGATCCTGCCCCTTGCACAGAGATGCTCCAAGTTAGCACAGATCGTTTCTGTGAATTTACACTGTCGTATTTTGTGGTTTTATAAAATCTCCTGGCATTGGTGGTAATAATCATGAGATGTCAGTTTAGAAATCCCAGGCTGCTAACCTTGGAGTGAAAAGAGATGATCCTTTTCTCACAACAGTAAAGGCTTATACATCTCGTCCAAGTTTAGCATGTTTTGTATACTTGTTTGGGTTTAAGAATTGGGTTCAGCAGAAGTCATCCTGTACAAAACCCTGTATCATCTTACCTGCTAAAAAATGTCCTTCCTTTTATGTATCTTTCATTCATCTGCTAATGCCTTAAGGATATCAGTGTGACTTCCAGCATCTGAATGATGTTCAGTATCATCATAATTGTCATTTGGAGAGTTACTACTACAGTGTGCTTCCCTGTGTGTGCAAAAGGTAGTGTGGAAAAATAGTGAGAACTGGGAGACTGGCGTGGCAACAGATCAAAGTGGCACCCAGAGCAGGGTCAGGTTCCTGAAATTAGATCATCACCTGGGGCCCGAGTGGGTAGGGAGGAAGGAAATCTGTCTAAAAGTGAATTGTTTCCTAAGTGAGTAGGAACTCTTGTGGCTGTTGTGCTTTACCGAATGACCACGTGTGTGGATTGTAAAACTGTACTGCTGCTGTTTCTCATAAAGTGAAAAAGAATTACCGTAGGGGGACTTCCTTGGCGGTCCAGTGGTTCGGACTCCGTGCTTCCACCACAGGGGACTGGGTTCCATCCCTGGTCGGGGAACTAAGGTCCCGCGTGCCGAGAGGCGTGGCCAAAAAAAAAAAATTACTGTATGACCCGGCATTCTACTCCTAGGTGTAGTCCCAAAAGGATTGAAAACAGGGACTCAAACAAATATTGAGTCAGTGTTCCTAGCTTCTCATAGTAGCCAAAAAGTGGAAACAACCAAGTGTCCGTCGACAGATGAGTGGATAAACAAAATGTGGTCTATACACATGATGCAACATTATTCAGCCATTAAAAAGAATGATTTTTTTTTTTGGCCGCACAGCATGGCAGGCAGGATCTTGGTTCCCTGACCAGGTATTGGACCCACACCTCCTGCAGTGGAAGCACGGAGTCTTAACCACGGGACCACCAGGGGAAGTCCCACGGAATGAAGTTCTGATACATGCTATACCATGAATGAACTTGAAAATACTACACTGGGGAAAATAAGCTAGACAAAAGGACAAATATTGTATGACTCCACTTACATGAAATACCTAGAATAGGCAAATTCACAGTGACAGAAAGATGAGAGGTTTCCGGGGGAGGGGGAGGGGAGAATGGGTAGTTATTTCTTAATGGGGACAGGGTTTCTGTTTGGGGTGATGAAAATTTTGCAAACAGGTAGTGGTGATCGTTGCACAACGTTGTCAGTGTGATTAATGGCACTGAATTGTACACTCTCCAATGGTTAAAAATGGCAAATGTTATATACTTTACCACTCCAAAAAAGTAAAAAGAAAAATAAGACTATACTGCTGTTAAAATGTTATCGGTATTTTGAGGGAAAATTGCTTATAGTTTAGGAGGCAACACTTCAGTTTTTTGGGATGCGTGTACAGGATGCTAACGTTAGGTTCCTGTCACAGACCATGAGTGCCTGTCACGTGTGAAAAGTCACTGCCTTCAAGGAGTTCATTGTCTAGTAAGCATGGTGAGAAATGCCCGTACAGATTTGGGATCATACTTGGAAACGCGAAAGTTACTTGGAAAGTATTAGTAAATGCAGATAACATATTTTAAAGGTTCAGAGGAGTGACATATTACTCTGACCCGGGTGCGGGGGGTGTGTCTGGAGCAGGGGAGGAGATGAGAAGTGGGTGGGAAGAGTGAGGGACACCTGTGGGGGGAGTCCAGCGCAAGCAAAGGCATCGCAGAGGAAAGGCACGAGGGTGCTGCTGGGCGGCAGGGAATCAACCTGCAGCCAAGGACGGGAAAGAGCGGGGGAACCAACGGATAAAACGTGCGTCCTCAGTGTCACCGGGGGGCCTTCAACGTGTTTTACTGATACCGGAGAACAGCTGACACCCTTTTGAGCTGGAAGTGTAACCCAGTTAGAGCTGAGCATCTGGACAGAGACAGAGCAAGGGCTGCGTGGAGCTGCTGCTGCAGTAGTCCGGGTGGGAGGCCAGGTGGGCCTGGGTTGGGGACTGGTGGTGGCCAGCAAAGTGGAGAGGGGAGAGAGGTGGACAGCAGTAGAATCAGAGAACTTGGCCACTGATTTACATGTGGAGGACTTGAAAGGAGTCAGGGGCCTTGGGTGTCGGGGAAGGTGGTGGCGCCAGCAGCAGCCGCAGACGAGGTGTAATAATGTGCTTTGTTGGCCCCGCACAACGCTTAGCATGTTGCTGCTGCGCAGTAGGCGCTCGGGAAATACTTGTGTTTCGATTATACGTTTGAGCTTATTACGAATCCGTCGTTGAACTCGCAGATCTACCTAGCCTACTTTTAGACTAGACAAATTAAATAGGTTATAAACTCCCTAAAAGGCATGAGCCATGATTTCTGTTTTTGATTCTGATCCTACCTGTTTTTTCCCCCAACTTTTTAAATTTGAAAAATTCCAAACCACAGAAGAGTTGAAAGAATACTGCAGGGAACAGCAGCCTTCACCCTGATACGTCAGCCGTGCACGTTTCACCTTATTTGCTTTGCCTCGGTCCCATCTCCATATATTTACTTTTGCGGAACCATTTGAAAGTGAGGCACAGGCATCGTGACACTCGTGTGTTTAGGTTTCCATGCATTGAATCTGAGGTGGGCTGGCTGGGGGCTGAGGCTGGAACCGGCCTTGAGGGTCTACATTAGATTTGAAAGTGGGTGATAAAGTACATACACCCTGTCACCCAGGGAAGAGGAGAATTGAGACTTGTGCTCTGAAGGATGCCGCAGACGAGGGATGGGAAAGCAGAGAGGACCTGGAGAAAAAAGACGCAAGGTAGGAGGAGAGCTGCGAGCCCTAGGGGAGGTTAAGGTTAAAGTTATGCTTTGCAGAGTGAGAGGAAAAAAGTGAAAAGGCGAGAGAGGGAGATGCAGTGTTTTTTGAACACGATTGTAGAGAAGGTAGTAGAATATAGAATTGAGGCTGTAAGTGGAGAACGTGTATTTTGGAAGGCCGGTGGCCTGAACTTGATGATGGAGGGACGGTTTCTAGAGGACTGGAAGCCTTCGTGGTCCTTGACTAACAGTCCAGCTACTTGAAAAGCAACATCTGTCCCCAGTGTTCTTTGGTTTGTTCTTTCCCGGGAGACTTCAAGTTCCTTGAGAGCAGGGGTTATGTCTTTGCATCCCGACATTGTCTGAGAGAGTGGACAAACAATAATACATATTTGTTAAATTAAAATACAAACACAAAAACCTAATTTGGGTCTGATGATTTAATGGAACGTCCTCATTACCCTCTTCAGAAAATAATGGCAAGAGCTGGGGAAATTGCTGTTGCATTTTACTGCTGTCCGTCGCTGGCAGTCTTTCCAAGTTGGCACCCAAGCGCTTTTGGCAATTTTCACCTTCCCGGAATCACAGAGGAGCTCTGGACTGCAGTGTGATACAAAAGATGGTGCTGTGGGCTAGATTGGGAAGATGTATACAGAAAATGCCAGTACCTCTGATTTGCATGCTTTGACTTTTTAGGATTATTGTTTGCCAACAAATGAGTATGGGTTTAGGAGTGCTAAGTAAATTGGGCTTTCCGGAGACGTTCCTCACATCCCAGGGCTGTTCCAGAGTGGGTTATGTCGGAGATGCTGGCATCGCCTGAGACATCTGACACATTCCCCATCATCAGTGGAGTGAGACAGGGCTTCATAATGGGCCCATTCTTATCCAGCCTCTTTTTTTTTTTTTTTTAATCCAGCCTCTCTTATGCAGTCATGCTGTAATGTGAAACAAAGGGCCTAGTAACTGGTGTCAGAATACGCTTCTAATCCTCTGGGAAACTTCCTACTCTAAAGGCTAAGAAGCTCATCAGAGCTCCTTGCTGGAGAACTGTAATCCAGGAACTGCTGTGTGATAATGGTTCCTTTCTTGAAACATACATGCGAGTGACAGTGAATTGCTTGTAGAGTCCATGCCACACTGCATAGATGACAGACTTGTAGGCCAGAGTGATGTCTCACTCAGTCAGGAAAGTCCTACAGAGCCAACAGTTTTCATATGTCAGACATAACTGAAAGCTATCACCGGGTTTTGCTACTTGAAGCAGCATACTGTTCCCTAATACTTGAATTAACAAAGTAGTCAAAAACTGACCTCTGTCTGCTTTCTGAAGAACCTGAACATGAGAAAGTGAACCAGAACGTGACCAGGCCAGAATAGAGAGACTGTGTTATCCAGCTCTTACATAGCATCAGCATTGCATTTGTTGCAGGTGTCACCTCTCATTGTCTATAGTGACCTGTGTCAGTACTAAGTTTTAAATAGTAATAGTCAATGAGAGGTCCCAGTAGGGTCGACCACCGTTGAAATGATGACCGTTATGTGTAAGACCAGGAAATTGGGTGTTTGTATCTATTTAACTTGATAGATGGAAAATTGATGTGGGATGGACCCAAAATAAGTTCTATAGAAAAAGACATTGAAACACATTTTCAAATAGCAATAGATGGAGCAGCTTGGAATGACTCAAAGAAAAATTTTAGAGAGGGTACAGCTCAAGGAGTCAGAATTGTAGTCAGGAAGCAGTGCTGTGGAAGAGTGACAGCAGTGTGAGTGAATGAGATCGGATTCATTTCCAATGCAGGCAGACCTTTCATTGCGCTTCACGGATACCACGGCTTTTACAGATTGAAGATTGTGACAACCTCGCGTTGTCAAGTGATGATCAGCATTTTTTAGCAATTAAGTATTGTTTAGGGTGTTTACGTGGCTTTTTTAGACACGATGCTGTTACACACTTAGACTACATTGTAGTGTAAACGTAACTTATGTATGCTCTGGGAAGCCAGACAGTGTGTGTGACTCTCTGTGTTGCGATAATTGCTTTATGGCAGTGGTCTGGATCTGAACCCGCAGTATCTCCAAGGCGTGTCTTCTGTGTGCTAGGCTCTGTGGGTGACTCCACAGACCTGGCCTCTGGCTTGTGCAGCTTGAGTTTTAGTAGGCAGTACAGACATTAACCAAGTTAGAGGATTAGTAAGTACAGGTTGTATTGACTCGTAGGAGAGAAATTAACAGTGCGGTGGTAGAGAAAAATCGCGGAGGGGGTTACTTAGAGAAGGCTTAGAAAGACATTTAGGCAAAGACCTGAAAGATGAGAAGAAAGGAGATGTCCTTGTGAAAATCAGAACACATCCTTGGGAAGAGCAGCCCAGAGGGAAGCACACACACAGGCTGTGGGCTGCGGGAATCACATGATGCGGGAACAGTGGGAAGCCATTCAAGGTTTGGAAGCAGGGAAGTGACATTATTTAAGTAACGATTTAAAAGTCTTTCCCCACCCTCCTTGCTATGTGGGAAATAGCTGGGAGGAAGGCACGAGTTGGAAAAGGTGACCAGGAAGGAAGGTGTGGCTTTATTCCAGGCAGCTGGTAGTTGGGACTTGGGTAGTGGCAGTGGAGGTGGGCTTAGAACCCCTGGACCTGTTGATGGGTTGCATTTGGCAGGTGAGAGAGGACTGAGAATGGCTCCAGGTTTCTGTAGTTTTAGAAACTAGGTAGATGATAGTGATGTTTTACTGGAATAAAGCGCGTGCGTGTGTGTGTGTGTGTTGGGATGAAGCAGGAAAGGAAAATGAGGTTTTTTGGATGTGTTAGGTTTGAGATAGATGCCAGTGACACATCCAAATGAAGGTGTCAAGTAGATGTTAGCTGTAAGTAATTGGAGTTCAGAGGAATATCGTGAACTCTAGACACATTAGAACTTGAGATGGGTATACACTTGGGGGACGTCAGTATATAGAGGCTCTTGAATGTTTGGGGAACACCTCTAGCTCACCTGGAGAGGAAAGGTATAGTGAGAAGAGGGCTCAGGATAAAGACTTGGACATCTTTAGTTAGAGGTTGTAGAATCTGAAGGAGAAGCAAAAGGAGCAAAGAAGGCTGAGAGAAAGGAGGAAAATCAGGAGAACATGGGGTCAGAAAGCAGCGAGTGGACAGGGTTTTGCGGTAGAGTGATGATCAGCTCTGAAGTAATCCTGCTTGAGGTGGAAGAACGTGAAGACCAGCAAGTACCCATTGGATTTTATGACTTCACATTGGTTGGTGACCTTCACAAGACAGATCCAACAGAGGGGCTGATTTTTGAGAAGGAAAAGATGTTTGTGTTACTGTTCCCAACTAGAAGATTTCGTTGTGTTTATCAGGGAAGTGATTCAGTATTACCAGATTTTTTACACTAGTGTAGAATTTCTTAACGTATATTATTTCTCTTGGAGGCGGGGGTCTGTCATTTTCAGTGAATTCTCAAAGGATTGGGGCGGGTTCCTTTTCTCTCCCCCCACCAGAAAAAGTTCTGCTTTACTGGATTCAAGGCTTTTGTGATCTTTACTGCTAACATTGTGGTATGGATACCATATGTAAATAGTGCAGGATTCATATATCTTGATGAATCCCTTTTGCTGGACCTAATTTGAAAATACTAGGCAGTGGATAAATTGGAAAATCAGTGCATTGCTGCTGCCATCCTTAAGCGTTTTTACATGCTTTGATTTGCATCAATATTTTGTGCTCTTCACACTTGTGAATGCACTAGAATGAGGGGGTTATACGTGTTTACTTTTTAAAAAAATTAATTATGTATTTATTTTTGGCTGCATTGGGTCTTTGTTGCTGTGCGTGGACTTTCTCTGGCTGTGGCGAGCGGGGGCTACTCTTCCTTGTGGTGCGTGGGCTTCTCATTCCGGTGGCTTCTCTTGCTGTGGAGCTGGGCTCTAGGCGCATGGGCTTCAGTAATTGTGGCACATGGGCTCAACAGTTGTGGCTCACGGGCTCTAGAGCACAGGCTCAGTAGTTGTGGCACAGGGGCTTAGTTGCTCCGCGGCCTGTGGGATCTTCCCAGACCAGGGTTCGAACCTGTGTCCCCTGCATTGGCACGCGGATTCTTAACCACTGTGCCACCAGGGAAGCCCTACACATTTACTTTTAACACTGCATAAGTTACTCATCATAGTATTTTTTCATCCTTTTCAGATTGATTGTTATGTTAATGTTTTGGTACATTAGCTAAAATTGGATAATTCCAGGTACATTGAATGTACCTAGAACTCTTAAAGCATTACGTAAGCATCATCTTTCCAGTCATCTACCCATCACGTTTTATTAATTTGTTTCAGATTATCCCAGGCACTCTGGGTCCTGTGTAACTTGATAATTGACATCCCCTTTTCAGAGATTGGTTCTCAAGGCACGTAATTGTAAATTACACACAGTCAGTCAGGGGACGTCAAGACACCTAGAGTGATTGCTGAATGTGGTTAATAGTTTCATATGAGAGAATGTCCCACAGTGCAAATGTTTATCTTAGTTCTTCCCATCAGCGCAGTGCGGTTAAATAGCAGCTGTGTAGAGCAGTCCCGACGCCAGATTCCCGTTCAGGTTTGGGGGTGAGGTTGGGGGAAGCGCTGCACAAGCACCCTGAGTGACCTGCTTGCTGTCTTTGTCGTCACATCACAGAAGTTGTCAGTCGAAGCACTACCTTTTAGCGTCACAAATACGTTACACTTCATTGACATTAGCTGTGTTAAAAGGTTGGTCCTTTGGGTTATGAATGATACCTTTCACATCTTAAGACAATTAGAGGTTATTTTCTCGTATGCCCTTATAGCAGATAAGTATTTGGAGGAGAAGTTTTTCATGATCTCTCCTATTCAAATAACTTTGACAAATTTATGAGTTAAAATCGACGACGCAGAGGAACCCGTTTTTATTTGTATGACGTGAAGCTTCAGACTTCAGTCCTGTTGCTGGGTCCACCTGGTGAGATGCGGGTAGCCAGTAAATGGTGTCCTTTGGGTGAGTCGGTGACTCAGGCTGTCTGGAGAAGTGAGAGCAGAGGTCTGGGAGTGTTGACCGTAGCATTTAGAAATTTTCAGGATTGGGAGACATTCTGCTAGTTCAGAGTATTCGTTGGAATCACAAAAGCATTAGGTACTGCCAGAGAAAAGCAAATGGTCCCTTGTGGAGCTGCAAGTGTTTTGGCCACATGGCGCTTTGCTCCCCAAATAACTTAAATTTCTCCTACCACCACTCATAACCTTCCTCCTTTATGGGAATACATCTCAGTTTTTTAAGGAAATTTATTGGAATTGGCTTTGTAAAATTTTATTTCTTAGCAGACTTTGCTAGAACACATTTATCCTGAAGAAAAGGAGATTGTTGAAATTGGTGTACATCAAAGACTCTGAAAGAAAACATTTGTTTTACAACAAGCACCCAGGAGGATTTTTTATATAAACATGAAAGATAACTTTCCTCTAACCTAAGTAAATAGTTCAGTAAATGTGTGTTAAGTATTTATAGTAATGTGTGAGCAGAGACTGGGAGTAAAGATAGCAATGCCTTCTGTTACTTAATAGTATATGATACTGCTTTGGCCTTGGTCCTTTTTCTGAATCACTTTAGGAAAGTCCTCAATGCATAGCTTTATTCTTCAGATTGGCAGCCCCCCCAGAAAGTGCTGCTTCTTTGTAGCTCAGAATACGGAGATGTTTCCACATCCAAAATGTATTTATTACATAGTAGACATTGCCGAGTGATACGGACCAGTCCTAAAATAAACCACATGTTAAGGATGCAATTCTTGTTAGAACCAAAAATTGAAATTGGTTTTCACTCTGTCTGGCCACACTGCTGGATTCCGTGTAGATGTAAGGATTTCTTCTACTGTATTTTACTGTAACTATTTGCATTTAGGTATATTGGGAGGAAATTCTGTACCTGTAGTACCTGCAAGTTAAAACACATGACTATGAAAAAAACCCTAAAAAGCTATTAAGGTCTTGGAGCCCAAATTAATTGTTATGATGGAAATTTTGTAGCTTGGAGGATTGGATGCTCCCTCTCTCTGTTTCTGTGTCTTGTTTACTATGAGATGAGTGAATTGTCATCCACAGATGACTGGTGGTGTGTTTGTCTTTTTCCAGGGCCATTCTTGAAACCTTTCTACATTTAGAGGTTTGTTACAGTCCAACTCTCATTGCTTTCCAAAGGTTTATTAAACTTCCCAGCCTGGTAGTGAGGCCCTCCAGTTCTGAAGCTTCTCTGAGATCCCACAAGCCCCTAGAGAAGTGTAAGGTTTGCTGATGGTAACATTTACTCCTTGTCATTTGACCTGGAAGTGCAGGAGAAGAAATGCTGTCTTGTTGAAAGGGCTAACTCAAGTCTCGATACTAATGACATTGCCGCAGGCTTAATTTGCGATTCCCTTTCTGGTTGCAGTCTTTGTCGGTTCACTCTGGCATCTCTGGCCCCTCATAGCCCGCTGTGCTGCCTCCTCTCCCGGTCCCTTCAGAACAAAACAGTTAGCCAGTTGGGTGAAGTTTTCTCGGTCTATTCTGAACATACTCGAGCCAGAAAACACGTAGTTTGTGACACTTGACTTTTTGAGGAAGAGATACGATTGTGTGTATCCAGACTATATATGTGAATTGCTGTTGGCCTAAACTTTGAAAGTATGATTCATTCCCCAACAGGTATTTACCAGGCCCAGTAGATTAGTAATTGTGTTTCTTGAATGAGTTTTTAAAATAATGTAACATACTGAAAGCACATGATTTGCATCATGAGAATTGTCTGTAATAATAACAGATTTTTGTTTGTTCCAGTTCAGTCTTATTACTAGTTTTGCAAGTACATGAGGCCTGGCTTGGTTATCAGTGACTCAGCTTGGGTGGGCAAGGTGTCTCCTGCCTGCCCCACCTGTGTTCCCCGCCTGCCTGTCTCCCTGTGACCCAGGCTGAGCAATACAGCTCATTGACAACACTGCCGGCGCCTTGGTCTGTGTCTGCCCTGGCGTGTTCCATGCATGGCCCTCTGACTTAAGACACAGCTGTGATCAGCTGCTCCTCAACCATATTCAGTCGCTCATCCTAACATATAGTGGGCATTTCCTGTCGTGCCAGGTACACAAGATAGAGCAGTGGAAGAGCTCTCGTGGAGGTTACATTCATATGGAGGGAGGGACAGTTTTAAAAATGTACAGAACAGTTCTCATCACAAGAAAAAAACTTTTTTCTGTTTCCTTGATTTTATGTCTGTATGAGATGGTGGATGTTCACTCAACTTGTGTGATAGTATTTCATGATGTGTGTAAGTCAGATCATTATACTGTACACCTTAAACTTATACAGTGCTGTATGCCAATTATATATCAAAGAAACTGGAAGGAAAAATGTACCAAAAAGTAATTTCAGGTAACAATACTAAGAAATTAAAACAGAGAAATGGCATTAGTGAATGACAGGGCAGGTGGGAGCCTTGGTGATGCCACTTGGGGGAGATGGCCCTGAATGATGACAAGGACCCAGCCATGAGAATGGCATTTTTAGGCCCAAAGACAACAAATAGAAGACTGGACGTTATGAGTGAGGGTGAAGAGTAGTAGAAGATGAGGTAGGCAGGGGTCTGATCTTACTGATTTTGGTAGAAGGCCATTGAAAGTTTTAAGTAGAGGAGTGATCTACCACCGTGCTTGGCCTGTATTCAGACAAAATTTCCAACTCATAAAAAGAGAGCTTACTCTTTGTAAATATCCTTGGTTTTTGTTTTTTCTGTTTGTTTGGGTTTTTTCGGCCTTATGAACAGATTCATTGACATTTCTTTATATAGCAGTTCTGTTTCATCTGGATGTAATAGATCTATCATACCTATTACATCTAGATGTAATACATAGAATATGTAATACATAGAATATTCTATGCTGTGCAGACTTCAAAAATAGAATAAAACTTAAATAGCGATTATAGCAGCTAACACTTATGTCATTATTATTGTTACTCCCCTTTTACGGATGAGGAAGGAGAGGCTTAAGGTGGTTACCCAGCTTGCCCAAGGTCACTTAACTGGGGGAGCTGTGTTTAGGCCCCAGCCTTTCAAAGCCTGCATGCCTAACCGTCCTGCTCATACAGTAGCCCTGAATTGAACCTTACGTCACGATATCGCCTGTTCAGTTTTTACTCCACAGAACTGTGTTTAGATTAAAACACAGCTTATTTCACAACTTAGCCACTGACATTGTTGCATCAGGCTGGCCACTTACCCCTCTGTATGTTCTCCAATGTAGGTTTCATCATCATGGCATTCCTCTTTTAAAAATCGAAGGACTCCAACTGCCCTTAGAGTTAAGTACCCCAGTTCTTTATGTGATGTAGAAATCCTTTACAGCCTGATTCCAGTCCACTTGATCCTCATCTTGTTACTTCTGCACCCTCACCCCGCCCGTAACTTAACTACATTCAGCCTACTCCCTGGAGCGTTCTCTCTCCCAATTTCTATCCTTATTATTTTTCAAAGCACAGACGAAGGGGCTTCACCCCACACAGCTCTCTCATCTGTCCCCCATTGGCACTTTATACTTACCTCTTTACAGCATTTATCACACTCACTTACCATTATTTGTGTTTTCTTTAAAATGCAACTGTTTTATTTCTTGAGCCTAACACCAGGAGATGCCTAAAAAGTTTGAATGATTACTGAAACAAATTATTTGACTAGCAGTAGTTGTATAAATGTTTCTTCAGATGTTAACATCAGTCACTAAGAAATTATAGTCAAGTTGAAGTGATGAAACCAGTCAGTTTTAATCTTTCATTGGTAGAAACAAAACAAAGTTATTTCTGCTACTTCGTGTAAATGTAATGTTTGTCCTTAAGATTTTAAATATAGGTGTAATTTTTAAGAAAATTAAAGAAAATACGCACTATACCTAGTGATTTAAAATTTAGATCAAAATGAGAAGATGGGATCATGCTTTGGATATTTACCAGTGTTAGGTGACGCACCTGCTGGTAAAGGCATTGAAGTTGCTGCATTACAGATAGATGTAAAGTTACTTTTGCAGTAAAATATTAGAGTAACGGTCACCATCAGAAAAAAAGATTTGAAAACTTTTTAAAAGATGTTGGGGGTAGGAGTTTATTAATTTATTTATTTTTGCTGTGTTGGGTCTTCATTTCTGTGCGAGGGCTTTCTCCAGTTGTGGCAAGCCGGGGGGCCACTCTTCATCGCGGTGCGCGGGCCTCTGAAAAGTTTTATTTGACTAAAACGATAAGCTGAGCATTTATTTATGTGTCTCTCTCTGTGTGTATAGCACTAAATTAGATTGTGTGCCGATAGATGCTCTCAACATAAAACGACATGAAACAGGTAGTGAACAAGACACTGTATATATTAAGGTTCGTTAGTGACCTAAGATATAACTGTTCGATTTTTTTCTAACCATAGTTCCCTTTCATCTAAACCTTCTGTCTGGTGATCCACGGTGATTGCCAGTTGAGTCCCTGTTGCAGCACACCTGCGGGAGAGGGACTAGCCCGCCTATACCGGCCTTGCTTTCAGTGCTGAGTGGAGGGGAAGGGAGAGGAGCAGTTAGCTGGGGGCTGGGAGGTAAAAGCCCTGCAGCGGTTCTGAGGGGCCTTGGAGAGGGAGGGGGGTGGCCTGAGAGGCAGCTGCTCCCTCTTCTCTTCTCCTCTCAGGGTGAACCAGGGGAAGGCAGTATGAACTGGAGGGTTTACAGACCGAGGGAGTCGAAGGGAAAGGTGGTCCTTGGGAGGCTCTGAACCGAGAAGGGAAAGGGGTCTAAAGAGAGGTGACCTATTTCTCTCGAGGTCAGAAATGGGGTCTCGCTTGTTTTTCCCCACAGGCTACATTTACATCCCCACATTTGCTATTTTGTACAAATAAGATACATCTGAAAGAGAAGCAGAAAAAAGCAAAGGAGAAACCGTGGATTGATTGGCCCTGCTGGACCTGGGTTCCTGGGAAGAGGAGCCCCAGAGTTTGCCATTATTTCAGAATTCCTAGAGAAGCCCCAGCGCTGTAAGATTGTGGACATGCTACACGCTTCCCGTCTCCCCTCTCCTTTTTACTACCTCGATGGCTGCACACCTGGAATTTTGGCTCTAGAATAATTTAAAAAACATTTTTGCCAAGAAAATATCTTTGGAAAAAATCATGTATGTATGATTTTTTTTTTTTAAACTACTTCCTGGCCCTTCAGAACTCTTTGTTTTTTCCCCTTTGCCTTTCTTCCTCCCTCCCTCCCTCCCTCCCTCCCTCCTTCATTCCTTCCTTCCTTTCTTTCTCTCTCTCCTCCCCCTCCCGTATGTCTTTCTGAGGTATAACTGACATACAACATTATATTAGTTTCATGGGACTTCCCTGGTGATCCAGTGGTTAGGACTCCAAGCTCCCAATGCAGGGGGCACAGGTTCGATCCCTGGTCGGGGAACTAAGATCCTGCATGCCACACGGCCAAAAAAACCCACAAAAAACAAAACGTTATATTAGCTTCAGGCATACAGTGTGATGATTGGATATTTGTATACGTTTTGAAATGATCACCACAATAAGCCCAGTTAACATTTGTCACCGTACATACTTACGGGATTTTTTTCTTGTAATGAGAACTTTTGAGATATACTCTATTAGCAGCTTGCAGCATGCAGTAGTGTTAACTGTAGTCGCCATGCTGTGTATTGCATCCCTGTGACTTATGTATTATTGAAAGTTTGTGCTTTCTGACCACCTTCACCCATCTCCCCCTATCCCCCAATCACCGATCTGTTCTTTGCAGCTATGAGCTTGGTTTTGGGGTTTTTGATTCCACATAAAAGTGAAATCATATGGTATTTGTCTTTCTCTGTCTGACTTATTTCACTCAGCATACTGCCCTCAGGGTCCATTCCCATGATTGCAAATGGAAGATTTCATTCTTTCTTATGGCAGAGTAATATTCCACTATCTGTGTGTGTGTGTGTGTGTGTATGTGTGTGTGTGTGTGTGTGTACGTACACACACACATCCCACATCTTTATTAATTCATCTGTCAGTGGGCACTTGGGTTGTCTCTGTATCTTGGCTGTTGTGAATAATGCTGCAGTGGATGTGGAGGTGTAGATATCTTTTCAAATTAGTGTTTTCATTTTCTTTGGATAATACCCAGAAGTGGAATTCCCAGATCATATGATAGTTCTGTTTTTAGTTTTTGGAGGAACCACCATCCTCACCAAATGTTTTCATTGCCACCAACAGTGCACAAGGTGGAACCCTTGATTTCTTTCTTTTTTTAAAAATTGAAGTATAGGGCTTCCCTGGTGGCGCAGTGGTTGAGAGTTCGCCTGCCGGTGCAGGGGACATGGGTTCGTACCCCGGTCCGGGAAGATCCCACATGCCACGGAGTGGCTGGGCCCATGAGCTGTGGCAGCTGAGCCTGTGCGTCCAGAGCCTGTGCTCTGCAGAGGGAGAGGCCACAACAGTGAGAGGCCCGCATACTGCAAAAAAAAAAAAAAATTGAAGTATAGTTGATTCACGATATTGTATTAGTTTCAGGTATACAACATAATAATTCAATATTTTTATAAATTATACTTCATTTAAAGTTATTACAAAATAATGTTATGTTCCCTGTGCTGTCCAATATATCCTGTTGCTTATCTGTTTTATACATAGTAGTTTGTATCTCTTAACCCCACACCCTAACTTGCTCTCCCCCATCCCCCCTCCCCTATGGTAACCACTAGTTTGTTCTCTGTGTCTGTGAGTCTGTTCCTGTTTTGTTAATTAGTTTGTTGTATTTTTTAGATTCCACATGTAAGTGGTAACGTAGAATATTTGTCTTTCCCTGTCTGACTTACTTCATTTAGCGTAATACCCTCTGGTCCATCCACGTTGTTGCAAATGGCAGAATTTCATTCTTTTTTATGGCTGAGTCATATTCCATGTGTGTGTGTATATATATGTATATATATATATATATATATACCATATCTTCTTTATTTTTTCATCTGTTGATGGACACTTCGGTTGCTTCCATATCTTGGCTATTGTAAATACTGCTGCAGTGAACACTGGGGTGCATGTATATTTTTGAATTGGTGTTTTTGTTTTCTTTGGATGAATACCCAGGAGTGGAAATGCTGGATCACAGGGTAGTTCTATTTTTAGTTTTTTAAGGAACCTCCAGACTGTTCTCCATAGTGGCTGCACCCATTTACATTCCCACCAACAGTGCAGGAGGGTTCCCTTTCCTCCACACCCTCTCCAGCATTTGTTATTTGTGGACTTTCTGGTGATGGCCATTCTGACAGGTGCGAGTTGATATCTCATTGTGGTTTTGATTTGCATTTCTCGGATGATTAGTGATGTTGAGCATCTTTTCATGTACCTGTTGGCCATAAGTTTGTCTTTGGAAAGATATCTGTTCGGGTCTTCTGCCCGTTTTTTTGTTTTGTTTGTTTTTTGCAGTACGCAGGCCTCTCACTGCTGTGGCCTCTCCCATTGCAGAGCACAGGCTCCAGACGCGCAGGCCCAGCCGCTCTGCGGCATGTGGGATCTTCCCGGACCAGGGCACGAACCCGTGTCCCCTGCATCGGCAGGCGGACTCTCAACCACTGCGCTACCAGGGAAGCCCAGAACCCTCTATTTCTTAAAGGCAGGTGCTTGATCTCTGGGCTGCGCTTGGGCCATGCTTAGTCCTAGTTCAGTGAGCCCTTCGGGATGGTGTTCAAATTTATTCCAAACTCTACATCGAGTCTTCTAATATCCCCTTGACAGGACCACGGGTGGGTTTAGTATCTCAGTTGTTACCTATTATAAATAGATTTAAGTTTCACAGATGTTGGTAGCCTGATTGCCCGATCCCCATTACATGCGAAAGTAAAAATCACAAATAATGAAGAATCGTAAAGTTTATACCGGTCGGGGTGATTGTTTTGGCAAGCTGAAATCATCTGCTGAATCTGAAAGCATGCAGAAGCCTTTAGGTTTAGAAGATGAGCAGAACAGAAGGGAGGGCCGTGGTGGGGTCTGGCTGGGTGGTGCCTGGGGCTGTGGGTCACCCAGTACTGCTTTTCTGTCTCCTGTACTGCTCTTCCCCACTCAGCAGTCGCGGAACCTGCCCCAGCCCCTGCGTGAGAGTGGCCCTGCCACCCGCCCCCATGCTGTAGGGAACGTGTGGAGCCAGGTGAGGGGTCTCAGTTGGAGCATTAGCTCCTCCGTGGAGTTGTGCTAATGGAACAACAAAAGCAGTAACTCCTGTCAGCAGTTACTATGGCCCAAGCTTTGTTTGCTTTGAGTGTGGAAACTCATTTAAAAAATTTAAACCATTCCTAGTGGTGGGTACTGTTGGGCCCATTTTACAGATGTTGAAGTCAGGGCCCAGGCTCTGTGTAGCTAGTGTGTGGAGGGGCCAGGAGAGGTGCCCAGGCAGTCTGGCTCAGGGGCCGTGTTCTCAGCCCCTCTACTCTGGTGGGGGGGAGTCAGGGAGTCCCGTCTGATTCCACTTTTGTCATTGGTTAAGACTCTTTATGTTGCAGGTAACAAAGTCCAGTTTCAACTGGTTTAAATAAAAAGAGGAGATTATTGTAAGGACATGCAAGTGTGTGACTCTATCAGATAACTCAAGGCCTGAGCTGTTCTGGGTCACAAACAGCAGAAGCAGGGATTCTTTCGGCTTCTCACCTCTGCTGCTCTCTGCACGTGCGCCTTGTTCTTTGTCACCTGCCTGGAGGAACAGGACCACAGGCACTCAGAGAGAAGCTGACTTTTTTTTTGGCCAATTCTGAAACTTCTGGATGGGGGGCCGGTTAGTGCAGTTTGATTGACTTCTGGGCCAAGCAGCGAGTTTGGTGACTGGTGCAGAGGACACCAGCGCTGATGGTTAATTTAACAAGATGGAAGAACCCTGTTCCCTTGGCTCTTCATAACTGGCCGTGGAGGTTCCTCAGTACTGAACGCTCCGTGCCAGCCCCCTAGCCGGGCGCGCTTGGGAAATGGTAGCTGCCCGAGTGTTTACTGAATGAAGGAAGGAAGAAGTGAATGGTTGTCCTGAAAAAGGAACACTTCTAAAGACAGCATTTGGCTTTCTGGTGGTTGCCCACGGCGTGGCATAGATGCAGATAGTCTGTTTGGAAGACTTTCCAAACGGGGGAAGGGGCTGTTTTTCCCGGCTGTGAAGTGTTAAGGTGTCTTTTTTTTTTTTTTTTTTACGTCTTTATTGGAGTATAATTGCTTTACAATGGTGTGTTAGTTTCTGCTTTATAACAAAGTGACTCAGTTATACATATACACATGTTCCCATATCTCCTCCCTCTTGCGTCTCCCTCCCTCCCACCCTCCCCATCCCACCCCTCCAGGCGGTCACAAAGCACCGAGCTGATATCCCTGTGCTATGCGGCTGGCTGCTTCCCACTAGCTATCTGTTTTACGTTTGGTAGTGTATATATGTCCATGCCTCTCTCTCGCTGTGTCACAGCTAACCCTTCCCCCTCCCCATATCCTCAAGTCCGTTCTCTAGTAGCTCTGTGTCTTTATTCCTGTCTTACCCCTAGGTTCTTCATGACATTTTTTTTCTTAAATTCCATATATATGTGTTAGCATACGGTATTTGTCTTTCTCTTTCTGACTTACTTCACTTATATGACAGACTCTAGGTCCATCCACCTCACTACAAATAACTCAGTTTCGTTTCTTTTTATGGCTGAGTAATATTCCATTGTATATATGTGCCACATCTTCTTTATCCATTCATCTGTCGATGGACACTTAGGTTGCTTCCATGTCCTGGCTATTGTAAATAGAGCTGCAGTGAACATTGTGGTACATGACTCTTTTTGAATTATGGTTTTCTCAGGGTATATGCCCAGTCTTTTAACTCCATAGCACCACAGCTCCCGTTTCTTTCCTCTTCCTCTGCTTTTTGCTCAGTCTCCGCATGTTCACCTCTCAGCACTGCCTTAGTATACAGTGGAGATATTTGGTTTTCATTTTGTATTTCTTAAATAGAAGTTTTGTGCTGCCTGTTTCTAACCTAAAAAAAGAGTAGTGGGTGTGCCTCCCTTGAAAATGAACCATTTGATAGTCAGACACTAAAAAGTAAGAATGTAATAGACTATCCCAGCAAGGAGGATTTGTTTCCTAGACACCTTTGGAAGCAGCTACATTAGTTAATTAATTTACATGTAATACGTAAATTAATTTAATTTATGATGGTTTATTCTTTTTGACAATCATTTCTTTTCCCCATTTTGAGATTATTGGTAGTGATTCAGAAAACCGCATGCCATGTGGTCTGAAAGCCGTCCTGGAGCTGTTGTTAAAGTATTAAAAGTCATGGGGTAGAAAAGGATGCTGGAAAGCAGTGGCAGTGTTAGCAAAACTGGAGGGAGGGTGAGCTTCTGCAGTTAACAGCAAATTTTGTTGCCGATGTAAAGAAAATTACAGGCGTGACTGTGAAGAAAGAGGCTGATTCAAGATATCAAAAGTTTTATATCAGGAAATGTCAACTTTTGGTATTTATGACTTAACAGCTTGACTCCTGGTCCGTGTGCGGACGTTTTTTGAAAGATCTTTGGGCAAGGCCCACACTGCTTCATTGTTACAGAGCTGTGCAGTTACCTTTGCTGTAATAAGAGCTTGGTTTTGAGTCTCACAAAATGTTCATTCAGGTCTTAACTCTGCTTCTTGGTAGCACTGTAACCTGGGGCAGATCACTTAACCCCTCACAACTTTATTTTCTCATGCATAAATTGGAGATAATAACCCCTATCAAATTCTCCTTCAGAGGGCAAATCTTTGTCACCATTTAGGGTGGTTTTTCTAAAACCTGTCAAGTTGTTTTACTTTCGCACTTAAGGTCCTTCCTCTCCCCTTCAGGAACCTGGAGCAGTTCTCCACCCCGCAGCTCTTCTGAGGTCACTGCTGACGTCCCTTCCTCTAGTCTTCTGTTCCCTTTGAGATGAGGAATTGGATAATTTTTTTTCTTACACTTTTATGTTTTACATGTTTTAACTTAAACTGTTTTTATGATGGGAGAGTGCCCTTCGGGGACAGTTCTTCAAGTAGGACACTCTCTGGGTGCTGACTGCATGCAACGCTCACAGCTTTTCGGTTGAGTCACTGTGCCTTTACCTAATACGTAAGCAGAAAGACAGGCCAGGGCTCGAACCTCTTGCTTTTCTGACTTTGTAATGGACGAGGAGGACATGTTTCAGAAAGTCAGTTTTAGTGGGTATTCCCTTTCTCCTCTTTTAAATTAAGGAATTTCTTTTTAAAATTAAATTTGCACTGAATTTTGTTTTAAGGCTTGTGGTATTCCCTGGAATGCATACAAATCAGTGTGAGGAGTCACTACTCCAGTTGATAGTACTTAAGTTTAGAAAAAGACACTGAGTTAATTACTTGCCGGAAGTAATTGCTTAAAGCAGTCTAGCATTAAGTGTTGTAGTTTAGTGCAGTGGTTCTCAACTTCGTTGCTGTCTCAGTTACATGTAGCATTTTAAAAAATATTCAGAGGCCAGAGCCCACCCCAGCGAAGCATCATCCATCTCCAGGGGGAGGCCCAGACGTCTGCATTAAGACAAAATGCACAAGCCAGGGTAAGAAGGCATGCAGTATGTATTTTGCATAGAGTATACTTCTGGCCCTAATTTCTGTTTTTATAATGTAATCATAAGTTATTAAAACAAAGTAAAAAGGTAGTCATTCAATTTTAGAAACTTATTTCATTTTTCAGGCTTTTACAAGGAAAACCTCAGGGCGTAAAGATGTATAGCTTTATCAATTCATAAATAATTGTTTCAAGAACCCTGGTTAATTGAGACTGCGTTAAATTTGAGTGTGGTCCTGTGCATAATCTACGCAAATAAACCTCAAAGTAAATGGTTTATTTCAACATTGTAATAGCTTTATACTTAAAGGCATTAGGAAAAAGGTTGGGGGGCTGGGGGCGGGGTTCAGTACCTGTTCCTCTGAGTTTTAAGCTGTGTCTGATGACTTTTCAGCTGCTGCTTTTATGATCTAGTTGTAGCATAGACAAGGTATATGTATTTCAGAAAAAAGTTTTGAGTGTTTACTGTTGATGTTATGACGACTTTTTATGCTCCATGGGTCTTCTGGAACAAAAGCTGCTTAGATGTAGGTGAAAAATATTGAAACAGCAAGAACTAAAGCATTTTTAAGTCTTGTGAACAAGTCTTTAAAGCACAGTTTTTGTAACTAAAGTCAATAGATATATCTAAAATGAACATCCAGCTAATAAAATTAGCCATCCATTCATAGGATTTAGGAAACAGCTGATTTAGAGTGCTACATAAAAATATTTCCTCGTTTCACTTACTGCTCACAAGTTTTCACCTGCAGTGCATTCACTCATTAAACATCAGGTATCTTCCACAAGTCAGGTACATTGTTGGGGGAGCACATGTAAACAAGACAGGCTAGGCCCAGGCCCAGTAGGAGCTCTTATTCTGGGGGAGCAAGGGATTTTAAACAAGAAATAAAAGGGCTCTAAATGTTGCTCTGAAAACTACAAGGTGCTTCGATTCTCCTGGTCAGAGGCAACTCTTTAGTTCTTTTTTCTGAAGAGCAATATTGGCTTTTAGAGCTGAAAGGAAACTTAGACCTAGTGCAGTTCTTCATTTTACAGATGGGAACACTCAGGTCTAGGGAGGTGATGTGACCTTCCTACAGCAGCAGAGCTGAGGACTGGTGTGGTTGGGAGAGAGCACCAGCCTTCTGATTCCTGCTGGAGCACAAGTAAGCGATGTGTGAAGCAGGACCACGCACACCCGGAGTGCATCCAGCACCTTCCGTGGACCTGCTTTATACTCTCTTTGTGCTGGCTGCTGGGATTACTCACAATGAAGGGGACAGAGCTCTTGTCGCTAAATAGTTCACAGACAGGCAGCTTTGAAAAAACGTTTATAAAGGAGTTACTCGTTTAGCATATGGATTAAGATGACAGGTTCTGAAATTAGACTGAGTTAAAATCGTAGCTCCCCCCTTATTAGATATGTAAATTTGGGAGAAACATAAATCTCTGCACCTCAGTTCCCTTATCTGTAAATTGGAGATAAAAATGCTGATTACTGGGGGCTTCCCTGGTGGTGCAGTGGTTGGAGTCCACCTGCCCATGCAGGGGACACAGGTTCGTGCCCCGGTCCGGGAAGATCCCACATGCCGCGGAGTGCTGGGCCCGTGAGCCATGGCCGCTGAGCCTGCGCGTCTGGAGCCTGTGCTCCACAACGGGAGAGGCCACAACAGTGAGAGGCCCGCGTACTGCCAAAAAAAAAAAAAAAAAAAATTATTACTGGGTTCACCAAAAGGTTCGTTCAGTTTTTTCCGTAAGATGGCTCTAGTAGCACTTAGTTGTCTTTAACTTTATTCGAAATAGTTTTGTTAGATTGCACGTGACAGCTGTCATATCAGCGTGCATTTAAAAAAAGACCACAATTGGTGAATTTTTGTGTAGCCATTTTAATATAGAAGATGGAAGAAAAGCAACATTTTCGGCATATTATGCTTTATTATTTCAAGAAAGGTAAAAACGCAACTGAAACACAAAAAAAGATTTGTGCAGTATATAGAGAAGGTGCTGTGACTGATCAAACGTGTCAAAAGTGGTTTGCGAAGTTTCTTGCTGGAGATTTCTTGCTGGACGATGCTCCATGGTCAGGTAGACCAGTTGAAGTTCCTAGCGATCAAATTGAGACATTAATTGAGAAGAATCAATGTCATACCACGCGGGAGAGAGCCGACATACTCAAAATATCCAAGTCAAGCACTGAAAATCATTTGCACCAGCTTGGTTATGCTAAATCGCCTTGATGTTTGGGTTCCACGTAAGTTAAGGGAAAAAAACCTTCTTGACTGTATTTTTGCATGCGATTCTCTACTTAAACGTAATGAAAACGTTCCGTTTTTAGAGCAAATTGTGACGGGCGATGGATACTGTACAATAATGTGGAATGGAAGGGATTGTGGGGCAAGCGAAATGAACCACCACCAACTACACCAAAGGCTGGTCTTCATCCAAAGAAGGTGATGTTGAGTATATGGTGGGATTGGAAGAGAGTCCTCTATTATGAGCTCCTTGCAGAAAACCAAACGATTAATTCCAACAAGTACTGCTCCCAGTTAGACCAACTGAAAGCAGCACTCAACGAAAAGCATCCAGAATTAGTCAACAGAAAACGCATTATCTTCCATCAGGATAATGCAAGACCGCATGTTTCTTTGATGACCAGGCAAAAACTGTTACAGCTTGGCTGGGAAGTTCTGATTCATCCGCTGTATTCACCAGATATGGCACCTTCGGATTTCCCTTTATATCGGTCTTTAGAAAATTCTCTTAATGGAAAAAATTTCAATTCCCTGGAAGACTATAAAAGGCACCTGGAACAGTTCTTTGCTCAAAAAGATAAAATGTTTTGGGAAGATGGAATTATGAAGTTGCCTGAAAAATGGCAGAAGGTAGTGGAACAGAAGGGTGAATACACTGTTCAATGAAGTTCTTGGTGAAAATGAAAAATGTGTCTTTTATTTTTTCCTTAAAAACTGAAGGCACTTTTTGGCCAACCCAATACGTCATAGGTTTTTAGTATTTAAATACATAATTGTATGCAAAACACTTGGAGCAGTACTGTGCTCATGGTGAGCACTCAATACGCAATAGCTATTATCTGTGTTTTTAAAAATTTTTATTGGAGTATAGTTGATTTATAATGTTGCATTAGTTTCAGGTGTACAGCAAAGTGAATCAGTTATACATATACATCTGTCCACTCTTTTTTAGATTCTTTCCCCATATAGGTCATTACAGAGTATTGAGTAGAGTTCCCTGTGCTATACAGTAGGTCCTTAAATAGATAACTAATAAAAGCATTCTCTTTAAAAAGTTACACTCTTCCGGTTGTCCTCCGTTTTACAGAAGAGGAGGTTGAAAGCATAAAGTTAGGTAACTTGCCCGTGATCACACAGCTAGAAATTTTGGGAGCCAGGATTTAAAAACAGGAAGTCTAACCACGTGCTCTGTGTAGATTTAGGGGGCTGAGCCAGAGTGTGTTCTAAACTTACTACCATACTAGATAAGCTCTCAAAATTCTAAGCATCCAGGATATTGGTGTCACAAAAAGATAGTAATGTGTTAACTGTGAAGTGTTTAGTGATACATTTGCTTTCTTCTGAAGAGAGGAGGGACTATATTTTGGGGAATATTGCCTGCTTCACCCAAGTCCAACTTGCCATGTATTTTATTTTTAGCTGTTGGTTTATCCCAACTTGAAATTCAGAGGATTTCTAGTGTGTTAAAAATCGTGTCTTGTTGGATTTTCTAAAGCATTGGACATAGTACTTGGTTGGTTGGTTTTGGTTTTGGCTTTTGTTTTGTTTTTTAATAGTAGTAGCCTACATCTGATTTGAGTGAGAATGGTTTAAAATAGCTTTTTTTTTTTGGAGGAACTTTTGACATAAAGAGGATTAGATAGTATGTAGTAGTATGTACTTTCAGTAGAAGACGGACTCTGGTAATATGGAGAATTGAATATTATAAATCTTTATCATTCTCTTATAAATTTCCCTTTCTTTCCACCCGCCCATTAATCTGTGTTGCTTTATACTACACGTTGATACTTTTAAGTCCCTGCAGGAGAAGTTTTTCATATTGATTAGTACGTGTCTAATAAGTGATAACTGGTACATGAGTTTTTAATATTTAAATATTTCTTTTAAGCAGCATGTAGGGACTTCTTTTCCAATTTGACACTCTTTGTATTTAAATCGGAATGTTCAGACCATTTACACTTAATGTTATTGTTGATGTGATTGGGTTGAAATCTACTGTCTTACTATTGGTTTTCAGTTTATCCCATCTGTTCTTTATTCCCTGTTTGTTTTCTTCATGCTTTCTTTTGGGTTGAGTTTATCTTTTAATGATCACATATGCTTTGTTGGGTTACTGGCTGTAACTCTTTTTTTTTTTTTAGTGGTTGCTTTAGAGTTTATAAAATATGTCTTGAGCATACTATAGTCTGCCTTCAAGTGATGTTATGCCCCTTCCTTATAGTACAGGATCCTTCATCATTTATTCCTCCTAGCAGATGTGCTGTTGGTATCATAAATTTTATTTCTACAGATTATAAACCCCATAATACTTTGTTACTATTTTTGCTTTAAATACTTAATTATCTTTTAAAGCGATTTAAGAAATAAAAATTTATATTTTCCAAATATGTTACTATTCCTGGTGTTCTTTATTCCCTTGTGTAATGCCAGATACACACCTATTATCATTTCCTTCCACCTGAGAGATTGCTGATGAATTCTTTCAGTTTTTGAATATCTGGAAAAGAAAATATTTTGCCTTTGTTTTTGAAACATTTTTGCTGAGTATAGAATTCTGTGGTAAGTTTTTTTCTTCACGTATTAAGGATCTTGCTCATCTGTCTTCTGGCTTGCGTTGTTTCCTACGAGAAGTCTTATAGGAAAGACTTATCCTTGTTCTTCCATGTATTGTCTTTTTCCCCCCCCATGTATTGTCTTTTTTCCCTGTGACTGCTTTTAGGATTTACTCTTTATTACTGGTTTTATGCAGTTTAATTATGATCTGCCTTGTGTAGTTGTCTTCATGTTTCTTGTGCTTACGGGTTGTTGAGCTTTTTGTATCTATGTGTTCATAGTTTTCATCAGATTTGGAAATTTTTTTGGCCCTTAATTTCTTTCAAATATTTTTTCTGCCCTTTTCCTCTTTGTATATTAGGCTATTTGAAGTTGTTCTGCAGCTCACTGATGCTCTCTTCAAAGTCTTTAATTTTTTTATTTTTGTCTGTTTCATTTTGAATAATTTCTATTGATGTGTTTTCAAGTGTATTCATCTTTTCTTTTGCAGTGTTTAACATGCTGTTAATCCCATCCAGTGTAATTTTCGTCTCAGATACTGTATTTTTATGTCTGGAAGTTTGACTTGGGTCTTTTTATAATTTCCTAAATTATAATTATATATTTATAATATGTATATTTATAATAATATTATAATTTATAATTATATATTACCTAACACTCAGGTATTTGTCAGTCATTTAGAACTTAGAGAATAGTCATAACAATGTATATTGTCTTTGTCAATTAATTTTATTATCTACGTCATTTCTGGGTTTGTTTCTGTTGATTAGTTTTTCTCCTCGCATTTTCAAACTTTTCCATATCTGGTAATTTTTTATTGAATACCAGACGTTGTGAATTTTACCTTTTTGGGTGCTGGGTATTTTTGTGTTCTTAAATAATATATTCTTGAGCTTCATGATTGAGATGCTAAGTTACTTGGAATTAGTCTGATCCTTTTGAGACTTGCTTTTTAAGTTTTGTTTAGAGTGATCAGAACCGCTGTGAAGCTTACTTTTCCCCTTTGCTGAGGCAGTACCATTCTGAGTATTTTACCCAGTGCCCCGTCTTCTCTAGCAAGTGGGAATGCAGACTATTAGCCCTGAGGGAGCCCCGGGGCTGTCCCCTCTTTCCCTTGTGGGTGTTCTTTCCCTGCAATTGCGTGTGCCGATAAGTACTCATTCGGACCTCTGGAGCTCTCTTCCTGGACACCTCTTCTTTTCCAGCAGTTGTGTGCTCTGGCCACCTGGGTTCTGTCTCTGTATCACAGGGACAACTGTAGCTCTCCGTGTGTGTGTGTGTGTGTGTGTGTGTGTGTGTGTGTGTG